>NC_051848.1:86714955-86813648 GCF_002237135.1 Teleopsis dalmanni
TCCATAACGAAGTCGTTGGTGCCTGCGAAAAGTTTCGTTATAGGGAGGTTCGTTATAAAGAGGTTCGCTACGGAGAGGTTCAAATATATGAAAATCGCTGTCTTCAACAAAACTCCGTTATAGAAAGGAATTCGTTATAGGGAGGTTCGCTGTAGAGAGGTTTTAATGTAGAAGATACATATATATTATGAAAATACATGTTTGGCGTAGTGCGATTTCCATTTAATCACTCACTCAAAACTTATTGTTTTTGTTATTAAAATGTGTTAATTAATTTTCATTTTATTTATTTGTCTCCATTTGTTTATCGCAACCGAATGCAACTGTGTAGTGGCCATAGACAAATCTTCATGTAAGTTTATCAAGTATCTGTAAACGATTCTTCATATAAGACTTCGCACTTCATTCACCAAGTAGATAAATTTATACGTTTACAAAAACGTAGACAACCCAATGGTGCCCCATCCTCCTGTCATCCTTGTGCTTGCCAGTACCGAATATTGGCACAATATACGTACCACTATCCCCTTTGCTTCTAGACATATGTTAGTCTGCAAGTGTTATCTTTTAGAAATGATACTTGAAGTTTCCATATTCAGTAATCAATGAGGTCAGCCAATTGAGGGTGCTCGGTGGATAGTTAAGCCTTGACCAACGGTTGCCCCACATTTTTTAGTTTGTCTACAAGTGCACATCTCTCTCTACTTAATGAGATGCTAAAATAATGAATATATATTGTTAAAGTTTTTACTAGTTTTTTGTTGCTGTTCATTTTTGGTGGCAAATTGTAGGTAAGCATGTCTATATTTACTTTCAAATTTAAGCACAACCAAATGTACGAAATATTAGGAAATTGACAATTGTGATGTGACTCTTTCTATAACATGACCATTGGCCTAATTGTTCATGACCAAGAAGAGCGTTATGATATTTTCATGCTCCGTAAGCCAATGAAGAATACACATGATTTTGGATGTTATAGGCCTAAGGTTCTATAGTCAGTGTACTCGCAAGTGCGTACAAAAAATTTACCTAATATAATTCTGCCATAGATTAATCGTCACAAGGGAAAATCAGCTTTTTCAAAGCTTTCACATCTTGCAAGAAACAAATCGGTGATTTTTTGGTGAAAAGTCACTGAAACTTATATTGGACATCTCATATACTTTCAGAAGAGTTTCTTAGTGATCTAATAAAGTGATCATCTCACATATAGTGAAGTTAGTGTTCTGACATCATCAGAATCAATACGTCATCTTAAGCGCCGAGGTGACCTCTGATCTCTAACTGTCTTAACTATTCATTGAAATATCCTTTGCGTAAGTCCGTCTGAATTTAGGTAATCAATGATTGCTTGTTACGTTTTTACGAGTGTTTTTTATTTTAGGATTTGATTTTAAAAGTATAGAGATTTTATTATTTAAAATTTAGTTTATTATCTTAAACTATAATAAGACACAAAACTATTGACCCTAATCTTTACATTATTGTAGATATTTTGTTTAGAAAATGGGTCCTATTTGTTCACGTTTGTCAAGTTAATTATGATAATGCAAACATACCTTAACACTGAGAAGAAATGTAACTATTTTTCAAGGGAAAATATACACGGTAAATAGATGCGCCAGTTTCAACCTTGAACGTAACTACCAGAACCGTAAGATTGCTGACTGATAGACCGGTAACTACAATGATACTCATATCCTACCAGGTAACATCCAAAATGGTATGGAAGTGCATTGACAAGTTGAACATACGCAGCTGGAACAAACAGATGCACTTAATATGGATTTCGGGATATGTTGCTTGCAAAAAGAAGCGCAACAACGCAGAGGAAAAAGAAAGCGAACTCTAATGGGAAAGGCTACCAAGACTATCACAATCTAAAATATTTTTAGAGACCTACAACCTAGCACACTTTAAAGATTGCATAGAAGAATCAAAGAATAACCTAACAATTAGTAAGAGATTATTGACTGGTCTCTGTAGACTAAATAATTGCCTAACGAAGTCAGTTAGACTGTAGATATTGTAAAGCAGAGAGAGGACAAGCATATCACGTGCTTAGGGAGTGCTATTTACACGCCTAGGAGTTATTTCTTGGATAATAAAGATTCAAGACTATGAAGATAGGCTTTATACTGTCTTTCATTAAAAAATCGGACTTGGAGAATCAATCTAATCCAACTAAGAGGCACAATTGATCTTTTAGGTTGTAGTGCACTACCCCTACCACCAAAACTTTCGCTGAGTGTAAAAGATTTTTATGTTGATCTGCAACAAGTGATGAATTATAGGGTCATTAATATACTTAATTCTGCTGAGTTGAAAACGTGAAAAAAAAATTATATAAATTGATTATCTTTTGAATGGAGGGCAAAAAGTAGCGGATGCTATATAATGTTATTGATCCTTTTAAAATCCCTGCGGAATGTGGGGACAGAGTTCTTCCGCGGTTAGGGTTGCCAGTCGTAAGAGGAGACTAAAAGTGCCAGTCTGGCACTTGTGTAATGAAGTGCACATGGTAGCAAGTAGAGGTCTGTACTTGCGACTCCTAACCAGAGGATATCTGGTACTACGAGGGTCAGATTGCACGCAGTTTTTATTGTTCTGACTATATGAGGTCGGATTCGTAGTGGCTGTTGTTAATACCCAAACCTACGCGGGAAAAATGTTCAGTTTTGGTTTACATTTGGCGTGGAGTTGCGTATTTACCACCAAGTGCTACAGCCCAAATTGTAGCAGAGGTTTAAGATGGGCCTCGCATTTTACCAAGATGGAAGATATGACTTACACAAATTTTTTCATTGGTACCGGCGGAATAATAAATTATTATGCAATGGTGCGTTGCTTGACGCTTGGTATTAAGACGTTGTGCTTTTGAGTACCGCAGTATTAGGCCTGAAGGCGATGAATGCTACGTAAAATAATAACATAGGCAGCTTGACCCTTTTAAAAGATGAACTCTTTAAAAAACCGGTCTCAAATGTAGAAGAAACACAACAATGGCAGAAACGTGAGAATTGGTTTTCATTCCAGCGTATTTACCGGATCTAGCTCTTAAGGATCACTTGTTGTTTGCAGACCTGAATTAACTATTTTGAAAAATCGAAAGATAAATCATTTAACAAAAAAGACATAGAAATATAAAGGAAACAATTCAAGAATGTGTCACTCTTCGAAAGGGCAATGTTGTTGAATAAAATCAAAGTTATTTCCTAAAGGTTATTGCTTTATTAGTCTGTCCACTGAGTAAATGGGTGATGGGTTGCTCGGTACCACTCAGTCTCAGTCAGCTTCCCTCATGTAGCAGCGTATAGATTTGAAATAAAAACTCCAAAAAACTCATATAAAAAATTTCTGCATGCCTTTTTTGCATTTAACACTAAAAAGCAATTGGTGTTGTAAGTGCACAATAAAAATATTTCATAAAATTTATTTAATTGAGTACGCCTGGTTACACACCACCTCAAAAGAGCAATCAAATTGATAGGGAAAAAATTAAAATCATAATCGCTGAAATGAAAATGAAATAAAATAAAATTTTGATGGCGTTCAAAATGATTGAAATTGAAATGCTTCAATTAACAAACAATTTTTCAATTAATTTGAATTTGCAGCTTAGGAATCGATATTGAATTGAATTTGTTTAGTTAATCAAAAACGGTTTTAAAAATATTTAATATTAAAGAATTATCTTATTATCCTTTAAATCTAGTTGATAATTAAGAAAAGTGTGGCATTTAGTAGCCGAATGTGCATACAGTTTAATAGATATTTTAAATCAGGACTGTCCAAAGTAGGGCCCGCGGTATACTGTATGTAAAACCACATAATTTTATTTTTATAGTATACCAAATAAAAAAGTTATATTAATAAATTAATAAAACTAAATATAACATTATAACCGTATTTTTATTTTTATCGAAAACAACTATGAACGTTTCTGTGGCCCTCCAACCTGTACAATGATATATATTGGCCTGCGATCGTATATGGTCTGGACAGCCCTGTGTTGGATAATTAGATATAAAAATCATCAATAAAGCAAATACAGCACCTAAGCTGTATTGCAGTAGAAAAAATTTTGTTTTGAAATTAAATTGTAGTAAATATGGAGAGGACGCAGCCAACGACCACTCACGTCTGTAATGGCCAACTAAGTAAGTAAGTAATAGGGAAAGTGTCTTAAACACCATATAAATACCAAGGCAATTAACAGATTCCCGTCACTTCTGCACAAAGATAGTGCAGACTTCAAATGTCTTCAACTCAACTAAACCATTTACGAACCTATTCTGTGCACTTGACAAATTTGTCAAATTCTTTAATAAAATTTTTGATTTTTATAAAGCAGAAAGCTTTTTGGTATTCTGGACACATCGTGACAAATTTCAAAGCTCAAATTCCTAATGCTTCTCACCACACTATGGTGTAAGTGTTTTGTATAAAAAACTGTTCGTAATTGTTTGTAACTGTTCGTAAAAAATGCTTGTAAAGAGCATATATTTTAAATTGTCGAAAGCATTTTTCATGCATTCATATCACAATTAAAAAAAATGCTTGTAAGGAGCGTCTTCTTCTTCTTCTTCTTCTTGAGTTAGTGCTATTACGCACTTTTACTCTATAATGACTGGGGGGTTAATGACTACCCCACACTAGGCTTTAACTAGGCTAAAAAATCATATCATTTATTTGTCTTTTAGTTGATGACGGACCTTAAATCAGCATATCTTCCTGAGAGTACAGAAAGGGACTTGAGGATGGTTAGCGGGGTAAGTCCGTATCAAACTAGTGAAATATTTAAAGCTCTGTCTCTGATATATTTTTTCACTGAGTCAATCCTAAGATCTCTATGTATGTCCGTAGATCTAATGTACCATGGAATCTTAAACAGTTTTCTTAAGACCAGGTTTTGAGCTATCTGTAATTGCTTTAAGGTGGTATTTGAGGCTTTGCTATATGTAACACATCCGTACAGAAGTGCAGGTCTAATTACTTGCGTGTAAAGTAACTTTCTGTTTTTAAAGTTGAAGTGATAATTATTAAATAGCGGCTTTAATAAATGTAGAATCTTAGAGCAGCTATTCCGTTGGTATTTCAAATGTTTAAACCAATTGAACCGTTTGTCAAAAGTGACCCCCAGATATTTTATGTTATCCTCCCACCGTATCTCCGTGTCGCAAACGCTCACTCTTGGAGGATGCTGTCTTCTTTTTCGAGTTATAAATATAGCCTTAGTTTTGTCATTATTAATTTTAATCTTCCATTTTTGGAAGTATTCCACCATAAGGTCTATATTTCCCTGTAACGTGTTGCTTACATTTAAGGCATCCCGATCCGAGTAGATCAAGCATGTGTCGTCTGCGTAAAGCGCCATTGATGTGGGACTTAAGGTGGGGATGTCTGCCGTGTATACATTAAACAATGTGGGAGACAAAGGCGACCCTTGAGGTACACCTGCTACAATTGATCGGGCGGACGAAAGAGTGCTATTAATTTTAGTACGGAAGGACCTTTCTTGCAGGAAGCTACCAATTATTTTAGTCAAACCACTAGGGATCCCAAAACGGGCTAATTTGACTATTAGACCATCATGCCAGACCTTGTCAAAAGCTTTGGCTATGTCAAATATAATCATCCCGGTTGACTCCCGTTTACTTAGAGCGGTTTGTATCAGCTGCGCAGTTCTGGCTAGTTGTAGTTCCGTGGAGAGATTATCCCTAAACCCGAATTGTTCGTCAGGAAGTATATTTAGGGCATTTACCGCTGTTTTAAGCCTAGTCAGGATTACTCGTTCTGCCAATTTCCCAATAGTTGGGAGCAGACTGATAGGACGCCAGTTCTGCGGAAATGAAGGATTCTTGTCCGGTTTAGGAAACACTACGACTGAGGCCAACTTCCAGGCCTTTGGAAATTCGCCAAGCCTAAGCATGCAATTGATGATGTTAACAATGCATTGGATTGCATCTTCTGGAAGATTACGTAGGCATTTGTTACTGATATTATCATATCCGGGTGCCGATCTGGTCTTTAGACTCAAAATAATACATTTAATCTCATCTCTGGAACACTGTGAGATGCTTTCATCTGACATCAGGTTCCTAAGATTAGCAGCCTCTTCGGCAATATTTTCTTCTACCAGAGAATTATAGTCACTATCAGTATTGGGCTGAAATTGCAGCTCCAAAGAATCTGCAAAGGCCTCAGCTTTGGCTATGTCTGAGAAAGCCATGCCGGTAGCTACATAAATAGGCGGCACTACCGGTTTACGTTTAAGCCTAAAATACTTGTTCAAAGCCCAGAAGGTTTTATTACCTGTATCAATTCCTGAAAGAAATTCGCACCATTTATCATTATTATATGTATTTGCCAATTTTTTTCCTGATTACATTAGAGAGACGATTGGCTTCTCTTCTTCTCAAAGGATCTCCAGTTATTTGAGCAAATTTTCGAATCGCATTCCTTTGTCTAATGATTTGTTTGATGTAATGCGGCAGATAAAAGTAGTTACTTGGTTTTCTGATCCTGGTGGTGGAGCTATTATCCAATGCCTCCTTAATCTTGAGAGTGAGTTTTTGGATACAGTCATCAAGATCCTCAGAAGTTACTGGCCAATTATTTATATTTGAAATATCAACCTGATTCTTAAATGAGTCCCAGTTAGTGGTTATGTACGTGAGATTCATGTTGATTGCTGGACAATTTTCAAGAATAAAAAGAACTGGTTTGTGATCCGAGTCCAGTTCATCAAGGACCTCTACGTGCACATTCGATTCTAAGTTATTTGAAATTCCGAAGTCAATGACGTGGACTGTGATTCTGCCATAATGTGTCGGTTCACCTGGCGCATGAATCTGCCATAAGTGTTCAGTGGCGAGCCCATCAATATCCCTGCCAGCTCTGTTTGAAGTTCTGTCACCCCAGCTGCTATGATATGCATTTAAATCGCCCGCTAAGAAAGTAGGTGTCTCGTTGTTGAGGATAACCTCAAGTTCATTAGGGAGAATTTGCAAACTCGGTGGCCTGTATGCTGACACAAAATTTATATTACCAAGTTGGCTTTCAACCAGTACAGATGTTGTTTCGAGCGATTGTTGGTTGCAAATTGTAGCATGATGTTTAATGCCATATTTAATCACGATGGCTGTGCCACCACCTCTTCTTGAGTAAGGAGCGTATATTTTAGTTAAGAATATTTGTCATGCATGCAAATAATAAAAAATGCTTAAAAAGAGCATATTTTTATAGTTGTCAACAGCATTTGAGGTATTGACAACTAACAAGGAAAAGAGTTTTTTATTTATGTCACAGAATACCAAAACCTTTACAGCAGTCAATGTTTAACAATTTTATAAAGTGCACAGAATAGGTCCGTTAGTATCTATAACTAGTATAGGTACTAGTTAAAAAATTATCTTTGTGAAGCGAGTATTTGAGGATTTTAAGAAATGGTTATGTGACATAACTGAAAGCAATAATCTTCTCACCCAGGTTTCGGAAGCTGTGGGTTCTATATATAGAATATTGCAACAGGTACTCATTCAATATCAGTTTTAGATATGCTAGATAGTGCTGCAGATGAGCACAATTGACACTCTAACGCAAGTAGATGCGAAAAGCTAATTAGTTAGCCATCCATATTTTTATCATTTATGGTGTGCCGCACTAAAATCTGTTTATTTAAAAAAAAACACAAACACGGAGAGACTCCATATAATTCAGCTCACTAAGTTGATTGGACATCAGAACATCACTGGGTCTTTTTCTTGATTTTTCTTGATTAAGATTGTGAATATTTATCAATAATGAACAAATCTGCCGTTTTTGAAACAGAAGAATGTATTACAGATAAAGAACATAATGGAATTGTTGGGACCTATCGCGAAAAATAAAAGAGTTTTCTGCTTTTCTGTGAAGGGTGACGTGTAGCGCAATTTGGGAATAAAAATTACTGTTGATTTAGAGATCAACAGTTCTTAATGGTTCTTAGTTCCACATTCAATCAATCTGGGTTTCAGCTCTCCTGAAAATTATAGATAATTGCTGGCCAAATGGGACACTACTTTTTTGACCTGTATTGCAGAAACAATCCAAACAACAATGCGGTTGACTGGGAATTGAGCTAGTCCAGAGATTCAATGTGGAGTATATATGTAAAATAGAAGTGAAACGTATTTAATACAAAATATTCTTAAGAATGTGACTTCATCGTATGATTTTATGTAGTTAAATCAGGGATATAATGACCCTTATAAACAACTGTAATAACCAAATACATAGCAGACAAAATGCATAAAACTAACTACAAAATAATTAATATTCTCTTAAATGAAGCAAAATTTCAACTTTCTTCATTATTACTGGTCATGTTTGATGGGTATATCGCCACAAGATCAGTTGTTTAGGCAGAGACTTTGCAGAAATTGTCTAAATGAAGGCAAATAAGTTAACATATAAACGATACACCTTTTGCTCAAAAAGTTTTTTGAGCAGATCTGGAACCGTGTGACTTTTTCCTGTTCCCAAAACTCAAATTGCCCCTTCATGGTAAGCGTTTTGAGTCGATTGAATCGGTAAAAGAGAATTCGCCGAAGGAACTAAAAGCCATACCTTCACGGGCCTACGAAAAGTGTATGGAAGATTGGGTTAAGGCAGGAATATAAGAAATAAATTTATTGCGGCGGACCCCTGCCCAAAATAAGTCCCCATACTTTTTTGTTTGGAAATGACAATTATTTGGTATTGTTGTTTTTCATGCCGGTTGATTCTCGTCTTAATCTTTTGTGAACTTGCCACCAGAAATTTATACTGAAAAATTTATACGAAAAATTAACTTACTTAAAAAAAGTCAAAGTCAAGAAGATAATATATATTCAGTTGTTCTAAATCTATAGTGAAGCAAAGAGCAGCAACCGAATTCCTGATTTTGTCTCTACCCAAAACCATTCTTTCAATTTTATGTCAGCCATCTCAATGTTTGCTTCGATTGCTCCCTTCTGCGGGGTTCCAAAGGGTTCCACGCGATGGGTTGCCTTATTATGTCATTAGTAGTTGTTCTTAATATGTGTCCGATTTATTTCCATTTTCTCGTCATTATCTCGTCTGGGTTCGGTATCTTTAATTTGCGTTTAAGATATCGGTTGACAAAAGTTGTAAATATTTTAAAAGTCTGAAGATGAGCTAAATCAATTTGGCTGACTATGATCCAAATATGGAAGTAGCAGTAATTTGGTAGGAACTTGTGTAACAAAGACAATCTTCGAATACGTTACCAATCTTTGCTACTTCCATTTAAAATTGTTTATAACTACTTATTAAACGAATAGCTTTTTTTCTATAAATTTTAGAAGGATAAGAGATACCGAAAATATTATTGACTAGCTGTCTGTGGAATTTGAATACATGTATTTTATTTTCAATATTTTGATTAGTATATTTTATAACAATCTTCAGTTATTTAGTTAACTTATATTGCAAGCTTTAATTAAAAATCCAACAAGAACATCTAAAGTCAAATTAAGCCATCCATTTGATGTAACAGCAAATCCACATCCTATAAATATTCTTAATAAATTCTTTGTTAAATTTGCATAACATACGGCAACATTTGCAAAATGCATTAAAATATTTAAACTTAATACATTTCCGCATTACTTTTTGAAATCCTAGAGATCTGTTCATATTTTCGCAGGCTCGTTAACAACACGTTTCCCTAAAACAATGCACATGATCAATTTGTATGAAGCGTTAAAGCATTTACGAATGAATAAACAAACGGACTGCTTCAGAGTAAAAATCGGACGAGCATAACTGCCGACACACTTACAAATAGACAGACGGACGGAATAATGGACAAGCCAACGAGTTGTGGAATTGCGATTACTGCGCTGTCGTTTTACATTTAACTGTTCTATACAGTTCCCCCACAATCACACGCACTGGTCTACACTCCATGGGTATGCATGTGCCATTGAGTGTTCGCCTTTTGGTGTCCCGTCACACATTTGCGATTCCACAAGACCTATCATTTGGCTCATGTTTATTAATGAGTCTAGGATGTTGGCAACGAAATGATAGCGTTGCGTTTAACGTTTTGTTAAAATTGTTGTAATTGGTTGTGGATGAGTTGTTTCTTCATAATTTTTAATGGTTGGTAACAAGGTATGTGTACTGGCCAACGGTCCGGCAACTTTCATATACCAAAATAATATTTCAATTTATTTAAACGCGATTAGACTGCTGTAAAGCCGTTCAATGCACAATTGTATAATCGCACCGTCGCATAGCCGCACAACCGGTAATATTGGAAGCAATCCAGTAATTTTGAAAAAGGTGTGGATTGAAACTCAGGAAATACCTTCAACAGTTTAATTTAGTTGCGGTTAATTGATTCGCGTGTATATTCTTGTATTCTCCGCGTTTTAATCAACCGGCATGAAAAACAACAATAACAAAACAAACAAAACAATAAATAATTAAACACCAGTTGTGGAAGATTCGTTTTCTTATGAACAATAAAAAAAAGAAAACTAGCAATATTATATGTTTCGGTGAAAGTTTTTATGGCAGACCTATTCACTGCTAAAGTGGTTTTAAGCACTTAGACCTATTAGTAAAGCCAACCATACAAATCTCAATATCTGAGCGATTTAAAATCGGAATGGAAGAGCTCTAAGCCTGTCGACAAATGAAGCATATGCTACTATCCGAAAAGTGCCTTCTAGAGAACAGTAACACTCCGATAAGTCCAACGGATTTGCAGTAATTAACCGAAATTATATGTGGAACGTTGTTGTTGGGTGTCGTGTTATTTTGTGTGATGGTGCATCCCTCACTCACATCGAAAATCCAAGATATGTATTTAAAAGGGCAGATCCTGGCGAACGGGTGTTTCTTAATAATTTGAACTGCTTTTTAGTTACACAGTAGTCATCATAAAATAAATAATAGACTTCATATGGCCAGCCTGACACCATACCAAACACATCTACTTATGAAATTCTTAACTTGAAGTCTTTTGAAGTGATTAATTGGATACTTGATTTAGGTAAACAAAAGTAGTGGCATAATAACTTCATAGAAGCCTATTTTAAAACACAACAAGTTTTGTTGCTCTCCACTTCTTTCCCCTCATAAGCAAGTGAACTAAAATATGGTGTGATATCGCCTTCACGCTTTCTACATTGACACATATAACTAGGTGAACGCGTTTCCCAAATGAAATTGGTTTAATTTGGAAACGTCAATACCTTGGACTGTACCTTTTTTCTTCATATCCATTTTTTTTCAATTCTCATCCACACAAAACTAGACCACTTGATTGCGAATACGCAGCGGAAAGGTCTTATTCCTTCTAGTTTAATTTTAGTTAGCTCTTAGACATAGTGCCATTGGAAGCTTTGAATAATGTGTCAGTGTTTTCAAAAATGCTAGCCTGGAGGCTTGAATGTAATGTATGTATTATTTGCTAATAATCTTTTCAATGAAAGTTTTTATATACCTGTGGTCATTGTATTTCCATCCATCTAATATAGTTACTTTTATGGAATTCATATGGAATTGTTTTACAAAATTAAAAATACAAAACATTTTTTATTGAATAATAAAAAATAAAAACGATTGTTTGTTTAAATTTTATTCATTAAAAACTAATAAAAGTAATCTCTAATACCAAGCATTTAAACTGCTTAATTGACTTTTCTTGAATATATTAAACACAATATAGTTTTCCATTTAGATTATGGTACTAAATCATCTATATATGTCTAAACAAAAAAAATAATGCTTTTAAGAGCTACTTTGAGTTGCGTAGTAGCACTTTTTCTCACCTTGACAAAAGAAATCGAATTGATCTTTAGTTATGTCGCAGTCTCCTTATCCAGAGGGCTTGATAGCATGAAGTTGAATTTATTGATCATCATTTAGTGTCACTAATCACCAGATCATTGATTCTGTAAAAGGTGAATACATTCTATCCACACCTTTTCAGAACATCAACGTTTATTTTTTTCCAAAATTAAAAATACTTGTCGATTTTTTTAATAATTCGCACCTGCCACACGTAATTCAATATTAAAAAAACTTGAAACAAAATGACCCTTGCGCTGTCTAACATTGTGTAGCACTATCCAGATTGATGCTAACCTAAGTAGGCTTTACTTTATTTTGTAACAATTGGCATGCCCAAATATTGCTATATGGAACCACATTTCTGCTAAGAAATTTGCCATTTTTTTCCAGTAGCAGCGCCAAAGTACAGTGATAATGCTGTGTCGAAACTGAAAATGAAAGAACGACTTGTGACATGCCGCAAGATTGAGAGTTCTACCAGCATATATTGAATATTATATTATCATCCTTTTTTTTAATCCTCCCTTCATTTATTCTACTAGATGCTATGATTTGGCATCTAGTATACATTTTTACATAGTGGAAATCAAAACAATAATTTAAATCAATATTAAAAATTATATGTATGATAGTATAAGATAGTATAGATAGTATAAATAGTATAAGATAATTATATTTTAGCATAAGTAGATGAGTCAATTAATAGATTAGGATTGTACTATGAACATATTAGATAGCTATGGATTATTATATTCATAGTTCCGATGAATATAAGCATTTCAATCGTCTATTAAATGTGGCTGCCTCATTGCTAGGTTAGTATGGGAAAGTGATCTATCTGTGTGATTTTTACTATTTTTTCGAATAACGTCGGCGACGAAGGATACTTTCAAGTCACGATGAATGTCCTAGTTTGAGATGTAGCAGTCAGCGTTGCTGATAGTCCTAAGTAATTTTGATTGTAGTCTTTGCAGTATTTGTATGTTGGATCTGCATGCAGTGTCCCATATTTCGGCTCCATATTTCCAAATTGGTGCGATTACCGTTTAATATACCGTTTAATAGTTTATTTGCCACTGTTAGCTTCGATTTTGAAAAGAGTAACCAGTACAATTGTTCAAAGCGACGCTTAATTTCATTACTTTTAGCTTTGATATGGTCTTTCCAAATTAATCTGCTATCTATAGTAATGCTAAGGTAATTTGCCTTTGTGTGTGTGAAGACTTCATCATTGTTAATTTTTATACGCTTTAGGTCATATTTTTTATTCGTGTAGATAGCATGTATTGTTTTGCTTGTATATATTCGAACTCCCCGTTTGTCGAACCATTCCAGTGTTGCATTTAAGTAATTTTGCAAGTTATCTGTGGATTTATTAAAATTCTTATTAGCTGCAATTAGTGCTGTATCTATCTAACTTTGAGGATCAGAAGGTATCGGGATATCAGTCGTGCATAGCAAGTAGAGCAATGAACCTAGTAAGCTTACTTGAGGCAAACCAGCTTTAATTTGTTTAATTTGGCAGATTGGGTCTTTATAGGTATTTTACATAAAAATATCTATATTGTAAATACTTCTTTAGTATGAGATAAAAGTTTGTTGGAAGTAGCTAGGATAATTAGGTTAGGAGACCCCCATACCAAACGCGGTCAAAAACTTTTGCTATATTTTGAGTCAATATCTCTTGTTATTTTATTTACAACTCTGTGGACTTGTTGTTGGTCGAATATATTTTCCGGAAGTCGAATTGGTGGTCAGGAATAAGTTTTTCTTTGTGGAGAATTGGTTCTAGTTTTGATAAAAGTATAATCATTAATCAATAAAAGATATTTGTTCGCATAGAATAATATAATATTAATCATAAGAGTCACGGTCAGTTCTTTATTGTACATGACTATTTCTTTTTCAAAATTTCTGAAAGTAATTAGGAAATGTAACTGCTAAGAACAGACAATTCTCCATAATGCCAATGCAAGCTCTCACAAATTTGTTTAAACAAATTACTGATTTTTATAGTCACATAGTAGTTGTGTTTAGTGGCTCATAGCTAATTTAATGAAAGCTCTTAAAGAATTGTCACAAGAAATTTTAGACGTTAGCTTTATAGAATTACTTCTCTCTCTACAAAAGTAGATCTCTCTACAAAAGTAGGATCATCTTCGAGAAATGGAAATTTGGAAAATATTGAAAATTTTGTAAAGGAATCTGATGGTAAACTGGCTACATATTCAATGGAGTTCAAGAGAAAGAATCTCAGAATATTAATCAGAGCACAGACATATTCAAGGGGCCAGGTGGAAGAGGATGTAAACTTCTTTTTTGTCAGTGTAGTCTACAGATAATGCTGAAATTTTTGTTTTCTTGTTTTAGTACCAATATTAACTAGATATTATAAGCTTATAACGAAACTTTAGTACCACTGAGGAAAGTGCTCAGTGTTGAGGATGATTTTACCCCATCCTCAACAAAAAAGAACTTATTGTAGTTTATTCATTCAATATAATTTATTTTCGTGCAAGTCCTTAAAATAAATCAATTTTGGTATTAAATATTATTAAAATATGCAATAAATTTAAAAAATTTCTTTTCTAATTTAATAATTGTAACTATGATTTAATGTGTCCCCATTCCTTACTATCTATTTTCGCACAAATTTACATATGAATTATACAAATCTCGTTTCAGGAAATCTGCTCAGCACTAATCTATTTACAATTTTACATATATTCTGTTTACATATATTATGTTACTATGCAGGTTAATAGATGGAGCTCGTGAAGTTTGTAAATCGTCTTGTGTTTTCTTTAGAGCCAAATCAACTATCAAATTGAATAATTTATGCTCAAGGCTGCAGGCAGTTTTTCTTGTATTTGGTTGTATTTACATAAATAAGTTAATAACTTTTTAATTGCTAACTAAACTTATTCCAAAGTTTGTGTAACTAATAAAACGCTCACACACATACACATACACATACACATACTCACTTATCTCTAGTGATTGGGACATGCAAAATTTAATTTTTCCGTGTCCCCAGGCGTATGAGTAACTACTTTTGCATGAAGTTTCTACATCTTTAATCGAGCTTCTTTAATCGAAGGAAAGGACAGACTATAGAGGAAAATTACTTCGTTCATAATTAAAAAATCTGTGCATAAAATCTGTGCTATGTTTTTATTTATGAAATTGCAACTAAAATATGTTTCAAATGGATTAAGATGAAGAATGTAATAAAGAATATTTTAAATATTTATTTCATATAAATATTTTATTTATTTACTTACGCATAAAAATAAATAAAAATGTATAAATAATTTATGCTTCCTTTACAGGCACCTGCAAACATCCGCTCGGCATGGAATCCGGCAACATTTCTGATTTTCAAATCACCGCCAGCTCAGCACATGATATGGGAAATGTTGGGCCACAACATGCCAGGTGAGTTGAAAAATGCCAACGATTACACAAGTATGAAAATGGTCCCTCCATAATAGATACAACTATTTAAATGTGGCTTAAGCCTGTATTTTTATATAAAGCATATATGGGTACATGGCTATATGGCTACCATATATGGCTATATGGGTATATGGCTATATGGTACGCCTACAAAAGTGGGAATGTGAAAACGCAAATAGGAAAACAAGAACAAACGAACAAATTCATATACATTACCAGAATGAGACAGTCGGATTTATTATGAATTATTTTATGGCGTGTTTAAATGCTTTTATGTCATTCGAATACATATCCGTACACTTTGCGATGGAACAGATATGCAAAGTCATGTTAAATGACATAAATTAAAAGTAAACATTTAAAATAATGGCGCAACTTATGGCGCATTATACTGACATTTATAGGGAATGTCACCAGTTGAGTTCTCTTCCACACTACAGACCATTCCACTTCATTCCGTTCCACTCTACCATATCCATGCCTAACCATGCCAAGCTATACGACTACTCTGCACTCAACTCTACTCCACTTCACTTCACAGGATTTCAGTTTTTCGGCTTCTGTGCTCCCGTACTCCTGTATTCCCGTACCCCCGTACTTCTGTGTTATTTTGTCATTTAAAAAACGTACAGGCACACACATTAAATATAATTTATTATGCTATAAGCAGCGCAATATTAATACAGCAGGAAAAATTTTAAAAAATATAACAAAAAACCATTTGTAATTATTTAGAAAGCATACGGATTCCTCCTTTCGCTGCTGCCTCTCTAATGTTTTGCTGTTTATTTTTTCGAGCTAAACTAAATGTCAAAAAATTTTCATAACATCAATATGCAAACATACATACATATATGTGCATATATCTACATTTATAAACTCGAATATATATACCACAGAGACTGCTATATATGCAAATATTATATTTTTGTTTGACAGATTTTCATTTCATTTCCTAATTTCTTTTTTATTTTATCTGAAAAGTGATTACTCTGCGCCAGTGTATGCCGAGTTCAAAGAAAAACTGGTTGATTTCGATTCGGAATATGAAAATATAATTGCAGCCTTTGTACAAATCAATTGCATTTGTGGTGGCAATCTAAATGAGAAATTGCACCGGAGTTGACATTTATATTAACTGAATTCCCAGTCTTGGCGCAGTGCATTTTCATTACATCTATTGGTTGTTAAGTAACAATTTGTTGACGACACAAATGAACTTCATAATCAGGTTGGCTACCTGATTTGGATCTGATGCATAAAATTCATTGAGTAAGCAATGACACTGAGTTCCACATCGACTGCTTTAAATAGTTATATAAATTGCGAAACCCAAACAACTACAGGGTTATCCATTTTAAGGTTCCAGCAGTATATGCATAAATAAAATACACTTGTCATAAAAGATTTGATTCAATCTTTGTTTTAATATATTATTTTGAACTATAACTGTCAAATGCAACAATATTACAATATCTTCTATGTGGCATCTTACGGTACTGAAAATTTAACTAACCTGTTGGCCTAACTATAACTTAGCATATGTTCGTTCTCGATTCCTCCATAATGTAAGGATTATAAGCTTAAACACAAAAATTTAAGTAATCCTACAGAATAGCTTTCAGAAGTAACAAGCCTCAAAAACTTGGTAACTATTTATATCTCCAAAACATGTAAAGTTCATCATGCAAATCAGTATTTCTTAAAGTCAGAGTCTGCCATTCAGAGTACCTATCTCATAGCTAGGACGTATGCGTTAATAAGACATACCGACTTAAGTGACCACTTTAAGTGATCTAATTTGAACAACTGATTAGAACAACTGATTAGAACAACCGTATTTAGAACAACTGAGAAAGAATGGACTCGTTTATAAATTAACGTGCTAATTTAAGCGATTAGGGGTTTTGTTGATGAAGTAAGAATGTCCACTTATGTTTGCATTGAATTGAATATTAATTTTGTTTTTAATGTTACTCAACTGGTTGCTTTAAGCTACATACTCCTACCGAAACAAAAAAAAATGTGTAAGTCGCTTATATATGTTTCGTTGGGCAAACATTACCTAAGACACCAAAACCTAAGGTTTTTATACCTAAGGTTTTATATTAGGCGTATTACAAAGAAAATTGAGAAACATTTATCTGAACTATTAAACAGTGTATTGAATGCTTAGTAAATGAATATTAGAAGCACTACAGCTCTCTGTTTTGTTAGGTCTAACAATTCTGTAAATATAATCATTCCGTTTTTTTTTCTGATTATTCACATCAGGTCAAGTGGCAAACGAAGAATGTTCTTTAAATTCTCGTTTCTACTTTTCTTTTCGAATTTTCAGCAAATCTATAAAAAGGCACTCGCACTTTGTTCTTAAGACCTGCATTTATTTGAAAAATATAGAAATTCACAAAAATTCAAAAAATTACATAAAAATTTTGAGAAAAATCGAATAAAATTTCATGAATGGACAAATGGGTGCAAGTCACCATGTGCTCTCAGCAGCCAGGCAGCGCTCTTAGACCCAGCGAATATGTGAATTATTTCGACCGCAGTTCCATATAAAAAATACCATATTTCACACAGTTTTTCACAAGCGATTGAGTATGAAAAAACTATAGACGCGATAGGTGTCACAATAACTATCTCTACACCAAAAGCACGACTGTGAAATCGTTTGCGTTTATTTCACTATGCGCAGCACAAGGATTACTACACACATGAAGAACTGATACGAGTACTATTCTCTACCGGTTGAAGATGCACGGAAGAACCGTGGTTAAATGCGATAATATTTTTGTCGGTTTAATTTTATAAAATTTAATGATAAAATGGCAATTACTAAATGAAATGAAATGAAAACACCTTCATTTTATTAAAAAATTAAACACTACTCCTTTAACACAAGACCTTTAACACAAGACAAAGCGTAGTTATAACCTTCCTTAGTACTGAATTGAGCAGATGAATTTCCAAGCCATTCCAAGCCATCAAAATATGCCTTGTTTTACGCGAAATGTAAGTAAAAGGATCTAAGTAAAATCCTGCTCCCTCAGACAATACGAAGGAAATAAAAAAAGACTATAGCTTTTAAATAATCTGCTCTATCAAATTTCAATAAATTTTTTGATCCCCGATTTAAAATCCTTTTTAATTAATTTAAACCAAGTAACACAATAGTACAATGAGACAATAATAGAAGACAAATTCTACAAAGTGCCAAGTTACGACTTAATGGTGATTTATAATAAACGTTAAGCGCCTTCAGCTTTAACATTTCAAGCTCCTAGGAAACACCTGTAAGTTAAATAAAATTCAGATTTTACAATTTATTTGTATAAGTTTTCTAAGAAATCTGAATACTGGTTCAACTGGTATTAGTGGTGTTTAACTACTCGTATTACTGTTTTACATACTCTTACAAATCTTTTTCCTACTAACATTCCATGGAACTATTCGCAATATGGTACAAGTGTCATCCTGTCAGTTTCCTTTAACGGATTACAATTTTCAAACTTAATGACCCAATAAATTTTTATTAAGAAGTAAAAATTTTCTATGCAGCTTTGTGAAAATATACCTTTCTGGCTTTGTAATCTGCAGCAGAGTGCAATTGAAACCGAGAAGAAAACTATAGTGACACCGTCAGCAGACTACGTTTGCTTATTTGTCGATTTGTGGCAATATTTATTTTAAAAGTTTTATTTCATTTACAGCATTTACACGTTGAAACGTTGCCACCAATTGTGATCAGACAAATATATATACCCGACCTCCGTAAGTATTAGGAATTGTCAAATCTTTCGAACTTTTCGGCATACAGAAAAATCCCAAATGGCAGAACTTTGCAGCACATGCATATGAGTAAACAAGATATCAAAGAGCCGAATCCGGATTGGACACGGTACGAACTCCTACATAATCCGTATCATACCTTAAATCAACTCAATAGAATTCATAAAAAATTTAGGGAAGAGAAATGAGGTCAAGCAAAAAGTTTACACACAGCATATGGTCGGGTACGTATATATGCGTATGTATGTGTGTACCTACCTAAATTTTGGCATTCCAAAGTGAAAATAACTCAACTGTCGAAAATTTATGCCGAACACTTACGCACACACATTACACTCACATGCCATTATGGCGCATCCATCAAAATTCACGCATGAATATGGACTTTTCATGTTTTATACATTGTCATATATGCGTTGCCAATAACAGTTGTCCCGAAACCGAAACCAATTCTAAAGTAGGCGCTGCAGCAACGGTGACAAAGGGAATAACTGAAACAGGCACACGAAAGCCATTGACATACAACACCCTTCGCCCACTGGAACGGGCTGGCACATTAAATGTTAATGCCGTTGGCGTCCTTCAAAATTACGGCAACATAAATCGAGAAAAAAAATTTTTCGTTTTATGATATTTTCGCCATTGTGTGTATCACTTCCGTTTCCGTTGCGCCATTTTGCTTCCTTGCTCGCTTTCTTGACTGCCGCTGCCGCTGCCACTGCCGCTTCTGTCGCCACCGCCACTGCTACTTAAGCTTTTGCTATTACGGCTTTGTCAATTTTTATTTTTAGCCGAGCATATGACTGCCTTATCATAAAAATGAAGCTTTATTAGATACACCTGAAGCACAATAGAAATAAAACGGAATAAAAAAGTACTGAAGAAAAAGGGAAAGGCAAACAAACGTGGCAGTGCAGCACGGAAAGCGAGCAGCTCATGGGAGGAGGAGAGAAAAATATCATCGACAAAAAGATGTAAGGGAAGCGAAAGCGCCAATTTTGAGCACGTAATGGAAATAAAAAAAATTTATCATGCCTTCTTTATAATGTCAAACAATATGTCAAGAAATATTGCTTGCCGACTTCACTTATTCCATTCAACCCGATCTCGGCGTTGGCCACCGACTCAACCCACTTATTGCGTGCTTTTAAATAAAATTATATAAGGAAGCAAACAGGATTCTGAGCGCATTTTAATTGAAAGGTAACATTATAAGGCACAGTAGGAAAGGAAAAGGATATTAAAAAGAAGAGCTTAGCTGAGACAAGCAAATGATCTATTACTATGCAATCAAGAACAAAAATAAAAAATTAAAAATTGAGAAAAGGAAGAACTGTAATTCACTAGACAATACTGCAAATGCAGAAAATTCACAACGGAAATGGAAATTTATATTTGATTCAAAATGATAAGCAAATTATTAAAGAGACTTTTTTGCAACCACTTTAAAGTGCAGTCTCAAAGTACAGACTGTATTTTGGAGTTCAGAGTTGACATGGTGGTTTCTTCCAAAGCTACAAACCTTATTGACTTATTTGCAAAAACTTATGTTTTCATACATACCATAAAAAAATTTTTCTGTGTTAAACCAAAATACCAAAGCACAAATGAGACTGAATAGAATACACACCTCAAAGACCGAATAACAATATTGGTCGACGAGGTTCAAAACCACTCATTGCACCGCACACAGCCTGAAAAGAACCAAGGAAAGAGAATCACGAAAGGTAGATTACTCAAGGAACGAAATTAACGAATATAACAGGTTTTGAATAAAATTGTTAACAGAGACTTCCTACTTCACCATTAAGAACAGAACTAGACCTTCTTTCAAAACTTTTTGATTTCTATAGCACTAAAAATAAATTATTAAAAATTATTAAGCACTTTTTAAGTGCTGTTATATTAAATAAAATACTGACGCCCGTGCGACTAGTGGAGTAACATTAGTACGACTTTCTCAGCATTACGTTCCTAGATTAGGTTCTATACATAAGAAAGAACAAATCATACAACAAATAATGGCTCTACAAACAGAATAGTATTGAAATTTAACAATTAAAAATAAAATTATAATTAATTAATTAATTCAATTATTCTACAGCTGGTTTATGATTTCGTTCTAATATAAACACAGCAAGTAAAATAATAAAACTTTCACAGCAAAGTAACAAAACTCCAGAAAAATATGCGAACAAAAAAGTCAAGTACGGTTTTGGATCAGTTGGTTAAGGTGCGCTGATTCTGAGCTTCACATTTGGCAGGACCCGAGTTCGATTCCTGGTACTTGCAGTCTCAAAAAATAATTATTTACGAATAATCAAATACAAGAATTATTTCCAAGACCACTGATGATGGGTATTTGGCAATACTCGAAACAGCTGTATGGTCAGCCAAAAATTCAATTAATTAAAATAATATAAAAAATAAAATTTTTGTTGTTGTAGTTCACTTCTGTTCGAAAAAAACCTCTTTACAAAATACTGACTAAAACAAGGGTATTGTATAAAACATGTCATGATAATTGAATCAGATGTAGCCTTACGTTTCTAAAATGAAAAGATGTAAGATTTCAAAAATGATTTTTAGTCCAGATAACATTTGGGTTACATGCGATTAGAAAATTTGCGCTTTACATAAGTAAGTAAAAAATATACATAACAGATGTCTCTACAAAAAGGATAGCTATGAAACAAAAATAGGCAAGTACAAAAATTAACTTTTAATTCGTTGAACTTGTGTTTCCAAATAAGGCTGTAGTTTATAAGCTCGTTTTAATTTAACAAAAAAAGCACGACAGGTGCTTTGGTTAGTATCACTAATTAAATAAATAAGTGACATATAACCTGGAACTTGAGCACTGAAAGTTTGTACAGCCTTAGCTACTTGTAGATAAACACGATTAGTGATCGCTTCTAATTTGACAGGCACTAATTCTAAGCCTGGCATTTGCAGTCCAAATAAATTATATACGAACTATCGGACCTATTCTGTGCACTTTATAAAATTGTCAAACATTGACACGTCAAAATTGACAACTGTAGAGGTTTTGGTATTCTGTGACATAAATAAAAAGCTCTTTTCCTTGTTAGTTGTCAATACCTCAAATGCTGTTGACAACTATAAAAATATGCTCTTTTTAAGCATTTTTTATTATTTGCATGCATGACAAATATTCTTAACTAATATATACGCTCTTTACAAGCATATTTTTTATTGTGATATGAATGCATGAAAAATGCTTTCGACAATTTAAAATATATGCTCTTTTTTACGAATAGTTACGAACAATTACGAACAGTTTTATATACAAAACACTTACACCATAGTGTGGTGAGAAGCATTAGGAACTTGAGCTTTGTCACGATGTGTCCAGAATTTGACAAATCTGTCAAGTGCACAGAATAGGTCCGTATATATATATATATATATATACTAATTAAATAAAATTCGATTATTTCCTAAGACCACTGATGAAGAGTACTTGGCAATACTCGAAACAGCGTTGTATGGTCAGCCAAATTTTAATAAATTAAATAGATTTTTGTTTTTGTCCTTTCTTTGCTATTCGAATCCGTCTAACTTTTAAATAGAAAATTTATCTTTTAAAATAATATATTATGAAAAAAGACTATGAAATACGTATTCATGTTTGAACGAAAGCAAATTATTGTATATCCAATATATTTCATAACATATATTTTTTCGGCATTATTGATTCATACTTTATATACCTAACACAAAGCTTTAATTGTTAATCCTCCTGGTACAGAAGGGAATGTACTAAAATCTGTTATATTAAAATCATTACACATTATTGTGTTCAATTCTATTATATATATGTTTAAGGGCATAACATTAGGAAAAAGTGCTTTCTTATAGCACGTGTAACCTATGCAATAGTTCCACGTAAGATGTATCAAAATAATTAGAAAGTGTAAATGAAATATGTTAAAAGTATCTAAAGGTATTATTTTGGTCATTAAAAAAGTATTCTTATTAAAAAGTACCGAAGAAACTAAACTGCAATCAACAATTTTATGTACAAATAATATTTATGCGATTTGTAGTTAGTATATACTACTTGAAAACGGTATATCTGTGAAAACAATATATAAATGTCTTGAAGAAAACTTGAAAAGGAATTCCATACCCCCCACAAACTAGATTAAGAAGTTTTAGTGGACACAAAATTATGTCTAGGAATGATAAAATGAAGAATCTATTCGACTTCGTCTTCGAATATTACTAAATATCTTTAACTGAACAAATCACTTGAGACTATGAAACAGTTGACTAGACTTGCTCACTTAGAGAGAAACCCAACATCAAAGTTCATTTACAGTAATAATTGATATAATGAGATGTTCTACTTACATATCGTAAAATAAATATCTATTGATTCCGCTTTTCACTCGAAACTTCATTGAATAGAAGAAAGTGGGCGAAAATGAACAAGAGTTTCTCAAATAGATAAATTCGTCATTTATTAAGTGCGAATAATTTAAGCCATCTCTCAAATTTTGGAAAAACTTGGGACAGCAAAACATTGAAGAATATATGCTAATGAAAATATGATTAAATACTGGACTTATTGGTCCTAGGTGCAAACATCAAGACTCAAAGGCAAAATAAAATCAAAAACGGTAACTAAATCACGAAGGATTGGTCCCATATAGATAATAGATTTACTGAGCTAGGAATTATTTACAAAGTTAGGCTAGTGGTTAGTTAGAAGTTAAGAATATATGCGAATGAAAATATGATGAAAGACTGAACCTATTGATCATAGGTGCAAACATCAAGGCTCAGACACAAAAAAATCAAAAACGGTAACTAAATCACGAAGTTTTAGCTCATTCTACTTACAAGGTCATACAATCTAGAAATTAGCACTATATCATAGAATATAAGTATTTAAATGATCAAGCAATGCATATTACAATACTAATCGCATGAACATTAATAAACAGAGCATCTATCCAACCTTCTGCTTATTCTGCGATTTCGCTGGGTTGTTTATATTCCACACTATCTAGTACGATTATTGCATTATAAGTTTTTTAATTCTTGTGTGATTCAGAGATTTTTAATAAGCTATCAGCATCTAAAATTCAACTTGAGTGAAGTGAGCGAGCCAGATGACAATTATTAGTAAAGCGTGTTGCTAAGTTCTAGTGCAACATTTTAAATGTAGCCAAAAATGTTGCCTGAAATGCTGCCAAGAATGTGTTTTTTATAAACAAAATCAGAAGTCATATATATATATGTATATGATAAGCAACTTTATTCGTTTTGGGAAATTCTTTCGTCGTAGTTTGTATTCGGGTATTGATCAAGCAAACCGTGATTTATTAATTTGAGTAATTTTTAAAAAATAGAAAAAGATAAAGTGTTAAAGCATCATATAACTTGAATCGTGGGAAGGGTTGTCCAGGTCGTAATGAACATAATATTCAACTTTATAAATGTCCACAAAATCCTCATGAATTGGAGCTGTAGTGTTCTAATATAGAACAAATCGCTATAAATAACGTATACCACATCATGTGTGTGCAGCCAGTATTTCGATGATATTTCTCAGGTCAGAAAAAGTTATAATTTGGAGCAGTCCCGACACTGTACTTAAGAGAGTATTAATTTCTTTAATAGTTTTGCATATACTAACAGTCCTACGCGTCTATTTTAATTTAGTGAAAGTTTGTTTGCAATTCGCAGTGTCAATAAAACCGATTTCATTCCCATGGAGTGTGAAACATTCGAGATATTAGCGGAGCAAACTTGAAGTTGTAAACAATTCAGCTCAAGAAACAAGAGAGATATTGATATAATTTGAATTGCAAATTATAAATAATGCTGTTATATATCTAAATTGCTGTTATATTTTTGAAAGTAAATTGTATTTTAATTTTTTGAAACTGTAATCAAGGGTTCACTACTTGTCCTACGGAAATATGTAAACATGTCAAACACTGTGGTCATATTGAAAAAATTTATTGGACGCAATACGATATCCCCCAGACACGTACATACATTATATTATGTATATCATATATATATAATATTATTATATCATATATTATAAAAGTGCTAACATTATTTTATTTAACACACCAGTTAACACCTGTTGTTCTGTTTTTAATTTATTCTCTGTTTGATTATTTATTAGAAAAAGGAAAACAATGAAAAATAATGATTTGACTGAATCATCTTTAATAATTTGGTATACCCAACAATAATTTTCTATGAAACCAAAATTTCTATTATCAAGTTCAACTTCACAATATTTCTTTAGAAGTAAACACAACTGTATATATTTTGTTATTTACAATTTTATGAAATTTTAGCGAATTGAACATTTCGAAAAAACTTGGCGAACTTTAAATCTGATAAGTCCTTATAATAATTATAATAATTTTTTATATTCTTTCTGCTAATAGGCAAATGTTTAAGATTTACAAAAAGACAAAAATTTTTCCTTCGAATGCTATGTTTTATATCTTTTTCAGGTCCCATAAGTCAGCAAAAAGTTTTAAAAAATATGACATTCAATAAACCTCAAATAGTTTAACAAAACCCATCATAAACACCTTTATTCTTTATGTATGAAAATTCAAGCAAATCGGTTGAGTACATTATGTACTCGTATGATAATTTATGTTATAAGCAATCTCAAATACTATTATTATTGTGTTGAAGCTAGTTAAGTCAGTACACTTTAGCACTTTTAGCCTCTATTAACTGCGAAGTTTCTTCGAAAACCCCTCTCTACGCTTTGACTGGATTATTGTTTATCACTTCATCAGACTACGCAATAATTGACCTTAAATCTGCATACCTCCTCGAGGAGTCTGTAACCATTCTGAGATTTGACACGGCGTTGGTAAGTCTGTGAGTTTTCGTCAAAAATTTCAGGACTCTGAGGATGTCATTCGTCCTAATGAATCTCAAATACTGTTTACTTTATTTGCGAAATTGTATAATTTCCTATTATTTTTTATATTGACAATTTAAGATTTTTTTTTAATAATTCTATTATTTATATTTTTATGCTCTATAAACATTGACGCATATATATGATCTATTATTTGCTGCTAAAAGTTAAGTTTAATATTTATATATTAAACTCCTTTCTCTAATAAATTACTAAGAAAGAAATAAAAACTCATCTTCAATCAAATCAAAATATTATCACAATTCTTGCTGTATTTAAAAAAAATTAATTTTCATTCCAGAATATAAGGATAATTTTAATCAATAAACAACAATCCTAAAAAAAATGAAATTATATTCATTCTAATCAATAATCGAAACCTTATTCCAAAAAAAAAATACATTTTTCGTAATTTAAAATAACATTTCAAATATTGGACACCACAAAAAATAAACGTTTTCATTAAACAAATTAAAAATAAATTATTTTAGTTTCCTAAAATTAAGGGTTTTAAGAAAACTCAATGTAACATTAACATTATAAACTCACGAATATTTCTTATTCTATATAAATAAACTTCTAAAGAATTTTTTCAATGTTGACTATAACAATACAGATATAATGTATATACATAATAATAATGATAAACTGATTATTAAATATCTAGATCAATTAACAATTCTAAATATTAATCTAATTTCTGGTTATAAATTTAAAGTAGGAAGAACAGCTATATTTCTAGAACTTAATAAACGTCATTATAAAGTTAATGATGAATTAAAATTTAGTAATTCTTTAATTCTATTAATCTATATCACAAACTCCTCAATTTCATAAATTTCTAATATCTGTCAAAACAATTCCTATATGAGCAACAGAAGAATCAATAATTAATGATTTTAAATCAACTTGGCGTTAAATAATTTAATCTAACTAAAATTCATCCAATAAAAGGAATTCTAATAAATATATAATTAAATTTTAAACAAACAAATTAAATAAAAGAACATTAAATAACTGAAATCATTGAAAAATCGAATCATTTATAATTATATAAATATATAAATATATAATTACTCAAAAAATAAAAATTTAAGTTTCCTGATTTTTAATAAAATAAAAAATTCCTAATAAGATAGGAATAGATAATAACAGATAATAATAATTAAATTCCAACTTGTAAACGTTCAGGTTGATATCCTCAACCTCAGATTAACGCCGGGGTTGGAATTAATCTACCTACAAAATGTAAATATAAAGCAAAAATATTTATTCTGGAAAATGTTCACATCGAAAAAATCACATTAAATTTACATAGATTCTTATAATTTTTACATATATTAATTTTTTCACTACCAGTGATATATGTAAGTGTAAATAAATCTCAACAAAATAATTTCATAAGAAATTACATCAGATTGTAAAAGCAAGAAATATATATGAAATAGTTTTAATAAATATTAAATAAAATTAATAAAACCCAAAAATTAATATCTTTTGAACTATTTAAAATGTATTATTAAAATAAATAATATGTTTAAAATACATTATAAAACCAAAATAAATTAAAACATTATAAAGTTCTAAAGGACTGAATATTATTCTGATTTATATATTATATTATTGAGTATTGAAACTAAGAGAGGAATACCTAATGTTCCTTCGCAAACTTTAACAGTTGAATATATTAATATAGAATAATTTTTATAATAAAATCTATTTATAGAACTATATTGATATATATATTCGAGCAACATAAAAGATCAATTTATTATATTTACTTTTATACAGAATAATGTTCTTACGTCTATCTTAATTCTACACTAAGAGAAGGAGATTGAGTGGGAGAGATTATATACATACATATCATATATAAAAAAAATAAATTCTTTAAGCAATAAATTCTAAACTTAATAATATGGATAAAAAAAGTTTTCGATTAAAATAATAGAAAATAGTCAAATTAATAATATTATATAACAAATTATTAAATAAAACATTAATTAATTATCATTATTTAAGTTTTAATAGTTTAACAAAATCATTCCCAAATATGCAAAAACAAAAAGTTCTTGTTTATTTCTACTAGAAGTTTTTCACAATTAAAACCATATATAACTATATATATATATTTATTTAACCATATATACATATATATAATATTTATTCTTTTTCATACTATTTTTGACCCATATTTTCTAACAAACGCCGCTCTAAGAATTTAAGTGAAAAATTTAGCTTGAAAAGGGTCTGCCAGTAGATCCGCAGTGTAATCAGCGAATCTGTTCCTGATGCACACTCTATGTATTAAATACTCATTGTTTACACTTTGCGAGTATGTGAATTACATTGTAATAAAACATGAGCTAATTAATCCTTAAGTTGGCACTTCAATAATTGTAAACCGGAAAAAGAACTGAGTTCAATTTATATTCAATTATCCATAACAGCATTTCTATGTGGATCTGTTCAGTAATTTTCTCACTTATTATGTGATAATGCAGTGAAGTACTAAAATTTTATTTAATTTTTTAAAAGTACTCAATCTTGAAATAAATACTCAATAAATACTCAATAAAATCAAGTTTTCAGGCAGAAAACTTACACAAAACATGTAAGTGTCCAGCTTCGAAAAATCCTTTATGGTAACATGTTTTCTGCAACTTTCTTGGACGAATTTAGTTATCAAACTTAACACATTGGAAGTCATAAACTGTGGACACTTTCTGTGTGACTTCGTATAATTTTATGATTCTTCTTCAACCTCATTTCATTCTTCTTCCTTGGGGCACTATCAACAGCGTAATAGAAGTCGACATTGCCATCATCATCATTGACATTATTGACATAAAAATCAATAATTTTGTCATTTTAGACATTTTGTTTGTCTTGCTAGTCGATGTCCTTTAATGGAACCAAAAAAAAAATATTAAGACAAAAAAGGAAATGTCTGTTCAACTGTTATTTAGGCCGCCTATGTAATTTGTTTTCTTTGACGACCTATTCTGCCATTTTTATTGAATTTCTTCCTTAATTTTATTTCCTACTGTTTTCATATTCTACAATGACTTTTCCTTTTTGTTTTTTTTCGAACCTTTCTAGTTGGAAATATCTTTATTTGTTTATTTGCTGACTTATTTCGGAATTCGCAGGCATATTTTATGACTCTGTTTTTCGTATTAGACCTTGTCATTGTCATTCTCGTTTTTGTCATTTAATTCGTTTCTTTTTTCTCATATGAGATTAATTTGTATTTCATTTGAGCTGATTTGATTATTCTACTTATGATAAGATATTAATTTATTTTATTCATTAAATACGCCATGGGTATAATAAAAATAAACGTTCTCAGTTCTCTTCTTCCACTAGTACTTCAGGAGTATTAAATTTTATTATAACATTAATTCAAATTTTGGATAATATTCATATAACCTTTTATATAATCATCTTGTTCTATATTGTTCCATTTTGATAATTTCGTTCTCTCTGACTATCTTTTATCTTCTCCCCTTTGCTAATTTTCAATAGCTAATACCTGCATAATATGTGTTTCTCACCTCAATGTTTCACTCTTTTCAGTCATCTCATCTCGATCTAATTGATCTGTTTCGTCATCGTGGTTTTTGTCTTCCTCTGTTAACTCTGACTTTTTATCCATCACTTTTATTATTTTTTTATACAGAATTTAATACATAAAATTAGGTGTGCAATGTTTTTAGCTCACTTCATTTACCATAGTGTCATTATCGCTCTCTCTTTTGTCTGTTATTTTTCTCCATATTCTCCATTATCTCTCATCTCATATGTAATTTCTTCTAAGTTGTACACCATTTTTTCACACACTAGTTTAATTTCATTTTCTTTTGTTGTTTTCTGGTTTCTGAAGATTCAAACTTCTTTTATTGTATTATCGATCCAATTCTCACTTTTTCTACTTAACTACTTTTTCTCTAAGACTGAACTCAAGTCTCCAGGCTTCAGTTTTTTTACTTCTTTCCACATTTTTTACCCACCTTTTCAAACATACACTTCGCATTAAGTCATTTAGTCATTTAGATCTAAATTAGTGTCATCCACTCCTGTGTTCCTCATTTCTTAAATTATGATATTATCTTTTTTAGCTCTTGAGCTCATTGTTTTAAATTTCTAACTCTGTCATTGATTTTTGATATATTCTTTTCGTATTCAGCGATGTTCGTATATCTTTTAATTTTTTTTAAGCCACCTTGTTATTTGGTAAAACAATCCTTATAATATTCAACTCTTCAACCTTTTCCCTTCAAAATTTCTTACTTTGCCTTTTTCCTATTTTTGCTCACAGGCTTTCTGTTTCTTACTCCCACGTGTCTTTGTTTATTTTTGCTCTCTAATTTACTCTTTTTTGTTTCTAATTTACTCTTTTTATCAATTATTTATTATTATTTATTATATGTTTTTCATCTAGAAAACCACGTTATTGGCCAATGAATCACCAACAAAGACCAGACTGGTTAGACTTCTCTGTTACTAAACGTGTGCAACAAAACGACACTTCCTGTGAATCTAGCTCTGATCTTTCGTCAGACCACTCACCAGTTTTGGTACGAATAAAATAGAATATGCAACTTAAAGTTCATAAATGCTGTCTGCACAACAAATTAACTAACTGGGTTAATTTGGAAATCCACGTATGCTCTGACTTAATTATTTCATAAATACTAAAAGAATTGCCGCATCAAGCAATATTTCTATTGCAAAACACTTTTAATGTTATTGTCTCTAAAGGCTTTATCCCTCCATTATTCAAGGTGGCTCAAATTAGCATGATACTTCAATCGGAAAAAACGACTGAAGCTGTTGAGTTATACAGACCAATCAGTCTTCTATTGATTATGCCCAAGTTGCTGGAAAATTTATTTTTTACCGGATTAATGCTCATTGTCAATACAAGAAGATTAGTCCCGTAACATTAGTTTGGTTTTAGAAAAGAGCATAGCAAAATAGTACAATAGACGGTTAATATTATATACACTGCGACTAACCAATTACTACTATTTCTTAAAATCCTACATCGATTCTCGACATTTCTTTGTAAAACAGAAAGAAGAAATTTCAACATTACAGCCACTTCAGGCTGGCGTGGCACCAGGCAGTGTTTTAGGACCTATATTATACTTGCTCTTCACAAGTGACTTGCCAACCACCACTGATACTGACATTGGAACTTTTGCCGATGATACTGCTACAGATGAAAATCACCAGTTAGCCAATAAACTACAGCGAGCGCTAAATGGCATTCCCAGTGGTTTACAACCTGGAGATTAAAAGCAAATGAGTTAAAGTGTGCAGAAATAGCTTTTACAACCAGAGGATATACATGCCCTCCGGTATGCCTTAACGATGTTTTAATTCCCCAATCTACCCAAGCAATATATATTAAGAGATAGACTTTGACACAAAACTGACTTGGAAGCATCATATTTTTACCAAAAGAAAACCAATTACCATTAGACTGCAGGAACTCTACTGGTTACTAAACAAAAACTTAAAGCTATTAATCAAAAATAAACTTAAACCAATCTAGACCTATGGCATTGAACTCTAGTTAACTGCTGCATTTTCAAATATAGAGTTTATTCAACGTTTTCAATTAAAAACCTCTACAATAATCTCAAATGCTCCTAGGATGTTATAAAAAGCCAAGCCTGAAATCTCAAAAAACGTGTGCAAAATTATTCTAACCATTTTGTTCGTAGTATTTTAGCAAAAGGAAAAAAACGCCACTGGAACTTTAATCTGTGACCGATTTTAACAGACGGATATGCTACTGAGAACAGTCCATTCAAGCCCACAATAATTGGTTCTTTGTCTATTCTTAAGAGACAGATCGCAATACAAAAAAATAAATTTAAAAACAAAAAAAAAAAAAAACAGTGACTGGTAACTTAAACATAATAAAGTAATTTCATGTTTACACTGCTGCAAATAATTCGTCAAATGTTTACTATTTTTGCTTCAAACATTGTAGAGACCAACCAGTTCCATACAAAAATGTTCAACCGAGCTTGGATGATTGCAAGCAAAGACATAGTAGACATCCGTTTTTAATTGATATTATCAATATTACGATAGTTATACATCAACGAAACAAAATAGTCAACTCGAATGTTTATTTAAATGCTATGAATTTTGTTGTCAATTAAAATGATTGCTGAAATCACTTGATCAACTAGGGTTAATACTCCATGTACTATTAAGATATATATAAGTATATGTACTTGTTCTGTTATTTTATTAATTCTTTATTACTTACAGCTCATAAATACCTTGTTAAAACGGTGGCTATTACTCACTTTGATTCGCCTTCGATCTCGATCCCCTTCCAATCGAGCAGTAAATGGCATTCATTTTTATCTGAAAACTTTTTCATTGAGTAAAAATCATAAAAGAAATACTTTTAATGTTGCTAACGGCAATTTACTCGTTAAATTTAAATTATTGCCCGGAAGTTATCAAAAATACACCAATAAAATAATAATAATAAACAATTGAGAGTGGAGAATAAACAAATAAACTTTCTAAATATCCCGGAGTGTAATGAAGCATCTCACTCTTAAAATTAAATCTGCAACTGATTGAACATAATCAAATACAAGCCCAGCAAGCCCAGCAAGCCAGGCAAGCCCAGCAATCCCTAAATAAACCAAAATAAATCCAAATAAACAGAAATAAACCAAAATTAACTGAGTACAACGAAATTACAAGTAAAGCAAAATTGACCCATTTATTTTATGTTGTGGAAAGAAAAAATAACAAAATCAATCTACCAAAAAGAAAAAAATATTAAATAAAATCAGAAAAAGATAATAAAAGAAGTACTGAAATCGGAAAATCGAAAAATCGGAGAATTTGCTTACAGTTGCATACCATTTCGACCTACAAATGAGAACTCTGAAAATGTTCACTTTATAGATTTTCAATATATAAAAATTAAATAGTTTTATTTTTAAATAGTTTTATTAAAAAGTTTATTTTAAAAGTTCATTTTTCAATTTTTTTTTTATTTGAATCGCATACAAATACAAATATTTATAAATTTCTACACTTAGAAAAAAAATTTAATTATTTGGAACGGCTTACCTATGTGAAACATTAGTCGTTAGCGCGTTTACCAACACTGAAGAGGAGAAACGAAAAGTAAACGGGGGAATAACTGTTATGCTGATTGCAAAACAGTGTTCATTTCTGCCTACTTAACTCACACCATCGGCTGCCATATACGCCAGTAATAGGACTGAAGATGATGTGGTTGCTTTTTGATGTGCATTTGCCATTAAGGATGCTTTAGCTATGTCATTAAAGAGTCCTATTCCTGACAGTACAGTACATGGTGGGAAATGATGTGAAAAAATATCTTTGGGTGCAAAGTCAATGTGAAACATGCCAAATGTCAATGTCAGGCGATAATGTCTACAGTTCGATTGTTTCTTCCAACTTCCAACTCGACAGCACAGGAAAAACCTCTAAGATGATGAGTATAAAGCGGACACAAATAAATTAACTCTTTTTTGTTTTTCGAAGAGAAAAAACATAAAAACGAAGAAAAAATTAAAAGGAAGCCAAACATAATTTTGCTTTTTACATAACAACAAAGATATTAAAGGAATCTATAAACATATATCGTATATGTCATATTAAAAATAATAATAATTTTGAATAAAACATGGTACGTCTTACAATCAAGAGAGGGAATAAATTAAAGTAAAAAATCTAACATCGTAAAAAATTAAAACGTGGAGAACATTCAAACACAATGTCATATCGCACAAGGAGAATCAACTCAAAATAGGCTAAACCTAGAAAAACTAAATTAAAACTAAAATTACAATGTACTATTGAACCAACTCATAAATGGCAGCATAACCAATTATCAGAAAGACCAGTTCCCCAATATTAGCTTGGTAATAGATTACACGTCTAATAGTAGTCCATCCAAAATTTCAGTGGCTACTTATAGGTGACCAACGCTTGATACTTTTAGGACAGATATAGAACTCAACAGAACAGTGCCCATAAACTTTTAGTAAAGATTAAAGCATGCACAATTTCAATGAATCTGTGCTTAAAACACAATGGGCCCCATATCAAGTCACATATGGAAAATGTTCCCATCTCAACTGATCCTTATCCTAAGCACACAGAAGGTATTGAACCATTCAAATAAATGGTGATGTGATTTTCGTCTGGTTTTATTTCAAAAAAAAATTTGATTATGGGTTTCAGCCATTTCGAGATAGTGACGACATTCCATTACCTTAGATAAACTTATCTTCATAAAATCGTAACACAACTTAAAATATTTATTGGGATATCTGCCAGCAATATGTTCTGTTCAGGAAAGACATCTCTTTGTAGTTAAAATGGTGTTAGATTTGCGGTTACTCAGGTTACTTAACTGTTAGTTAAAGACTTTGTTATGAAAGCGACTAAAGGGCAAAGGGACTAGTCCGTGGTATTATTAAATTAAACCGACCAGTACAAAATAATTTACTGATCAATTGTTGCCAAACAGAATTATTAATTTGACTTTTGGTGTCCATAACCATCGGCGGTTGCTTTTTGTTCATAATTTTTAACGGTGACGTTGAAGTAAATTCAAATGGTTGCCACTGAAAAGTTTCGCACTATATATTATAATGATATAGAATGAACATTCTAAGAAGATTATATACTGTCACACAAAGCACTTGCCAATAAACTATGATTGAATGTTCGCGTAGGGAACTGTACGGTCCTACGCGAAAGGTGTGATATACTCAGGAAAACCTTTTGTTATATGTAGATGAATATTCGTCTGGCTTACATTTATGCAGCGTGAAACTCCCTATTCAACCGACCCAGAGCTGCAAATAATAATGAAATGGTAATATTAAAAAATTGCAAGTAATTTAAAGCACTTAATTGTTCAATTAATAAAAAAAATATATTACATTCTGAAAATACTTAATACCGTGCGACTATCTCTTATCTGGAGGAAATGCCGATAACACCCTCAAAGGAACGTCAAATGCAGGTTCAGAGGCCTGCCAGACGTTCAACATTAAATACATGAAAGAGGGCAAACCTGTCACCGAACTAGGTTAGCGTGGGCCAATCATCTGCGCTACGATTCGAGTATTCACACGAAATAACAACCAGCCCCCTATTAAGTTGACGGAACGGAAAAGAATAAGGACACTATTTGGAACTGTACACAAGCTGTAATTTCGCGCAACTTGTTACTAAATGCGAGCGTCTACGTATCGCACTGGTTGGAACGAATGTAGAGAAGTACTCAACAGAAGAGACGGTTTACTGCTATGCTCTCGAATGCCAAACGAGTCTGACCACACATATGTGGAGTCGGTCTTTACCTCTCAGCATGAATAAAGTATGCTTTGCTAAGCGAAAACGGATTTGTTGTTTGAATTGTGTAACAATTTTGTTCTGAAAATAACTGGCTCAGTTTTCTCAGAAAAGTACTCTTACAAAATTACATGGCAATCTTCAGCGGGAAACTCCATATCTCAGATAGACTACATATGTAGTTTGTCACGAAGTGCCTTTAATATATGAGAATAATAAGAGTGCGAAGATCGGTAGTGACCACTAACTTGTCGTCACTGAGCTTAAAATTGATAAGTGGCTAAACATCAACAAACGATCAACTGTCTTAAGGAAGTTTGATTTAGGAATACCTAAGAATGAACAGCACAGAAAAATTTTCTCTCTCAAAATAGCTTCTATCAATGTTAATATGGAAAACTCCGAAAATCAAACATCTGATTAAGGGTGCAGTACTATACAAAATGCGTTGAAAAACACATGTATTGAAGTGCTAGGATACGCGCACAACGCACGTATAGACAACTGAATCTCTCAATCGTCTTGGGCAACTATAGAAAATTGATAAAAAGGCAAAGAAAAACTCCTCAGCATTCCTCGTGGAGCATAGCATGCAGATTTTAAAATACAGTACAAAGGCCTAACCAAGCAAATTAAACCAGTATTAGATGAAAATGGTATACTTATAACGCGCAAAGAAGAGCAACCCAATGTATGGAAACTTCACTTCAAATGCACGCTAAAGATATATACTAACGACAGACAGGAAGTATTCCATGTTCGACGAAGGTTAAACAGTAATATATACATCAATGTTGATGTATCTACGGTATCAGAAATTCACGCAGTAATTAATAAACTTAAGAACAACTAATCTCGTGGAAGTGATGAGATCCATGCAGATTGCTTCAAAGTTAATCCTGGAGCTGCAGCAGCTCTTTTGTGCCTTTTTGTGAAGTATGCGCGACCGATAACATTCCAACGGACTGAAAAGAGTCCCTAATAATTAAAATTCCTAAAAAGGTCGACACACATAACTGTAGCAATTGGAGTGGTCTTAGTATCCTTCTGTTATGAAAATATTTAATCAAATTATCATAGACAGAATAGAATAGCGGAGCATAGACAGAATAGCGAACTTAATAAATACAAACCAGGCTTGTTAGTAAGCCATGAAGAACAGTAACAAATACAACCTTGCGTCACGTTGGGGCTGCTTTTATCCCCAAAAGATCTAGCGTCGACCATATCAACACTATACGAATCATTATCGAACAATCGCTCAAATTCAACTCGTCTGTTCATCTTGAGGGACTCGCCTCTGCTAAGTTCAACATATTAAATGTATTGAATATGCCTATAATAATAATACTATACCAATATATAACAATATATTGGTGAAATTCGTACCAACATATTTTATAATACCTATGTGACCTACTATATATTATAGATAGTAATTATTTATTATTTTAATTACACTTTCTTTATTAATTAAAGAAACCTTTATTTATTGTTTTTAAAAAAATTTTGAAGAAGGTTTCAATTCTTTATTTATTTTTGAATATATCTTTTAGTGGCTCTAATTTCAATTTTTTTTATCTTTATTTTCTTATCGAACAATTTTGAGAAGCCAAACTTTTTCACTGATAATTAACGAAGCGCGACGTATTCAACTGTTCTGTATTGATTTCGATATCCATCCAACCGCTTGACGTATCAACTACCATCGTTTCTTCTTCGTTTTGTGTATTCCCCAATTTTCTTAGCATAACTTTAGGCGCATTGGCTGATTTCATTTAACCTACTCCACTAAAATCGACACAATCAGTTGGCAATTGTGTTAACGCGTTTTCCATTTTATTGCATTAATGTTTGATTTTATTTGTGCTTCAATAATTTTCCTCTCCCTGCTCGTCCGACCGCTTCGTTTATGCCCGCATGCTTCCCCACATAGCGCCAGTATTCACGCTATTATTTTCTCAATGCACAAATTGCCCCAGTTTGCTTAGCACACATACGAACGAAATCGAATTCGAATTCGTTCTGAAAGTATCCTTCATTATATCCTTTCGCCTGTTATTTTGAGGCTATTAAGGTTGGTGTGTGTATGGGGTGAGTGACTTCGGTGTTGTTGTGGTATTGTCGGTGATTGCCGTAGTTGCTTTAGTTGCGTTTGGTGAGCGTAGGGGGTGTTGAGGATGTTGAGGATGTTAAGGATGTTGAGAATGTTGAGGGTATTGATGGTACGGGTTGCAATCTTCTAACGAGCGTAATGTGTTAATGTGCTTTTTATGTTATAAATGAGTCAATTTTTATGATTTAATGTTTGTGCTGTTATTTTATTCGATTTCTTTATCAAACTCATGTTTGCTATCGTAAATTTATTCCTTGCTTCACATAGGAATGTTCTGCTTTTCTCTTTTTCCCTTCTTCTTCTTCTTGCTTCTTTTTTAGTTGTGGTTATTTTGATTATATTTTATTTTACTTAACTTGATTTAGCGTGTTTTCGTTATTAAATAATTCTTTTAGTCGCAGTTTTAGGCCAAGATTAACTGGCAGCTCGTATTTTATTTCATATTGAATTATTTATTATTTCACTTTTACTTTTCTTCCTTTGAGATCTCTCACTCTTTTGCTTTTTTGCCCGTTATATATTTCCGTATTTTACAGATAAAGGTTTCATATTGATTTCAGTTTATATACAGTTTTATTCCTTAGAGTTTGAACCCAGCAAAATAATGTGTGAGGGTGTAATATTAAGAACAATGTGCAAAATTAGCACACAATAAAAAAGACGTTGTAAGACTAATTGAATCGAGTGCAACACATTTACAAAATATAATTGAAGAAAATATTAAATTTAAAAAAAATCGTCACTAATTTTTTATAACTTGCACAGTTGACTATATCACATCAGTTAAGATATACTGAATCCATTAGCCAATGTTGACTAAGTTTGGCTTTCTCCCGTTATCTATCATGAATTTCAAAAGCCGTTAAAGCTTCTAGACACGTATAACCCGCAACTCCTTCTCAGAATCCGATTTTTTTATAATTGTTTTATGGAAAGGTAATAAATAATCATTCTTTATTTACGAAATGTCGCAGAAAGCGACAATTATGTCAAAATTCTTTTAACATACAAATGCACCTTAAGGATGTGAAAGAATTGTTTTTTATTTTTATTAATATGTTGAAGCTAGTTGAGTCAGTCCATTTTAGCACTTTTATCCTCTATTAACTGCGAGGTTTCTTCAAAACCCCTCTTTACGCTTTGACTGGATTATCGTTTATCACTTTATCAGCCTAAGTAATAATTAACCTCAGATCTGCACACCTCCCCGAGAAGCCTGTAACCCATCTGAGACTCGATAACGCAGTATTAGTAAGTCTGTTAGTTCTCGTAAATAATTTCAGGAGTCTATCCTTTTTTTTAATTATTTAAATTATTTAAATTATTTTCTCTTTATTTATTTAATGCTTGTACTAGTTAATGTGTCGACCCACGTCTCAATTAATAGTCATTTTTAAACACGGTTCTTAATTTTGAAGAAGTACTACAATCTCTATTATATATTAATCTCTATTATTTTGATAAATATGAAATTTAAAAATTATATTCAATTGTAAATGATATTTATCCTAAAAATTTTACTAATATAAACTAGTTGTAAATGATGTAATATATAAAGTTTTTAAAATTCTTTCATCAACGAGAACATCAATAATTTCAGATAATCTAAAATTAAATTCAATAATAAGCTTCAAAAGTTAAACGGTGCCCTTTTCTGTTTCTAATCGGGTAATGTGGTAATTCAACTCGGAATTATTTAGAACCATACTCGTATCTCGTCCTCCTACCTCACATACTCGTATTCCCCTTCCATTGATGGTAAACTTCATCTTAAACTTTATTTAATAATTCAGTATCGCAATTGTATCGAAATCCCCGCCTCCTACTCGTACACTCGTCTACTCCTACATCTTCTCCGCACAACGCCAACAGCAAGAAATATTAACAAAAATAAGTTGGAATTTAAAAAACAAAAAAAAAAACATAAAATAAATTTTGCAAAATAAAGAAGAAGACATGCTTTATTAATTTCATTTATTAAAAAGCACACCGAAGGATATTTTCATTACATTTTCTAAGTAAATGTCTGTGCGGATGTATACAGGCAGAGGCAGCCATCCTCGGCAGTCCATGCACACACACTGAAGCAAAATGAAAGACATGAAGTGCAGCATACGTTCAAGGATATTCGCCTAAACGGTAAATGTGCCAAAGAAAAGGTATATCACAAAAGAAGTGTGCTTTATTTATGTGTGTTTGTGTACGTGTTCAGCGGCGTGAGACGAGCACATCCATATCCACATCTACATCTACACATGCAATCACATTTTCCTTACCATATGTAAGGATTTACATTTCAACTCACATACTGAGCAATGCTTACACACACGCGCACATGCACTTACATGTATGTGTCGCACTTTGTTACTTCAACCTTCATTATCTCAGGCACATACATAAACACAATAACACATACACATTAAGCAAAGAAAAATATTAAAGAAAATCGTTGGTTTCGCTGCAGGAAAATTCATTTTTAATACATTTTCCCTGGCACACATTCTGAAAATTACAACAATAACAACAGGAAAGTAAAAAGAAAGAGACTTCTCTTAGCCAACCCGACTGGCACACGAAAATGTGTTACAATTGTTAAGACAAATAGGAGTTTTATAACCAGTCGACACCGCTGTGCAATTGGGATAAGAAGAAAGCTGGCTTCAAGATTATCTGCCCCACACATAGTGAATAGGAAAGTGAATAGGAGTAGGCGACTCCATGCTAGCTTCACTGATATAAAAATATATGTGTTCTCTTTAAGAAATCCTAAAAACAATTAAAATATATCGTATGTATATATTACTATATATATCAGGCATATATATATATTACTATATATATCAGTTCAGGCATGAGAACTGTCAATATCGTAACTATGGTTTCACAGCTGAGAATATCAAAATGTGTTGATATTTCTGTTCAGTAAGGTTTGGCAATTCATCATGGATCGTTTAACGCTAGAACAATGCTTCCAGATTGTGGACATTTGATTTGAAAAAAATAAATTCATGTCAAATAACTGTGTTTAGTGATGAAACTCTTTTCTGGTTAAATGGCTATGTCAATACCAAAATCGTATGGTGCAAAGATAATCCTCAAGCCGTTAACGAATCACCATTATTGGTCCTCGTCTCTTTAGAAATGAGAAATGAGCTGCCATTACGGTAAATGACGAACTCTATCGAGTTATGCTCACTGAATTTTTGTCAGCAATTTCCAAAAATCAATCAGTTAAACATCAACGACATTTGGTTCTAAGAAGTCGGTGCAACTTACCATACAACGTGCTTAACATTAAACTAATTACGAAATTGATTTGGTGACTACTTTATTTCCAGAAGTGGTCCTGGTAACTGACTGCATCGTTCGTTCGATTTAACGCCTTGGGGAAACCAATGTTCATGCCACCATTTACACCATTGACGCCATACGGCCACATTTACTGCAAAAAATAATCAAAAATTGTGCAGATCGAATGGTCCAAGTTACTCGTAGTTGCTCCGGATATATGCCGGCAACCATATTCAAAAAGAAATGCCATTAAATTATCCACGCATTTATACTCGTATAAAAACATTTATACGAAATCAATAGAGATCAACATTATCAAACAGTCGGGTTGCCATTCTCAGAGTTCGTGAAGCAGTGCGAAACTTTACTGAGAGCAGTGGAGAACTACTTCAATATCTCATTTACTTGCGTCCTAGCACTCTTTAAAAAGTGTCTAGAAACATATTTTGATTCATATTCTAGGATTAGCAGAACATGAATTAAAGATCAAGGTTGGACTAAAAAAATTCAAATTAAGATGATCAGCTACAATTTTATACTATTATTTAATTTACCTTAAATCTCTGAAATTTGCTTCCAATTTTTCAAATGTTTATTCAGTAAAAAATATATTAAAACCAGTACAATACTGTGTTGTCCTACAGCACTAAACATATTCTGTATTTTTAAATGAAATCGTTAAAACTACCTACAAAAACAAGTTGAACATTTTTCCAAACTAAATTTATGTTGGAGCCGGTAGGGTCTTACCGAATCAGGAAGACTCGCACAACAAAAACTTTTCACTTAAAGTTTTTATATTCAATGGCATAAATACATCTATATTAAATAAAACAGTGGACCATAGTACAAAATTTAGAAATAACTCAAGGCATCTGAAATGACAATATTAAGATACCAAGAAGTTATTCCCTTCAAAAGAGTGTACATGAAATAGGTACACACATTTATTAAATAAAAAAGTAATAAGAAGATAATTCTTACCATCGTCATCATAGATATTAAGGCTTTTGCCTATTGCACTTCGCTCTTCTACTCATCACATCTCTAACATTTGTACTTCAGTATTGTATCCCAAATATTTCTCCATCCACTCTATTAATTTATCTAGTTTCGTTCCCCGGTACAATCTTCAATCATAACTGATTTGAGATAATAGTAGTGATCAATTCTTCAGATTTGTTTTTTGATTTCGTCAAATTAAATCGGGTTTCACCAACTTGCAACAGATGGCGTTGTTTACTCATGAGATATGTGCATGATATATTCAAACTGTTTAGTGTTCTATTAATATTGACTAGCTCATATTTATTACTAAACACACCGATTGTAAAGTGAATCCACATGTTTTTACAAAACTTAACTGGCTTTAGCACAAAAATTTGAAAAATATTTTTATTTCATTTGAAGTGTTTTTTTATTTTGTTGTTCTCTCCGTTTGCAGTAAAAACAATTTAAAATATTCATATCAAAACATTTTGAATAAAAATTTAAAGTTTGTTGTTCATTTAAATCGTACTTCAATACCTCAATACCTCAATGGCTCAGTACTTCAGTACTTCAATGCCCCAATGCCCAATGCTTCAATGTGCTTACTTTATTTGATGTTGTGGTAAATTTTATTAACAAGATTTCAAATTGCTCGTTTGCGCACAAAGCATCTGAGTTTTAAATTTAAATTAAAATCATTTCAATTCAATTATTCAAGATTAAATCAATTTTATTTCACTTCTCCCTTTTTATTAAAATTTCAACTTTTTTTTGTGAAATAATAAAGTTTTCTCTTTTGTTGCTGAAGCCAATTTTCAATTGAGATAATTTTACAAACATAAAAAACAGCACTCGTAGTTAATCACTTGATATGGAGGTGGCCTCCTGAAGTTAGAATTTCAGTTAAATTCCAGATTAATACTAATGTTAATAAGAAGAACGTTTTATACAAAACATAAATGCCTTGCTGAATTGAAATTCAAGAAGTCTAGTACTGCTTTGTCTTTCCCTTGTTTTTAGTGGAAGCGATTTAAGACATGCGAAGATGGACAATACGAAAGAATACTTGGATAATGGAGTAGAGTAGCAGAGAATGCTATCTCGTAGTTCGTCTGTAATGTATACTTGGTAGTTCTCGGATATACTCATTATTAATAACTATTACCTATGACAAAAGTGATTATATATTAATTCTTACTATTGTCATCGTGAACATTACGACTTTGGCCTAATGCACAGAGGAGTGGCCTCTATTCAACATAGTCTCGAACATTTTTACTTTAATATTGCATTCCAAATGATTAATTATCTATCAACCACAAGAATTTAACTTGATTAGATCTCCTACATGCTCGCCTATCAGAACTGATACGAAGCAATAGTTTCCGTCCATAACATGACCAATTTGTCAAGTTTGTTTTATGTTTGCAATTATTAATATCTCCTACTCTTCCCTGGTGTTAAAATAAGGAATACTATATTATTTAGTATTCTCAGATTTACTACTAAAAACAATCTCATTGGTAAAACACATTGGTAAAAATAAAACTCACAAAAAAGCAAAAAGTAAGCATATTATTGAACTCTGATCCGGAAGCAATAGAAGTTCTGTATGTAGCCAAATTTTGTCTTTACTGTTCTCAACCGTCAAAGGCCGCCACAGCTCTATCTTTTATTTACATAAGCGCACTTCACGCAGAGGCTGCTATCTGTTGTTGACTTTGTTCAAGTATGAAATGTTGACGAAAAATATCTAAATATTTACTCTTTCCTGTTGTCGAAAGCAAATACAAGAAATGTGCATCGAATCCAGTGTTTATATAAGAAATTCCAACTTATTTAACATTTGTCAACAGTTGCTTTTCTTTGAAGCAGAAAATTGTGCGCTGCGCATGCGGTGTGCGTATCTATTAGATACGAGCAGCGCTCAATCTATCAATAACTGTGGAAAATTGCTTAAGTAATTCAATTTTAAGTTGACATTTCACCAAGCTCAAATTAATCTAAGTACTTAGAATAATAATAATGAATAAAATCTCTAAACTTTCCTTCTATTTAGCTATTTAGCTGTTGAGCTGTTTATGTCTTAGTTGATTTAAAAATGATATAGTCATCGTAATCGATTTAGATCAGTTTAACAGCAAATAAGCTTTCAATTGGGGTTACTTATAGAACAGCAAAAATTATTCATACTACGAAATTGTTCTCCGCATGTAATTCCTTTATTCATTTCATTATCCATTCAATGCAATTTATTCCAGTTGTACTAAAATTTCTTTCTGAAATTTCTCTACTGCAAATCCTGAAATGAGATTCTACATCTTTCATATCTTCAGTTCTTATTATACTTTTGACTTAATTATATAATCCACTCAATGATAACAAACACCTTAAAGTTGTGAGATATAAATGCATTACCACTCCTCCTGCTCAGTTGTGGAGTAGATGAGACACTTGAAGTGTAAACACACACAAAGCGAACTGCAACAACTCAATTCAACACTCCAATGGATTTCTACTGACAGCATCAATAGCACAAGTGCTACAGATCTCAACTCTCCCATCATGTAGATATATTTCAGAGTTTTAATCTCCGCAGCCTCTACGAAAACTGTCAGACTGTTTACTTACAATGCTTTCTTTTCTGTTATGTGACATCACCTAACGTGCTTTATTTACCTGCACTCATTGACTTTGTTTACATCACGTTTTATTTAAACAGTAACATTTGTGCAGATACTTGACATAAGATACATAATGAAACAGTTGCAGATACTGAAGTGTGGGATGTTTATCTAAGTAATGAAGGAACTGCAGCATGCGGCGTTTGTACTGCGTAATGCGCAAGTGCGGCATGTTTACAGTATTCGAATACTCAAATATTTGTATCTATTCTTTACTGCGGCTATTAATAGAGCCGTGGGTGCCAGCACTTGTCAAGAAATAGGAAATATACGCAGTTGCGTCTGCTTTTGTTGCAGTGTGAAATTCGTTGGCTCGCACTTCAGCTTCTATTTATCATCTTACGCATGCATAATACTCAAAGTCTGTACAGTGATATCAGATATAAATGATCACACCTCCACCAATTTATATAAAATAGAACATATAAAAATAGTCGGTATTTGCTATAAGAAAAACGTGTAGTTTAAAAGTCTACGTACTTGCACAAAGGAGGTGAGAGCTGTAGGAAATATCAAGACAGTGTACAGAATAAACACAAGCATTATTCAGTAGACGACATGATTGAGAAAGAATCACTTAAACATTTAATGTGCGATTTCATACTAATATTACGACAACGTAATGACATAGCCAGAAGGGTTAGGAGGATTTGTTCTCAGTGAATCCAAAAACCGTAAAAAATTGGTAATGATTTTAAATAAATTAAGAAATCCTTTCAGAAATTTAGAATACATAAATCATCTTCATTTCCCAGTATGCCAGTCATTTTATATGTAATAATACTAGCCTAGTAGTAATACTAATTTGCGTACTGTGAACCTGACTAAAGTAGATTTTAAAATTATATCTTACAATACCGAAAGAAAAGAGATTTTGAGAGATACATTTATTGACACAAGATACTTGCTATTACGTTGCCATAGTAATCTTCCATAACCTTCCATAAAGTGCTGTTTTATGATTGTACGATGTGTTCTAAGCAGATCACGAATTATTTTCTATAGATAAGTATGTTCAGTAGATCAGGAATTATGTAAAAATGTGTCCAATTAGTCAATGCATATCTTCGCATATTCTTCCATTTATTAAATACCACTAAATTCCAATCATCAATCTTTAAATTCTTAACTTATTCAAAAAAAAATTATTTTATTAAAAACCTGCTGTTGTAGAATAGTTAGTTAGTGAAGACTGCGTACATATGTTAATTGGGGTAATAGACGCATGACTTTTCAAAAATGCCCATCTTATCACTCTTTTACTTGTAGGGATACAAGACATCATAAAATATCTATATCATCTCATATAAGATCACCGAACATATACGTTCGTCACTTAAGAAAAGATATGTAATATATTATATATATGTGTATTATATATGTACATATTAAAAAGAATTTTGACGTTTATTTAATTTTTTATTATAGTTATTTGATAGTTTCAATCGAAAATCTGAAATGTGCTTATTATTATATCAAAGCACTATATTAATGACCTGATTAGCAATAACCTAAGTGTTGCAAATGTGACGAGAGGAAATTCAGTCACTTAATATGGTGCTCATCTGTGTCGGGCACATTAATCAGAAAATACTTAGCTGATAACTGCCAGAGGCTTTTTAATGATACTTAAAATGTCTATTAAATTAAAACTCTAACTGGTATGAATAATCGGATCATAGAACTTAACGCTATGCAGTACTCTATAAGCAAGTTGACCACGTCATTTTGATAAAAAGTCAAGTACTCTTATTGAGATGGGTAAGGCCATGAGTCTTGTGATAAGTTTGTCGATGTGCCTCATCTGATTAGAGAACCATGCTAGAAGATTGAATCATTAATTCAATCATTTCTATCGTAGCTCTCTCTAAAGAACATTTTAGGTTTTGTCAAATGTACAAAATGGGTTTTAAGTTTTTAGACAGTAACACAATGACGCAATAGGCCTACGTGGATCTTTAAAATCGCTGGTATAACCTAATCTAAGTAACCGTCATCCAAACGAAATAAATTTATGAAGCTGAATCAGAAAAACAATGAAAAAAAAATTTTATACACATTACCAAAAAAAAAAAAACTTTTAACTATACCTATTCCATAGTTACCAGATTAAGAAAAAATATGCAAGAAATAAAATTAAAATTGCGTGTTAGTGACAAATTACAACAAAGCACAATACAAAGGCTTTCGGCACAAAGTCGGAAGAGTCATGTAAATATGTGATTTTACATACTTACTTACATTTCCATTTATCATTCCGGGTTTTTAACAGCTATGGTTCCAAACCGTACTTTGAAGGAAAGTCAAAAACACTTTTAATAAATGCACCGACAGAACTCTTTCCAGCGATCCCAAACGTATCTCTTCAACTCACTATAAAGCTAGCAATATAATAATATTGGCACTGTTAAATCTGAACGTTTGTAGAGTGTATATATATAAATTGTTAACCCAGAAACTTCTTTTGGTGGATTAAAATTAAAGTTTCTAACACTGAACTCGTACGAGTATGAGTACAGGTTTAAATTGCTGTATTTATAGAATATTATTTTCATGCATTATGTTGTGCTCTCCTGGTGATAATACCATTATAATACCCAATTTTACTAATTTTAAATATGATACTAATCAAATATGCGGGATCTACTAAAGTTAAATAAAATTTTGATCAAAAATTTTCGAAAGTAGTGAACATCAAGTACGACATCGTCTTCTTTATATTAAGAAGAGGTAGAAAATGTACATCTACTTTTATACTTGAGACTGTGTATATCCGAAATATTTTAGTAACAACTGCTACCTGATTAAAGCAACATTTTGAACCACTGTAGTTCTGATATATATTTTAATACCACATTATAAAATATGTTTGATTACCTATGTAATACTATAGACACTAATTTGAATTTGCTATATATCTTGTCCAAAAACCAATATATATCTCTTATTCCTTGTTCGCAAATGACTGACTAACCCTGCAAACTCTCCTCGGTTGACTGTAAAGATATGAAGTGGTTAATGTACTCGAGTTGTCTGCTCATTACAAAACATATTTCATACTTCCTATTCAATTTGAAGATTGACTTCAGATTATCTTGACTTAGTGCGACAAACTAAGAGATCTAGATTTAATTTCAATTAAACTTAAAGATCTTAAAGCAACTTGATTCCGGTTTAGGTAATTATGCACAACTTCTGCAGCGATTGTTACAAACTCTAGGGCCTAATGGGCCAATTATAATATTTCGACTATAGGTGAATTGATTATAACCTGGCTTCACAATAGGTGGCAACGCCAGAACAAAATCGACAATATTTGGCAAGTCTTAAACGACTGCTGTAAAAATTGCGACTTTATCAGATGCTTGGTTAACTATTTGCAAATAAATGCAATAATGTATCTTGGTGATTTTTTATAAAATGAAAAAAATTAAATATCGTACAGTAATAAAATTATTCCAATTGAAAAATATGAACAATGATGCAATCAATTTCCGAATGAATTATGTTTACGGCAAACTTGCATCATCGTGAACAATAATAAAGTATTGGAAAGTTAAATTTAAACGTGGTAGTACGAGTAATTTTGATGAAAAGCATCCGAGTCGTCCAGAAGAGGTCACAACTGAAATAAACATTGAAAAAATCCACGATATTGTGTTGGATAATCGAAAAAATAAATTGCGTGAGATAGCAGAGATGACAAAAATATCATATGAATGTGTATCGAATATTTTATATGACTATTTCGGTACGAAAAAGCTTTCGGCAAGATGGGTGCCGCGTTTACTCACAATTGATCAGAAACGAGAAAGAGTTCGTCATTCAAAGGATTGTTTAAAAATTTTAAAGCACAATCTAGTTTACTGCAAGCATCGAGTAGTGATAATTGATAAAACATGGAGCCATTACTTCAAACCTAAGGGAAAACAACAAGCCAGAGAATGGGAAGAGCCAGGGAGTAATGCTCTCAAATGAATACGAACTCAACAATCGGCGGGAAAAGTTTTTCCTTTCGTATTTTAGGATTCAAGTGGAATAATTTTTACACGCTATTTGAAAACAGAAAAAACAATAACATCTGACTACTATTCCATATTATTGGATCCATTAAATAAGAAAATCAAGGAAAAACGGTCAAACTTGTAAAGACTGGTCCAGAATAAGAGATTTGAATCAAATAATGGAGGCGAACTTGATAAATCGTATTATTCAAAAGGTTTCCAAATGTTATAAGGTCCTTAGACTGAGTATGTCGAGTTATAAGGAGACTATATTGAAGCACAAAATATAAACTTCCAAAACGGCACGTTTTTATTACTAAGAACGGGTATTTATCAGTCCACCTAGTAGTTTATATTTAATATGAAAAATGTTTTCAGTGTGGCACCCGTAATAGTTACACTAAACATATATAGCTTGATACTGACTGTATAGTGACTGTCATAAAAACATATGAATAAAATTAAATAACGACTACTGAAATGAAAATAAATTATTTTTTTTGTGATTACTAAAACAAATTATTCACAATTAACAAAAATAATTTAGTTCATAATTTAATTATGGTAATGTTAATGGTGTTTGGAGGTTTCCGGTTAGGCTAAGGTCCTTATGCACCGCGACCAGTTTGATCTATTGTGCACCCCTATGTATTTTGAATTTAATTAAGAGTTTTAACTATAAGTAATGATTTTCTAAGCCCTAAAGTAAGATTGAAAACATTTCTTTTTCCAATTATAAATAAAAATAATTATGTTAGGAAATGCACAAACTCGTCAATATTATTTTATAACTTAATATTTTATATATAACTTAAGACAAAGTATCCAATACTTCTCTCAGCATAGTTATCTGAAATTTATTAAAGATTTCAGTTACAGAACTTAACATTTTTCATATTTTAAAACCTGTTTCTTTTAATGGCTTTTACTTAAATATAAACCAATATATCTGCACAATATCTGTGTCTGTATTCACATTTGCTTTGCATATTTTTTCTGCTTTACTCTACATTGATTGCCTTAATTTATGTATTCAGAGGCAACGAAGCTGCTCCTTTTTAATGAGGATAAATGTACACTCATGCACACATGCGGGACCAAATGGATCCGTGGGCGTATGAGTGATTTTTATGTGCCTGCGTACGCTTAGACGGTTTACATCTGTCTGGTGTTTTGAAGATTATACTTAAGTGGAGGTAAATGAATAAGCAATTCCAGTGAATTTTCGTTCGCGTATTTCTCTTCGCTGAGTAATTTAAATAGTTTATTTGAATTTTTGTCAAAATTGTGTTCCATTCTGCTTTGCTTTTCTAAATAGGATTTGAAAAAGAAGCTTTGATTAAACTCATTATAAGGACTTAATGCCACGTTGAGATAAGCCTTTTTTAAATAATATTTTTCTTTAATTTTTTCAAATAAATTTCTGTGTGAAAACAATTTTTTTATATTATAATATTTATAGTATTTGAAATTATATAATTACATTATTATTATATTTAATATATGAAATTATTCAAATTATTTAGTACTAACACTATAGTTAATCCAAATTGATTGCTTTCTTATGCAAACATCCACAAAATTTAGTGCTATATAAAATACTGACTTTACACTTCCTATGGACCAAAGAAAAATACCAAGTTACCTTTCTTAAGAATAAATAATAGCCTTGTGGCCTTCAAACACAAATCAAATGGAACCTTTAAGGCTTGTAAAAAAAGCTACAGTTTTTAACAGAAGGTTTTTATTTCTTTATCGATTTTTATTTTGTGCCCTTATTTGGCAGAAATTATCCATTTCGACAATTGTTATGTGGTCAAGAGAGGTAGAAACGTGGATCCAGCTGGCGCCATTTAAGGATTTAATTATTTTAATTAAGCCACCAAACACTCAAACGTTTTATTGCTACAAACACCAACACATATGCAAAGATACAAACAAATTTTAATTTAAAAACTTTAGTGAATTTTTGATTTTTTAAGGTTTTGTGCTTTTCTTTTGCTTTTTAATTTCGTTTTTTATCGCTTTTTTTATTGCATTCCTTTAACGAATATTACCAAAAAAAATGAGGCATAATAAAATATTAAAAATAATTTCAAAACCTAATAGAATATAATAAATGTTTTATTATTATGTTGAGGCTAGTTGAGTTAGTGCACTTGAGCACTTTTACTCTTTCTTAACTGCGAGGTTTCTTCAATACCCCTCTTTACGCTTTGACTGGATTATTGTTTATCACTTCATCAGACTAAACAATAATTAACCTCCGATCTACATACCTCCCCGAGGAGCCTGTAACCATTCTGTGATTCGATAAAGCGGTATCAGTAAGTCTGTAAATAATTTCAGGGCTCAATTCTCTATATATTTTTTGATTGAATCAATCTTGATGTCCCTGAGGATGTCATTCGTCCTAATGTACCATGGTACCTTGAAAAGTCTTCTTAGAGCCTGGCTTTGTGCAATTTCTAGCTGGCGAATTGTAGTGTTTGAGGCTTTGCTAAGCGCTACACATCCATACAGAAGTGACGGACGAATTATTTGGTTACATATCAGTTTCCTGTTCGTAGCACTGAGGTTTTCATTTTTAAATGGCGGTTGGAGGTGATGAAGAATTTTGGCACAGCCCCTGACAGTTGTGAAAAGTGAATAATAATCGAAATAATAAAAGATTAAAATAAGAAGAACTCAAAGGAGTGAATGAAAGATCACTAATATCCCGTAGGTTTGTTTCCCTGGACTCATTTTTTTTATAAAAACTAAACACATTTTTTGTGCTGGGCATGCTACACACTATATGTGTATTTGTAAGCGTAAGTGCACATCTTACGTACGCACACAACTACAACTGACTGACTGACTGATAACAAATTTAAAAAGAATAGAAATGGGCTTACAATGAGAAGCCAGCTTTGCTCTTTAGTTCCAACTGTTCATTAGCCACGCATGCGAGTGCACGTACGCACATAATGTTGTTAATATATTTGTCAGTTTACTTATTAATCGGTCTTTTTTGTTGTTCCGACGGTAATACCGTCGGCAAATGATTTTAATCTTTGTTCCCAGCAGCAAAAGCAAGAACAACAATAAAGCAAACAAGTATGGCCCACACAATTCAAAGTAAGCCGCTATAGTGCCACGCTACCCACTGCGACTCCCACTACCACTATCACTACCACTGCCACTACTGCTAAAGCCAAAGTCGCTCCTAACATCATTTTGTATTTAAAACCTTATTTGTATTTGTATTCTCATTGTTGTAGTTTTTATTTTATTGTTGTTTTTATTATTGTTTTAAATTTAAACCGCTTTCGTTTGGTTGAAGCAATAAAATGTAGGCAAACAAACAAGCAAATGTGAGTGAGACCGTGTGTTGCCCATCTTAGTGTGCGCCATGCACAGCCAAGGCAATGGTAGAATTGTCAAATTGTTGTGTGTGCGTGTGTGCGTGTGTGCTTCTGTGCATGTCTACTTTTTGTGTCTTCACCTCTGCCATCCGGCGCTGAGGTACAACAGTTAGGTACAGTACCTAACTGTTGCTCTACATTTGATGCTTAATTATAAAAACAAATACATGGAGTAAAAGCAATGCAAATACACATCTACCAATACACACAAGTGAGTGCCTAGTTACATTTGCGCTATTGCTTTTCCTGCAAATACCTTTTGCGTTTGCGACGTCAAGTCCGCGGAAATTTAAATACTTAACAAAAATACTTGAAGAATTGGAGTAAAAATATGGATGAAATGATATGAGCAATTTATTTTAATGCACTTTTTATTCTTTCATGTTTCCACACTCCACACCCATTTCCTCTTCCCTTATTTATAAAAATTGAAATTTCTTAAGGCAGCAATTTTCAAATATTATAAATTTCAATTTATTATATTTATTTAATTTAGTTAGATCGCAAAAAAAAAAACAAAAATGGTTCACTAAAGGCAAAACATTTAGTTAAAAGCAATGCTTATTAGAGCAATTACATATTTTAACTGCGTTATCAATAGAATTTGTCACAGAAATATTTATTTTTATTTATTTATATTTATTTATTTATAAGTGCATTAAGGTATGTACTTTTATTGCACTATCCTAGAAACTAACTTAAAAGCTAACAATATATTATTTCAAGTATAATTTCTTTAGAAATTACAAAAATTAGAAAATGTAATAAAATTGTGTTAAAATATTAATGTGCTACAAATATAAATTAGATATTACTATATAATGATAAACTGGGTAACTTACGGATGCAAACTGTAGTTTCTGTGAAGAGAATGACGAGTCGGCCATACATGTGCTGTTAGGATGCCCTGCGCTAATACACGTACGAAATAGGCTCCTAGGAATGTATATTCTTACGGAAGAGGCAATAAAACTCTGTAAAGTAGGTACTATACTACTTTTCATTGACGCAACAGTGCTTAAAGATCTACTCTAAGCCCAGAAGGGGGCACAATAGACCCGACGGTCACAGTGCCACATCTCCTAAAAATAATAATAATATAATAATGAATATTAACATTGAATTGAAATTAAAAATAATATATTTAAATTAGTTCAGTTAACAATAACTTTTTCAAAATTCTAAAATTACATGCAAAACGTTCGATAATCGGACTTAATGAATAAGAAAGAACCTTTCGAGATAGTCAATGAAGATTATAGCATGTGCATCTCAAAATACTGAAGCCGTAACCTTCCTAGCTAACTGTGACTGTTGTGCCTTTGGACGCTTCGAACGTGATCTGATTTACTCATATTACGTGTAAACATGGTCAAACACTGCTCTGAATCATCAACACATTGTTGTTTTTGATAAACTGCGCTTAAATGGCGGCACCCACTTTGAAAAGAGTTCTCTCTTGGTCAACTGTTCATGCATAATTGTAAACACACTACCTTTTGATATCTTTACGATCTCAGCTATCTCACGCAATTACAATTTACGATCAGATATAACCAGTTGCTGGACTTTTTTGATGTTTTCTGAGTAATCACCTCAATTGGATGACCAGAATGTTGACTATCATCGGTGTCTGTACGACCACGTTTAAATTCAGGAAATCAATAACAAATGATTCTTTTCGATGGAGCAGAGTCCGGATAACACTTTTGAAGTCATTGCTGAGCTTGTACAGTATTTTTTTTTAAACACACGAAATTGTTTCAAATCGTTTGTTTTGAAAATAACAAAAGTAGCTTCCTTTAAATGGCTATCACTTTTTTGTGACTAATCGAAATGTCATGAAATTTTACACATAGTCTTTTGAAGGTTGGTACTTCATAAACGTTATATAGATTTGACAATGGCAGCGCCATCTGTGTGTCAGTCACACGACTTATTGAGTGATGTGTTAGTAAGCGGCAAAATAATGATTTCATCTGCATTTTCAACTGTCCAGCGATGTATGCATGTTAAATTTAAAGTTATCACATTTAAATTATAATTTAAATTATGTTAATACGCAATATTTCGTAAAAAGCAAATGAATATCAGTTGAACTTTGGTTCCTGTTTCTAAATTAATCTGAGAACAGCACAGCTGCTCTGCTTTTTTTAATTTTTGCAAGTCGTATATTTAAAAATTGAAACAACAATAAAAACGAAAGGAGTGGAGTTTCGAAAAAAAATTAAGAACTTGTTAAGTAAGTAAATCAGGACGAAATAGAAACCAAATTCTGTTACACTGACGATATCAGCAGCAAATTGCATCCTGCGGATAATCTAAAAATAAAAACTTCCAATAACAACAAAAACAAGCAGAAAGCAAAATGCAGAAAACGCTGATTTTCATGTTGATAATGACGATGATTTTCGTCTTGAAATTGGCTTCATTTTGCATTGCCGCAGACACACTTGCATACTTTTAGGACGCAGTTTACTACTACTAACAAGCTGCAATAGCAACAACAAAAGCACAAAACTAAACACGGTGAACGCTATACACGCTGTAGACGCTGTACCCACTGCACACACTGCAGTGTGCCAATGAGTTTATCTGAATGCATCTAAGTGTGTGTTCGGTGATTCAGTATTGCAACGCAAGGATTTGTGCACACTCACACATGCAATGAACTTGTTTGTGTTGTGTAGCTGTAATTTGAAACCCCAAATCCAAGTCGCAACGCTAACAAGTAAAAAACAGATAAAACGCATAAATACAAATAAAACAACAACTGCACCGAGGATATCACTTTAAACATAACATGGAATGCAAGCAATGCTGTAGCTATGGAACCAAATTCGTCCGAGCACACAAATAAAGCTTCGAGTATAAGAGAGTTGAACTCTGAACTCAATTATACTAAACAGCAGTGATACGAGGTCTGCATTCGAATCTTGCACTTCCAAATTACTTTGCAAATAAATTTCACTCACTTACGCCTTCATCTGCTGCACCATGGCAAATATTTTAATTAGTTTGTAATTTAAGTTTGGCTTTGCTGAGCACAGAACACCCTTCACACAAATAGTTATGGGTCGTATCAATTATTTATGATATATTTTATAGATTGCCTTATATGTACAGTGGAAGAACTCATTCGAAATGTGTGAGCAAGCAGAATGAGATCAGTTTCTCTACAAACAAAGATGTAAAGCATCTAATAATCGTCATATAATCGTGATAGATCGCGGTGATTTAATACCGTTGATACTAATTTCTAATTTTATTTCGATGGATTTGCAGATTAAAATCTAAGTTCCATTTGTTTCGACTTTAATTTAATGAATATTTTTGTTAATTTTCATATTAATTTTCACATCATTATATTAATATTATTATCTCCGAATAGTTTTATACTCTAAAATCGAGTTGTTTACTTACCTTTACCTTACCTTTTTGTTTACTTACCTTACCTTTTTTATCTTTTTTGTGCATTATTACTCTATTTGAAAAAGGTAAGCATTTTCCTTCTATCAAGCACCTTTCTCAGCAATTAATTTTCATAATTGTCTCTATATATACATTGCCAATGACAATTATAGTTCTAGACTTGATACAGTTTAGGGGTAGGTAGGAGTAGGTTCTTCTATTCCGGCGATATGTCCAAGCCAGCCCTGCCGCTGAATTTTTATACGCTTAACTATGTCAATGTCGCGGTATACCTCGTAAAGCTCAACATTCCATTTAATCCGATACTCGTCGCCAACACTTAAGTGACCATAGATCTTCCGAAGAATTGTTCACTCGAATGTTTCTAATCCCTTCTCATCACTGTAGATAATTGTCCAAGCTTCTGCATCATACAGCAGGACAGGCATGATGAGAGATTTGTGGAGCGTGATTTTTATTTATCGAGAGAGGACTTTATTTCTCAATTGCCTATTTAGCCCAAAGTAACATCGGTCGGTAACAATGATTCTTTGTTGAATCTCTAAACTGACGTCATTTTTGGTGTTAACACTGATTCCCAAATGAACAAAATCTTTCACAACTTCGAACTTATGGAGACGATCAGAAGATTTGTTTGTTGCAAAAAGTGTTTTGTTTTGTCCTCATTTACTATAAGACCCCTTTGCTTCACTTGCTTCTCTAAGTTGGAAAATGCCGCACTGACGGGTGTTGTAGTCAATGATATCAATATCATCGGCATACGCAAGCAGCATTACACTTTTGTAGAATATTGTGCCAGTGCGGTTTAAATATACTGCTCGAATCCAATGTTAGGTTAAAAAGGTCAAACGACAAGGAGTCACTCTGAACCTCATTTGGTATCAAACGGCTTGTAGAGGTTCTTCGCGATTCTAACCGAACTGGTGGTGTTGCTCATTGCTCATTTTACATAGCCGTATAGAATTGGTTTTAATTTTTACACAGAACCTTATATGCGATTTTGAAAAGATTGATATCACGATAATTGCAGCCGATGACAGGATCATATTTTTTGGGGATTGAGCGAAACACACTTAAATTCCAATCGTTGGGCATGCATTCATCCGATCATATGTTGCGAATTAGTTGTAGCATGCATTTAGCTGTTTTAACTTTGTTATGATCGGTTTTAACTTTGTTATGATCGGTAGGTGGGACAATTATTTTATCGTCAATGATGGCAAATTGGGTATCACCTCTTTCCTCCTCTTTTGACATTGTCGTTCTTTGCTGCGTGCATTGCAATTGACCGTAAAGTGACTTGACATGCTTTCGTCTTTCTCTGTGGTAGCGTCACGACACTCTTGGTCGTGGCAGCTGTTTCTTTGTGTATGCTGATAGCCAATTACCTCTTCTGCAGTGGTACTCATAGAGTTGGAGGTCTGGGTCCATTGTGCGCATCTTCTTCTGATTTCTTTGGGCTCATCTTCCAGATATTGGAAGAGTCGAATAGCGAGGTCTGTTTTGATTGCAGCTTTTCGACATCTAACTTTCGCTGTGCTTGTCCACGTACCTTTTTCAATGCACATAAACATGTTTAAATCTTGGCAGCAACAAAATAATGATCCGAATCGATGTTGGCTCCTTAGATAATACGTACATCCAAGAAATTGAAATTATGCCTTCCAACTTGAGATCTTGTGGTTTGATTAGGTGACAGCCCTGTTGCACTATGTATGTTGAGATGCTGGCATCTGCTAATACCATGTTTCTAGCCACGGCGAAATCATTCAGCCTTCTTTCATTAGTAGAAGTTCTTGGCAAGTTTTTTGCTTATTGGTGGAAATGTTGAGACCTAATTTCTCAACTTTCGGCTTGCCGCAAATTCGAATGCGATTTCGTGCTTGTTGCATGGCAACTATAGTAGATGACACAATGTTCTCGTGTAGAGCACCCTTCGTATTTCCATCGTATTTCCTGGAGGGCGGTAATGTCAGCCTTATATTTCTTGATAACATTAACCAGCTGTACCAGCACCTTCTCTGTAAAGAGTTTGGACATTCCAGGTACATATTTTTAAATCGTGTTCCTTATAACGTTTGTGATCATTCATAATCATATAATGTTTCATCATCATTCTTTATTTTGTCCGAGTATTAATTTGTTAATTTGTCGTTCCACTTCTTTTTTTGAAGTATATTTCTCATTGACTTTCTCTTTGAAAAATGTGGGAAGATAATTTTTTATTGTGATTAATGATTAAGCTTTATTATCGAGCTAATTGTGTGATAAATTCTTAGCTTTGACAGCCTAGATTATTGCTGATGTTATAATTCGCATGTAACAGAGGTTGAATAATAATAATTCTTCAAGTAATTAAATTTCCTTCATTTCTCTTACCACTTATGTACCTTAACAGCACATTTTCCCATTCCCTTTTCTGAAAGGTGCAGACATAAAAATTCGACTCTACAAACTTTAAAGTTTTTAATTTATTTCTTATAATTTTTTAACTTCTTTAACTTCAAATTTTTATTTCTAATTGAATATTTTACTTCGTTCTTTCTCTCCTCTTTTGAAGGATATATTTTTCTCTATTATCTTTTTAAATTTTTGTTTCCAGTACTCTCTACTGGTGTAGTCTGAAGTTAACGCAAGACTGCAATATGTCCCTTTTCAGCTTCCTTTCATTAACAGTGGCATTCTACGAAATAGTGAGGCAAATTTGTAGGCGCTTCGACTTAAGTTCCCGGCACATTTATGTGCCACAGCAAGGTGCAGTTTCATGAGGACCGTATTAAGTCAAGTTCGTTATGCATTTGTGGGTTGTTATTCTTGCAATTGCTTTGTTACATCAATTTTGCTGCTCGAACAGTTTGCAAAGCGTTGCGGCAAGCGTCACGTATATGGGCTACTGAAGCGCAGTTCAAAGCATCGAGTAGCTCGTCAGCAATGTTACTGGAATAATTAGAGCATAAAGATTTCAAGAGTTCAACTTTATTGGATTTCTTATGACTAACTGCAACCACTGCAGCTGCTATCAGAAACCATTGATGTAGAGACGGTCTGCCTGCTTTTTTGCTCGCCGCGACCGTTATTCTCTGCCTTACATTGCTGTATGAGGTATTATATTTACTTTTGCATGGACAGCCGTATTGCTTAGTGCAAAGCTATTTACAACTCGAGTTATTTGCTTGAACTGTGTATACATAATTAACTCAATTTCAACTTGAAACCTCTTTCCGTACAATGGCAATACCTCTTGTGTACACGTTTGAACATGTCAGTGTACATTATTGATGCAGGTGTAGAAATATATCCTTGTGTCTATGCTTTATTCAAGTTTATATGCATCTTTACTTGCGAAACAATTTCTTGGTTCGTATATTTTTATTAATCAACACCTATAAAAAATCGAAAATTTTATGTCCTTCCGCAGACAAAACTTCTTCTTTTGCGTTACCATTTGTGAGCTTTTCTGATAATTCAAATTTCATATATCAATAAAGACTTATAAAGTATAGTCGGATAATTTTTTCAACCACAATACCATAAACACCACACATAGGTGAAAAAGGTGAAATCACCTAAGCCAGCCATATTGATCAATACGACTCTGATATCCATGAGCACAGATTCAAATTAGCTTTTGTAGAAGAAAAAGTTTACTGAGAAGTGTTGATCAATCTGTTTTGTTTGAAATATAAAGTTTCTTATCGAAATGCATAAAAATTCCTCTATGTCTTATGCCATTAACTTTGTTTTCATTACAAAAACTTTATATAAAGTACTTAAGGGGATAGGATGTGCATATGACAGAATTGTGGGAAGATACTGCCATAGTTTCAAGAAAAAGTGATTTGTTTGTTAGAATTTTTGAGGTATATTTGTTTAAGTTTGAAGCAGGATGATTTGTAAGCTTATGGTAGATATGATATAAAAGGATGTTATAAAAAAACGGTACATTACTAAAATTGCCTTTATACTGGATTTTGTTTCAGTGTTTCTGATCGAGATTTAAAAACTATGTATAATAGCATTTATTAGGAGAGATTCTATAAAATCGGAGAGATGATATAAGATAAACATCGGGAATTCTTTTTCTTTTCTTTTCTTCGGTCATTTAACCTTTATATCAATCATATGAACTCTGTCTTCTGCGGATAATCCAATTTTATTATTATATATATGTGTATTTCTATGTTCATCTATTTTTAATAACTGAATTGTTTTATTCCCTCTTTTTTATCACTCTTCTCTGTTTTTGATTTAATTTTTGTTTAAGTCGTAATTGAACAAAAAGATGAATTTAGATAAACAAACTGATGTTTGGGGTTCCTCCTTTACATTTATCCCACTAACAAAGGCTTTAACAGATTTCAGAAGCTTGAAGCTCTACTAATATTACAAACAAGCTTTTCCAAGTTTTAAGAAACCAATTTGTGGATTACTGAAATTAAAAATAAATAAAAGGAATAAACTTGAATTTATTAAATTATAATTGCATATTAAGACCAATATGGAATTATGGTATTCAGCCGTTTGATAATGCTAATGCCTTAAACGTTGAAAATCTCCAAAGTGCTCAGTCAAAAATATTAAAAACAATCACTGACATTCCATTCCTAAAAGTGTTACAAGTTAAAGTAATCACCAAAATCTATAAGTCCGCGTCGTTAAACTGTCTCTAAAAATATTACAGATAATTACAAAAAGAAACTTACAGAACCTGTTACCTCTTAGATAGAAATCTTATAGCTAAATTTAGTATTGTTGATGCTATTTAAGTATGAAAATGCAACAGTGTAACCCTCTTACAAACTAAATCAAGATGAGCATTTAGACCTAAACTAATATTTTGAGCAGAAATTGGCAGTCTTTTCAAACAAAATAGAACTTGCTTCCTACCAAACTTTAAGGAACCAATGTAAGCAATTAAGCACTTACCCTTGTAAGTTGAACAAAATTAGCTTGAAAAAGTGGGCGCTAAACTGCGTTAAATAGTATTAAAGAAAACTTTGACAGCCTTTTGAAAGCTGCGCAAAAATTCAAAACTAAAGCTGAACCTCCGGAGGAGGAGTTCTTCTCAACAATTTTTGAAAAAAAATTTATCAGACGAATTCTGAGGTGTTATTTCTCCTCTCTACAAGTCAATAACACTATCAAAATTCCAGGTTCCAAGAACGATCGGGTCTACGTTCTGGAGCCACTCGTCATCTACGACGACCAAGTACCGTTCAACACCTCCCAAAAGGACTCCATAAGCAGGTCCTGGCGGGTTACAACAACAACAACCCTATCAAAATAAGCCTACATTCAGTGAAAAATAGCAACTATTCTTTAGCTAAATCCAGAGAAGGCTGCAGTGCGTGGCCATAAAAATGGTAATTGCTTTGTCAAAACAATACATGCGGCTTTTCAGAACAAAAACCACTGCACAACTATGCTTTTAGACTTCACACAGCAATTCAACAAAGTTTGACACGGGACTCAGCTATTAAAAATAGATCATTGCTTAACGAAATATCTTCAACAGAAACTTATGCATAACCTGTCAAGATCAAGGCATAGTAGAACTGATTATGTCTTTATTATGATATTTACATTATAAAAAATTGACAGCCGGTAAAATCTTTCAAGATTTCTACAGAAACTAATTAACTTAATTGGTATAAAGGATGCAATGCGAGTCTCCCAATGATATAAGCGGTCCTGGCTTTATTAAGCTCCCAATATTCTGTGGTGGAGTTGCTTATTGTCTATAATAATAGTACTAATAAGCACCTATATCCTGTGGACATGAACACACCTTCAAGTCGAGATCATGTCTTAGTTGTTCTTCGAATGTCACAGACGCACTTTTTTAATTATCATTAAGGAAATGGTATTCACACACAAAAGAAATGTGCAGTTGAATGAAGATTTATAGCAATCTGTAGAATACGTGTGCCTAAAACTAACGTAGCGTCTAATCCTTTTATGAGCACCTCCGTATCAATGCAAAACACGGTTTGTATTGAAATTAATTTAAATAAAATATTCAAGACTGATGTGTCGCACTTGAGAGCGACACGACTTTGTGTTTTTATTTTTTGACTTTTATTTTCCGTTCATTTGCTTTGTTGATTTTAATGCGGTTTTCGAAGTTGTTCTCGTACGTCTCCCTTCCCTCCCTTCGGCATAACCCCCTGCGACCTATATTTCGCAGCCAATAAGAAGTAAAAGTCACATTCCACTGTCAGTTACATTGGATTTATGATATCAAAATTGATATTAATGTATAAAATTTTTGTTTACTCATATATTAGTGCCACCACACCACACCACACCACACCGCACCACACCGCACCGCACCGCACCACATGCTTCACCGGTACTCCACCAGTCAGCCATTCAGCTAGTGGCCCAGCGAGCGAACGAGTGATTGTGCGAATTGGTTAAGAGAAAGGTTGCTGCTCCAGCCAGAGCTGCCAGTATTTTTAACCACATTTAAAGCAAACAGAAACAGCAGTGGCGGTTAAAAAAATAAAAAGCGAGGAAAAATTATTAAAAGAAAATGGCGATGGGAAAACACATTTAAGAATTTACACATACGAGTACGCAAGTGTAATGTAGGTCATGGCAGGATGTGAAGTGTAAAAAGCGTTGCAAATAATAAAAACACGATATGGCAAAAACATACAATAAAAACAAAGGACTCTGAGTAAAGTGAATGGAACAAAAATACAATAAATAAAATAATAAAAAGACGGAAAGTCCACGCTCCGTGGCACCAAATGAGTTATAATAAAATAAGCTTTTTAACATCGCAGATGAAAGGGAAATGAAGCAAAAATTGAAATCCTTTCTGTTTCTTTATGGCTTTACTTGTATTTGATAAATAAAGTGACACATTTTGTCATTAAAATGTACAAGTTCTACCATTTTGTGTGAACATAAACTGAGTGAAGTCCTTTGTGGAACGACTCTACATGACAGCACTTCTAATAAAGTGAAATTGTAATAAAAATAGTTTTTACATGGATTTTTTTGTTAAAAAAGAAGTATATGAGGTGCTTCTTTAAGGCGATTTAGTTGGTTCTAGATTGGCCGCAAACTATGATTACAGCTACCACAGATAGTGATGTTATGAATCACTAAAATGGTCAATATTCTATATTTCCGACATAACTCCCAGTATGATTGCAGGACTACTAATTAGTTGAAATTAGTAATAAAAGCAATTAATACAATAATTTATAACTAGTTGAACGCAATAATTTTTGATGTTGCGCCATTTTTAAAGCAAATAAACATAGATAATAAAAAACCAATCATGTACTGAAATACGGTTCAGGTCAAACAAAACTAGTGTTTTTCAAACTGACTTAAAGCCTGAATCTACATTGAAGAAGGTGATGGTTAGTTGTTGTTTACAATTATAACCAAAAAATTTTTTTTACGTATTGAAGGTGATTCCTGGAACTGCTTAACTTCATATTTTCCCATCTATCATTTCATAAAACTGATAATTGGAACTCTATGATTATAAAAACTTTATACTATGAATACCTTCCAGTCTTTTTATTATTTGTTTGATAATAATCCTTTCACCTGTATACACAAATTTTTTTTTTTTAATTATATAAAATTTCACTTAAAAACTAAATCCTATCAGATTATTATGAGTTTTTCGTGACATATTTATTTGCTCCATTGATTTTTGAAATAAAACAATATTCTCATGGCGTTTTCAGAATTAATATATTTACGCAATTTATATCGCAATATTTTTTACGACGAAAACATATGCAATCTGTACGTCCATGAATGAATTTCGAACAAAGACTGACACACAGCCATTTGGTGTGTCCGATTTTTTCCTGCCGAACTGACAAAGCGCGCATTTCTATAGCTTTTTAAATATGAATATAAATTTAAATCAATTATCCTCCACATTATCATTTATATTTCACTTGAAATCACTAATGAATAATTTGAATTTTTGTTCGGCTCTCAGTTTTGTACGCTACACCCAGTGTGAGTGACTTTTGCAGAGAAACAGAAGGTGAGCCCAACACAAAATATGTGTGTTGTGCAAAAGTTATCTCAGATCACACTAGTTTACAGCCAAAAATTTCCAAAGACGAGACTTATATTTCCTATAGGGAAATTTTCCGTAGAACTCAAAAAACACAACGATTTTTTTTTTCTGTGTACCGTTTTCGAGTTATTTGCAAAAAACCGTTATTTTGACTTTTCTTAAAACATCACCCTACATATGGCCTCGTAACTTTATTTGTGAAGTCACCATAGTAGCGCGTGATATATCAAATTAAAGATGAGACTTGTACAAACATTTTAAGCTACATAACATTAATGTAACTTATTTAGTTTCGCTGCTATAGCTGAAAGTGTACAGATTAAAAATGTTTTTTTTACGCTTTTTTCAACTTTTTCGATTTTCAATGTGATGGGATTCCCACAAAAATATTTTAAAAAAATTCTTTTTTTTAATGATGTTAAAGACTGTTTCCGTACAAACATTTCAAGTGGCTTAACATAAAAATCGAATAAAAATTTCAGAAGTTATTCGCCATTTTCCAAATTTGCCCCAAATAGTGGTTTTTTTTAACAAATCAGAAAAATCATTTTTTCGAATTTATTTTTTTAAACTTAAAGTGCAAATCAAAACAGAATTATATATAATTGTACAAAAATTAAAAATTAATATTATGTAGGGTCATATGTAGGCCATATGTAGGGTGATGTTTTGAGAAAAGTCAAAATAACGGTTTTTTGCAAATAACTCGAAAACGGAACACAGGAAAAAAAAATCGTTGTGTTTTTTGAGTTCTACGGAAAATTTCCCTATAGGAAATATAAGTCTCGTCTTTGGAAAACAAAACTTTTAATTATTTGTAAACTAGTGTTATTTGCGTCATTATTATTTCTATTAACCATCTGCAGATCCCATGTAAAATTGGCTCCTTTAGTTAATCTGACACAATTTGAGTTAAAGTTAACTTCTTTGACTTTGTACTCAATGTACAAAGTTTGTTTTGTATTTTAATAATTATTTCCACCCGATAAATATATTTCACTGTCCAATTGAAATTTTTTCTATATACTTCAATTATTAATCAAAATAATTCGGAAGCCAACACAAACGTCGTTCTGAAGGTAGTACAAAGAATCCATAGTCGACGTTTTGTTTCAAAAATAAATGGCTTCATTTTGTATTGTATGAAGATTTCACATAGTCTGCTTACTGAGTTCAGGGGTGATATGGGCTAGTGGGATCTTACCTTAAGTTTTGAAAAACTTTTTGACTGTGTACCTAGATTGCATGGATTTTACTACCGCCACATATCTTCCAATAATCTGTTTAAAACTGATGGCAGCTCTTTAAAATTTTAATTGTAAAAACTTTAAAAATAGACTAAATACTAATCTTAATTTTATTTTGAAACTGCAGATTAAAAGTGGATAACAATGGCGGGGCCTGGTGTCCTAAGCACATGGTATCACGTGGCTTAAACGAGTATTTACAAATTGACCTACTGCAGATTCATGTCATAACGGCTATAAGAACTCAGGGGCGATTCGGCAAAGGTCAAGGACAGGAATATACAGAAACATATGTGCTGGAATATTGGCGGCCGGGCTTTGATAAATGGATACGCTGGAAGAGTATACAAGGAAAAGAGGTAATTCATTTTAAAACACTGCATTATTACACTTATATAAGAAAACAAAATATTGTCAAAACCTGCATCTCAAATCAGAAAATATATATATATATATTTATATATATATATATATATATATATATATATATAAATATATATATATAATAAATATTATATTAAAATACATATATATATCTATATGTATATATATATATATAATATATATATATATAAATATATATATATAAATATATATATATAAATACATATATATATCTATATGTATATATATATATGTTTTTTTTTGTGTTATTGTTGATTAATTTAAGGAAAACTCGAAAGTCTAGTCATTGGGGGACTTTAACCACACAAAGAACTGTCTTCGTCCGGATGGAAAGCTCCACCTAGCACTACCGTGAAGAATTTCGTCTGGAGGCCTCCTAAGCCTTTCTACTTACGTCGCCAGTTGGTTGTCTCTGTTCGTGTCAGTTCGTCTTACCTTGTTTGCGCTATATAAGTTCGCTATTTCTGCTGCTCTTATGCGTTCACTACGTCGCAATGCTACTATGCACTACTATGCTCATTGTCACCGTTTTTACTGTCTATCATTTTTGGGTCGAACAGCACATTTGTCTGATGAGATTTCCCACTGTGGGGGTTTCTTCAATTACAGTCTGTATGCTTTGTCGTTCGTTATTAAATCGGTATCCTGTTCAGTATCCTCTACTTCGTCTAGACATATTAAGCAATTGGCATCATCCTCATGTTTTTGTCGTTGTCACTACTACTTAGTATGTGCATGGGCTCTACTTCCTGTGCCAATATATCTATTGGTCGCACTTCCGTTATTACTGATATTGTCTTTTTTGAGACTGCGTGGAAGGCATTGAAGACTATCAATGCACAGAGGCGATACATTGATTTAATGCCAGACAGGTAACTTTTCTTATGTGTGGCATCAGCACAAACTGATACTGCATATATTTTAAAAGAAGCATTTGCCATTAATTTCCGTCTACTTGCTCGTGGACCACCAATATTTGTCATAATGCGTGACAATGAGGCTTTTACACGTGTTCCCTCATCCCCATATTAAGATGATATTTGAAAGATAAACTAGTGCCTTTTAGTACTCCAAGACGTTTCATATAGGGTCGGGATGTTATTTCACAACTTATGGCAACTCTTTTGACATCGATGCGTCGCATGCCTTTGCTAAGCACCTTGTAATGACAGTCGCTTATCTGCAGCGGTGCTTTCTGAGATTTTGCCATCTTTCACTGAACTTAAGCCATTTTCAGCGCTTAGTTTGCGCCGTTTTACATGCTTTTTTCTCCTGTTCCCCATCTTTATAACAATATATCGATGATCGCTATTCGCGTTAAAATCACCTACCTTCCATGTGATATCACAGACTAATAGTTATGTACGAAGGTCAAATCTACTGCTCATCTTCTGTTACTTGCTTCAAAGGTATGTTCTCCATTGTTCAGTAATACGAGATCTACCGTAGCAAGGTTTTTTTAGGATGATTTCTCTTTGATTTGTTCTTTTTCTAGCCCATGCAATGTTCCATACGTACAGTCGTCTGCAACCATTGCAGAGGTTTTGTTAAAAAATTCTGTTGCAATTTCTGAAATCATGGCTTCGAATTCTCTTAGCTCCAAACTAAGGAGTGCATAGCATTGCAGCTTTGCGAGTTGTGTCAGAAATCCATTCAATTTCTTTTCGATTCCGATATTTCTCACTTATTATTGCAAGTTCGAAGTTCTGTTTCACCACCGTTTGCTGTAATATGTCCTGTACAGCAGTGTAGTGATTCAGGTAAGCAATGGGAATCAAAATCGTGGTTTGCTTCATAGTAGTTTGCTTCAAGTATACCATAATCAGGATCTTAATAAGCTCGACTCTGATTGGTGTTTGAACCCTAAAATCATAATTATTATGCATTGCTTGTCTTGGGACGCATTCTGCATCGTTGTTACAACTTCCTCTTCTCTCTCTAGTACGCCTGCAACTCTTGATCTGTTGAACCACTCTCTGCATACTTGGATGTCCCTCGTTGCCATTACGGGATAGTAGACACTTATTTAGAGTCAGCATCTTGGCTCATCCCACAAGCTTCTCAGGGATTTTAGTCGCCTTTTACGACAAGGCATGCCTTGTATATATATATAGATATGTAGTGTAGCGGCCATATATATACCCTATCCTCTATATACCCTATATATACAAAAAAAAGGATTTTCAACTACATAGTAAATATGTTGTTAAAATCCCTATGTAGCGGCCATATACATAATATACATAATGAATATGTATATGGCCGCTACATAGAGATTTTAACAACATATTTACTTAGTTTATAGGGTGTTAATGTATAGCTGTTTGATTTCCATCTACATCTGAATACATTCCATACTCAATCACATTAACAATAAGTTTCATTTGACAAAATTTACTAGAATGTGTTTGTTCGCGTGAGAAGTAAAGAAGTAAACTATGTACTTAGTACGTAGTTAGTATCCTACTCGGCATTTGAATTATTGATGAAAATACAGATAATTAAGATCTTTTTACTCATATATCCGTTTACTAAATTGTTTGAAGTTATTTTATCATTGTTTATATGAGAAACTATTGCTAGTATGTTACATCGAAAGATACCTGCGTAAAATATCGTCACCTAATGTGTGCCATAAAGACACATATTCGTATAAGTATTTCAAATAATCAAAATTCTTTGTCTTTGTCTTCTTTGCCTTTGTAAAGTATTTGTGTTCATCGATAAATATAATTATATGTAGTATGGTTAGAAACACCCATTGAATAGATGGGCGTAGAAGACCGCCTATCTGAAACATTTGTATTGCAAAGGATGACTGCAAAACATTATTGCTTTAGCTCCATATGACAAATTTATATGTTGGTCCGTATCTCTGGTGGTGTTCACACATTAATCACAGCGATAACAATCTTATCGATAGATATGAGCAACTTGTAAGTGAAACTATCGTTTTTCCAAGTTTTTATATGAAATCGAAATTTGCCTGCTTCCAGCGATTTACGTGCAAAACGAGTTAAAAATTGCGTAGGTGATGCATTGCCGTTCTCCTCTCAAGCGCTTAGATGCTCCTGCTCGTTCGTTGGAAAACCTATTCCTCTGTTTTGAATTTGTGTGCGATTTTCCACAGGTATTCAGTTATAAATTTATGATATTGTTGTTGGTTGTTATATTTTTTTGTAAGATTTATGTTGGCAATTTTGTTGTGCACGCCAACCATTTTTTTTTTAAAAATCAATAGAAAAGACACAAATATTTATTAAACCAAACTCTTCTGTGCAGTGAAAATTCAACTTTAAAACATCAATTAATTTAATTTATTTTGTTTTTTTTTTTTTTGCTTCTACGCCGAACTAACAAATGTACAGAATGTGTACTAAGCATTCCACCATCCTCCCGTCTGTCCATCCATTCATCAAACCAACCAAATAGAATTCATAAGTTGTTCTTCCTTTCTTATTTCCTTTAATTCACGTCGCATACGCCTTTCTCTCCCACACCTAAAATTCAGCTTCAGTTGGAGTTGCATTTTATTTCTGTTTTCTGTTTTATTTTACAGCCATAAACTCATGCTCATTTATATCTTTTTATCTTACAGATACTGCCTGGCAATATAAATACATACAGCGAAGTGGAGAACTCACTGCAGCCGATCGTCTTTGCATCGAAGGTGCGCATCTATCCTTACAGTCAATACGATCGCACCGTCTGCTTGCGCGCCGAGGTCGTTGGTTGTCCATGGGAAGGTGCGTGCATATCCAGCAGATTTTCTTAGTATTTAGTGGATTTATATTATTTTTGTTTTGGTTTATGGTTTTCATTTATTTTACGCTGAACAAATTCTGTGGATTTTGTTCATCACTTGGTATTTGTATCTCCGCTGGTAGTATGCGCTCTGCTGTCCCTTGGTTGCTGCTTTGGTTTATGCTGCATTTACTGCCGTACCTCGTGTTTATTTAAAACAATTCATTTATTTGTTGTATCTGCACTGTTGTATCTTCGCTTTCGGTTAGCAGATACAGATGTTTTTTTTTCACCATGGTTTAATTTGTTTTAAATTTGTTGTTGTCTTATTGTAACGTGGCACAATTTTTTTCTCAAAAAAAATTTTTTTTTTCGGTTCTCGATTTATCGAAGCGTGCAACATGCAACACTTTAATATCTCGCCGTTCACAGATTTATTGGCATATTTGTGGGCACGCAGCAGCGCGACAGGCATTTGTGGCGTAGTGTCGATTGGTGTGGATTGGTGTGGATTGGCGCAGTTTGGCGCAGTTTGGAGCGCTTTGTTTCGAACTGTTTTCCCTGATGTTTCCAATGTATAGGGCTTGATGTTATGGTGTTATGGTGTGGTATGGCATAGCGGGAAGTGGCGAAAAGTGACTCTCGGCACTTTACCAATATCTCCACCTCCACCTCCAGTTCCACCAGCAACGCCGAACCAAACAGCTTTTGGCATTTCGATTTCATTTAAGCCAATTGATGACTCTTTTTCCTACAAATTTTATTTACTAATTCATTCTTTTCTGCTCCATTGTTTTTTTGCGCATTTCTGGATTAAGTTTTTTGCCTGTTGTTGCGTGTTTCAGCTGTAAAAAATGAATCCGGATTTGCACTGGGCGCTTAAGATATTTACGAATACTGCCATAGTGTCCATGCGTATGTGAAAACCACATTTGTGGTTTGAAAATTTATTTTTCAAAATAAGAAAAATCTGAGCTATTTTGACATAAAAAGAAAAATAAAGTAACTCTTTAAATCAGAAGTACACTGTCCTAACATGATCAGAAAATATTTAAAAAAATATTAATATATCAACTTAAGTACCAGGTGTATGTAAAATTTTTTTGGTTTTCTTTTTTAGTAAAGAAAAGTCTTTCCATTGTTCAAGCTTTAGCCAAGGAAGCTCAAACCGCTGCTGATCATCGCAGAAGTAGCGAACTATACAAAGTCACAAGGAAGCTCACCAGAAATAACACTCAGAAATTTAGACCTCTGAAAGATGATAACAGCACCTTACTTACAGACCACAACAAACAAATGGAGTTATGGGCTCAATTTTATAACAATAAGCCAGCTAAAAGCCGCTCCGAAGTGCAGTTTCACTGCAACCAATTTCTTTTCCATATCGGGCGTTATTTTTCAATTGCCAGGTTTATATTGTTCCTTTTAAATCGCTGGCTTTTAGTGCATGCAAATGGGTTCAGGTGATTCCTGAGTTTGATTGCGCACTTTTGTGTGTTGCTGACAATTACATCTGTGATTGCGTTAATTCAAAGATCTCTATAAATATTCGTATTCGCCCCAGGGGGTACTGATTATTTGCCGGAGGATTTTCGATGTGACATTTATACTGTGACGTACAAGCAACAATTTGTATACATATCTAAATGGCAGGCAAAGTCAGCAGAATGCTTTGGGCTACATCTTGATAATAGACTAAATTGAAAACACGATGTCATACAGAAATCTGACTAAATCTGTTTAAAGTTCCGCAGGCAAAGTCAGCAGAATACCTTTAATTACATCTTGATAGTAATAGACTGAATTGGAAACACGATGCCAAACAGAAATCTGCCTAATTCAAGTACAAATGTTGAGAAACCTATTCGTATGTATGGCATACAGCTATCGTGCTGTACTAAACAATCGAATCGAGACATCAAATGTTTAACGATGATCATGTTTAAAATAAAGTGACTGAGCATATGTCCCACAGGATCTACGAAAGTTTCTTACCTTTTAAGTCGCTAGTTATTATTCCATTCAGTACTCAGAAACTGCAGTCTATTGATTGCCATTTCCCTCTATCCATATCGATGATCGGTTAATCACCTTTAGAATGTCTTTTAGATACTCCTGATAGATGATATTTTGATTTCGTATATATACTTTGTTCTTTACGTATTCTACCGTTTAGATCTCTAATTATTATGGATTATTAACATCTTCCTGAAATTCAGCTCCTTTAAAAAACTGATCTGCAGTTTCTTTTTTCTGTATAAGGTAATATATTTTTAATTATCTTTTGCACTCAAAACTGTAATAGAGCCTAGCATCTTGTAGACTTGTGTTAACTCTAAAAACTTGACGCCTACTATATATACCAACTCTGTTACTTCTACATTTTACCGTAAGTGACTTGAACAAAATAAAGACATCACAATTGATAACGTGCTTGAAAAGATCCTGGTGTGTACAAATTTTTTTTATTTTCAAATATGGAATTACCCTTTCTAATTCCTTATAATCTTTTCCATGCTGATTTCCAAATTATTCCCTTTCGACTTTGAGTACTTTCTAGTGCTCTTTAACGCAATCATACCTACAAAGCTATAATTGTGTTCCCAGTTTTTAATTTGCTAAAATATTATCTCTCATATTTTTGCTCTCTTCAATTTTCATGCCAGCAGTCTAATTTTATGACCTTCGTTTCGAAATCCTTCATACCATTATTTTTTATAACTAATACTATATTTTGTGTTTATAAGTGCATCTCTTATTCTTTATGTTTTTTATTGTTTGCCTACCCTACTTCTATTATCTATTACATTATATATTTCCAATTTCTGTAATATAGTGTTTTTATTATTTTTATTCTATTAAATATTTTTTGATTATTAATGTTCTCGTCATTTGCTTTGAATGATGAGGTGTTCTTTTTCAGCGAAACAAAACTGAATTTCCTTTTGGTAAGCAGGTTGTACGTTTTTTCTGTCCGACTTACTATCCTTAATGGTCCATCGTACGGTGGACAAACACAATCGTACCTCCAAAAATCGTACCATTTCTTTTGACTGGTTTGATGTGGGAACCGATCATATCTGGAACATCATCTGTGCAATTCTTTCTACAAATTCATGTTCAAATATTTTGTAATTCTTAATTTACTCCAAAATATCGATTGGTAAACGTAGTGTTGGCTATAGCTCTTTTGAAGTGCTATAGCAATCAAAGGAATTTCATCAGACCACTGTTGTTCGTACTTTCATTTCATTGCAGTATTCAAAATTGAGTGAAACCGTTCAATCAAGCCATTTGACGGAATAACGTAGACTAGTTCTACATGCTTGGTACCAATGAGTTCGCCAGTTTGATGAATTGTGTTGATTCAAACTATCAAACTGTCTGTTAGAGGACCAATGAGGTCAATGTGGATTGAAGTAAACTGCTTGCTTGGCATGTCAAAGTTAGAGATTGCTGATCGGAAGACATAGTTTAAAGTCTTTAGTCATGTCTGGCCACACCAAACACTCTGCTCTCTGCCTGATAGTGGTTCGTTTCCCAGTATGTACCAAATTATGTATTGAATTGAAAATAATTGCCTAAATTGTTTAATCACAAATGAACGTATTTGAAAAATCAAGTCGTCTAAGACTCTCAAGAAAAAATTCTCCAAAACTGCACTACGTGCAGCGGCGTCAGAACATGTGAAGGTTCCTTCTACCCATGATGGGAAAACTGTAATAAATACGACAATCGTTCCGCAACGCCCTCAGGTAGTAGCTGCTCAAGAAGGTAAGGCCATTAACAAGCTTCCAAAGTCAAGTGCTAGTGCGCTGCCAGTACATGCAATGGCAATCATGAGCAATTTGCACAAAATGGCGCTACCTCCGACAAGAAATTATGCAAAGCTGTCCGCATAGTGCTCCATCGGATGCCTCGGATACTTGGATACCAGGAGCTCGTTGGTTAAACAATTTCAACCAAGAAACCTGAAGTTTAGTGAGGCTAAGAAGATGTGCCTAGGTATTCAGATAACTTTAGCTACTATTGATGACCACCGTAATCTAATTAGGTGCTTGTATGAGATTAAGGAATGAAATGCAAACTCTATTTTTAACAAGAAACACGAAGTCATCCAATTTCTACATGATATGGATATAGACATCATGTTGATCCAAAAAACATTTCTGAAGCCATTTCTACAACTACTATCGAACAAGTACTATAGAACAAGTGAACAGAATAACTAATGAAATAAAAAGCGCGTTTGAAAATCGAGAATATTGCTCTGGTGTCTTTTTAGGTGTTGCACAAGCGTTCGAAAAGGTATGGCACGAGGGCCTGATTCACAAAATATGACAAATACTCCTGCAAACCTCACACGCAGTACTTCAATCATACTTGATAGACAGATCTTTTAATGTAAAGTATAATATGCACACAACTAATGACTTTCCAATAGGTGCAGGAGTTCCACAAGGCAGCGTTCTTGGTCCATTCTTGTACCTCATCTTTACTTCAGATATCTCACAAATACCACTTTAGCAATATCATCATTTGCTGACGATACAGCTATTTTGTACCAACATAAAAGTACCACAATCGTTTGCAGTCAACTGCAAAATCATTTGTGCTTAATAGAAAGATGGTTATCGCTATGGTGAACTAAAGTCAATGTGAAAAAATGCCGTCGTATAACATTCTCTTTTAACAGATCTTCCTCACCAATTATCACTCTCAACGGAATAGTAGTTCTACAAACGGAAACAGTGACGTAGCTTAGTATTCAGCTTGAAAAACGCTTAACTTGGCGAAACATGTTGAAACAAAAAGGACTAAAATAAAGCCTAAAGCTATAAACCTTCGCTGGCTAATCGGACATCAGTCTCCCTTATATTTAGAGTACAAAATCTTGTTATACAACCAAGTAATTAAGCCAATCTGGATATAAGACTTACAGCTATATGGCGATGCCTATTCGTCAAATGTAGAAATCCTCCAAGAGCTCAAACAAAGATCTTAAGAATGATAACTGGTGCACCCTGGTATATTAGAAATAAAAACATACATTTCGATTTGAGAGTTTCGATGGTTAAAGCCAAATTCGAGAGAATAAGGCGGAAACATATTTCAAGTCTTGAAAACCATGTGAATTCGATAAATAAACCCTGTCTAAAAACTTTTTAGACAGGGCTTATTTAGTTTTTAGACAAGCTCTAAAAGTTATTGTTTGGCTTTAATTAAAAGCGATTCAATAAATAAAAAAATTAAAAAAAAAAAATTTCTGCAATTGAAAATTCCCAACTACGACATCTACATAACAGACAAATTGTCCAGAAGAGGTGGGGGAACGACTATACTTATCAAGAAACCTTTTAAGCATCACACCATATCTAACAACCTCCTAGCACTTGAAGCAACCAGTGGTGGTGGATAGTCTGGTGGGTAACATAAACTTTGCCTTAATATATGGGCCACCGAATATATAAGCCTACCTTGGAGACCTTGAAGCGAACTTCAATAACAATTCGATGTCTCTGGCAGGGTGATCGCCCAATTTGCCATTAACCACTTACTGCAGCTATATGTGCCTAACGAACCAATACACTATGGTAGAGGAGTCGGCCACATTATAGACCTTGGCATGTCTAATAACCTTGACTTTATTGTGCTTATTGGAGTCTTAGATGACCTGGACTCGGACCATAAGTCAGTAAAATTCATTTAAGAAAACTGGCTCATAAAAATTAACTCCCACATTCACTACCACGGATTGGGCCGCTTTTAAGAATCTGGTAAATATTGGAGGTGTGTTGAACCAACTCGAAACCTTAGTGGAACTGGGGAAGTGTATTCACAACCTTACATATCAAATTAAGGTGGCTTTGGATAAAAGCTCTGCTATCAAAAATAGAAAACTCAACAACTACTTCAACACTACTTCCACTGGCATGCCATTCAAGTTTCCGCAGAACTGACGCATCATTAACTTACTGTCAGTTCTGGGTAAGTTGACTGAAAGAGTGATTCTAGACAAACTTAAAGCTTCGTTGAACTCGCTGACGAGCAATTAAGGAAGACGTCTCCATAGAATTGCGACTGGTGCGAACGACTAGATGATACAGTCAGCACTGAGCAGAAGAGAATCAACGGATATGCTTACTTCTGACATCACCAAGGCATTTGATAAGGTCTGGCACGACGACCTGATAGTAAAAATATCAAACAAAGCGACCATTTTTTTCGAAGTGCATCGAGCGCGAACAACTTTTGCTGGATTTAGTTTATCTTGAAACACCCATATAGTCGACTGCTGTTCTATATATGCGTTCCGGTTCATACATATATATTCATAATTCGTCCCCTGTTACAATCTTATACTCGTATACTTCTTTTGAAGCACCGCCATTGTACTTCTTGAGCATTTCTATGCGCCAATCGACACGAGCATCTTTTTGAGATTTCATCGTGTCAAATAATTGGGGAACCATTATCAAAATAAAGCAATCTTTTTTACTTGATATATTTAATTTTCAAACTGGAATTGATTAATTTTAGTAATAACAAACTCATAATTTAAGTTCCGGCAACGCCCGTGCACATGAGTAATGTGTCTTAGTTGGCTTAGTTGATTCAATTCTGGTTCATATAAAATTATTGACCAATTACTATCAAAAATTTGAGCGCGGCTTCCTATGCTGAATTCATAATAAAGTGGCTGGCATCTTAAATACCCAAAGCCGGCTTTTGCGCTATTTGGTTCACGCACCTCTTTTTGAAACTAAACGGCAAATGAAACATTTTAAGTCAGTCTCAAAAGTATATAGACTGAGACCGGAAATGCTTCATTTATAATTGATTCAGATTTCACGTAAAATTATGATTTTCCAATTTTCCACATCGGCGTAAGTTAAGGTTGGCGATAGTAGTAACGTTAGTGTTTACTCCACAATTACACTTCGAGAAACTTGCAGTGTTTAAGAGGTACTTGCCACCATTGCAGGTGGCCCATTTTGTTCAAATACATGTCCGCACCAAACTAAACCAATAGATGCAAAAATGCATTTATTGGAGTTGCGCTTGCATTCACAGTGGAATATCTGCTAAAGGTTATGCGACACGTAGCCTCGTCCAAATTACAACTACACAAATACGAGTATTTCGGCTGCTGTGACACCGCGAATCCAGATATTTTTTGAGCTGATTGTCGTCTGCCCCGCTTGTTGCGCTGCCAACACTTATTTGTTCCATGCTGGAGAGTGATTAATTTATGAATACAGTAGCCAAGCAAAGATTGGGATAGTGATGCAGCGGCCAGTGGAACGTACTGAAACCATTCAAGCATACGTTTCCATGGAAAAATGTAAATCTGTACCGATAATTTTCACTTCACGTCTTCTGTTACTCGCTTTTCATTCGCTGGCGTTTTTTTTCTGTTTTTAAGTACCTGACAATTTTTCTGCTTCCTTTACTGCTGTTCATTTTCTGATTTTCTTTTCAATATAATTAATTTGTGTTAATATTCCTACGTCAATATTCAAAAAACTTCTTGATTAAAAATATCAGTAATGTGGTTTCTGCTCTTTTGTACTTTCACAGAAGGCATTACGTCCTATGGTATACCGAAGGGTGTTCAGCGCGGCATGGAAATTGATTTGTCTGATAAAACGTACGACGGTCATGAGGAAGGCGATCGTTATATTGACGGAATGGGGCAGTTGGTTGATGGACAAAGGGGTCGGGATAATTTTCGTACGGATATACATGGCTTTGGTAAGGGTAAGTAAGCGGAAAGCAAAGATAAACATTATTCAAAACTTTACTAAAAATTTTACACTATTTGAAGGTCCAAAAAACTAATTTTGTTAAGGAATGTGGTGGATATCACTGATATTATACAATTCATAACTAATACATAGTTCATTAGTCATAATGTTAAGAAAAAATAATTATAAATATCTAATGAATGAATCGTTATCAAAATCAAATCAGTTTTTCAAATTAATTTCAATAACCACATAAGTACCTCAAGAGTTATTTTTCTCCTATGCTTATATATCGATTTTTATACAATTGTTAATAGGTTTAGCTGGAATCCACTTGTTAGCACTTTGTGTCGTCGTACAAAATTCAATAGTCTCGAAATTACATAGAGTCCAGCAGTAGTTCAAATAGTGTCATATTAGCTTAACATTATTGTAGTTATTACAGACATAAGAAACCGAATGCTTGTGAACGAAGAAGTTTTTAACAGAGAAAAAAGCAAATCAAAGACTTAACTTTAGAAAATTACTATTCTTTTTTCGGTACTTATTATGTTTATATCACATTCACAGGAATTTATTAATTTATTACCATTCAGTTACACTTTTTTTAATATCTACTGAGATTTTTAATATAAATTTACAAACTTTTACAGGATATGAATGGGTTGGTTGGAGAAACGATACGCCCAATCTGTTAGGCCGTCCTGTTGAAATAACATTTGAGTTCGACACAGTGCGCAATTTTAGTGCGGTCGTCCTACATACAAATAATATGTTCTCAAAGGATGTACAGGTGAGTGTCAAATGCCGAATATTGGAAAAGAGTTTTTGAAAACGTTTAAATCTCATTTTTACAAATACACAATATTACATAGAAATCCGAACTCCTTCTCCGAAACTAAAAACTCATATTTTTTAGTGTTATTTGATATTTTAAAAATTAAGGATTATGACTCCATAGTTAAAATATACTCAATTATCTCTAAACAAAATCATGCAAATATATTCGGCCAATGACCACACTCACAGCATACATAATCTATTGAAAAAAAATACTAAATAAAAAAATAAAGAATAAAATAAATTGTTTTAGATGTAAATTTAGACTTTACTTATCAATAGTCAATTCCAAGTGTTTTGTATTGATGAAGCGTACTGAATACTAAAAAGAATTGATCCTTCTTCATATCACAATATTATAAAAACCGAGTAGAGTATACGCCGAATATGGGTACTGAATTCTTACTACTTTTTAATTATATTGCCCTTCCAATAATAATTGAGTCAAATAATAAATCAATCAAGTTCACAAATTATCAAACAACAGAAATAATAAAACAATAACAAATGAATCAAATAATCGTTTCAAAATATACAAAGAAAAATTATATTAAACTATTATTATGAAAACTATTATTGCAGAGTTGAATTCATTTATTTTATTTATATATATACATATATATATATATATATATATATATATATATATATTTGAAGACATCACAATGGGCAATACATGCCTCCGAGTGGAAATGCTGAGAACTGTCAGCACGCGCCTTCTCATATATATATATATATACTCCCATACCTCGGTTAGAGGCTTTTAGTCCTTCCAAAAAAGTTGACCGTACAACGATGTCGTAAATGCCGTTAAATGAAACGAAACAAGTACTTTCATATAAATGTATAGAAAACAATTAAACTGGGTCCAAAAGAAAGAAAACTTGTATATAATTACTCCACAAAGAAAAAAATATATTTCATCACTAAATCTGATATATATTTATCTACGGATATATATATATTTTTAAGATCTTCATGATTGCTTAAGAAACAAATATAATGTAAGCGGTTTGCTTTTCTTTTTGTTGCTCTTTTAGATCTTTTACATATGTTTACATATCTTCATTAACTTTTTTCGAAACGTCTGAGCTTTGCTAGGGAAATGAATTTGCAATTTTAAACACTTCTTCAGAATTTGAGATTTTAATATAACACTATTATCTGATATGGCAGCCTTTTCCTCATTTAAGTCCTCTAGACCATCTAGCTTCAGCAGTTTCTCATTCTTAAGTTGTTCTCTATCACATCTTAATAGTTGGCTGACATTATCTGTAATGTAATCAGCAGAATCAGCCTCAACTGCCATTTTTACCACATCATCATTTATATTCTGACGACGTTTCCCTGCGGAGAGGGGAAAAGAATTCTCCCGCGGTTAGGATGGCCTGTCGTAAGAGGCGACTAACATCCCCCAGTGCCAGTCTGACACTTATGCAAGAAGTGTAAATGGTAGTGAGTTGTGGGGGACAACTTGCGACATTTGACCAGAGATGATACTATCTGGTACTTCGGTGGTCAGTGGCCCGACAGCTTCGGCTGTGCTGACCATTGGTGTTGGACTCGAAGTGGTTGTGGGTAATACCCAAAGTCATGCGGGAAGAATGTTTTGCTTGTCATTCATTCGCTGTGGTGTGCGTTTCAAACCGGGTGCTGTGACCCAAAGATCACCAGAGGTCAGTAGGTAGGCCTCGCATCTTACCAAGGTGGAAGTTATAACTTGCATGAATTTCTTCATTGGTACTGGCGGAATAAGGAAGGTTATTCCAATGGGGCATTGATTGACGCTTAAATTGATACGTGTGTTAAGAGCACCGTGCTGTTAAGCCATCGATGGCAGGAAATCACGTAAAAAACACAGGACGTCTGACTATAAAGATTTGCGAAATTTGTTAAGAGATAATATTTGCATTTCCTTCCACGATTGATCTGTGTTTATCATGGCATCTTTAATGTTGTGGCCTTTCTAGAAACTTCTTTGGCAGCTTAAATTATCTGTTACTTGTATGAGTATTCGAAAAGTTTCTGTAGATAAGACGTTTTAAAAGTGTATATATAGCACCTTGATCCATTGGCTGGAGTAAAGCCGTGATATCTTTCGACAAAAATTGCACTTCGAATTTTTAGAGAAATAGCAAAACGGCTTATTGGGTGTCATGGTGCGTTATCTAAACGCAGTAGATATATATTCTAATATAAATTATTCTTCTCTAAAGATCTTTTGCCTTCTGGACAGAAAAATATAGGCTCTATAAATGGTAGGAACTTGAAAATTACTGTGTTTTAAAAATAATTGATTGAACTTTCAAGAAACTGTTTAAACAATTAAGCTTGTAAATGTATTAATAATAATATTAAACGTTAAATTTAAAAAAAAAATTTTTTATTTTTTTTATTATATTAAATTTTATTGAATTTTACTACGAAATAAAAGTTTTCAAGATGGTATTATTTATTAAAATTTTTTTTTCTCCCGCAAAACACCTCAAGCACATGTGTATTATATTTATATTGAGTAAATTTTCGAAGAATATACTACAAACATTCTTATATAATATATCTGGTTTCGATTAGTAGTGAGATTCTACATAAAATCCAAAGTTTTCAGGACGATATTGTCCTTAGAAGTACTTCTAAAAAATTAACTTATTCTTCACATCACACTAAACACATGCACACGATTATTCAGTAAAAAAAAAGGAGGAATATGTTACAAAAATTTTTAGTTTTTAGTTTTAATTCTGATTTAACAATAAATTCTACTGTAAAAATAAATATTTCCAGTGTGGTATTGCTTTTAGAAGTAATTAAAAAAATTAATTTATGAGGTGTCCTTCACATTACTCATACGCACTGTAATACCATTAAATCAATTTTCGAAGAAAAACTAAACAAAAATTACTACTTTTTATTTCAAAATTATATATATGTACAAATATACATGAAATTCAAACTTTTTAAATTAGTTCCGCATCATCTCTTTTTTGAAATTAAAAAGTAATTAGTTCCACACTACATAACTTTCTTTTACTCCGATCTATCTCTTAAGAATAGACAATGAACCATATTAAGGAGTAAGTGGCTAAATACTTACAATTATTGTGGGCTTGAATGGACTGTTCTCAGTAGCACATCCGTCTGTTGAAGTCGGTCACAGGTTAAAGTTCCAATGGCGTTTTTTTGCGGAGACGTGTGAATTTTTTTCCTTCCGCTATAATACTACTAACAAAATGGTTAGAATAATTTTGCTCACGTTTTTTGAGATTTCTGGCTTGGCTTTTTATAACATCCTAGAAGCATGTGAGATTACTCTAAGGGTTTTTAATTGAAAACGTTGGATGAACTCTATATTTGAAGATACAGCAGTTCCCAAGAGTTCAATGCGTTTTTGAGTTTTTGTTCAGTGACCAGTAGAGTTCCTGCAGTCTGATGCCAAGTGGTTTTCTTTTGGTAAAAATATAATGCTTCCAAATCAGTTTTGTGTCAACGTATATCTATATCCCCAAATATTTCGCTTGGGTAGATTGGGGGATTAAAACATCGTTAAGGCATTCCGGAGGGCCTTCACTCTGGTTATTTGTGAAGACTTGGACTCATTTACTTTTATTCTCCAGGTTTTAAGCCACTAGGAATATAATTTAGCGCTCACTGTAGTTTATTGGATGCTAATTGGTGATTTTCATCTGTAGCAATTACCACAGTATCATCGGCAAAAGCTCCAATTTCAGTATCAATGGTGGCTGTTGATATTTTACAAAGAAATGTCGAGAATCGATGTAAGAGTTTAAGAGAAAACAGTAATTATGCAATGCTTTTTTTTAAAATCAAACTGATATTTCCGAATTAGTCTCCTTGTATTGATAATGGGTAGAAGACTGATTCATCTATATGACTCAACATCTTCAGTCGTTTTTCCTGGTTTAAGTATAGTATTATTTGAGCCTCTTTAAATATTGGAGGGATAAAATCTTCTGTGACAATAGCATTAAAAATATTTCGGAATAGAAATATTGCTTGATCTGGTGATTCCTTTAAGATTTTTAAAGTTATTAAGTCATAGCCGGGTGCTTTATTAATTTCGTTGATGCTTTTTTTTTTTGATTGCTCGCCAGAGTGAATAGTTGATGGAAGCAGTTGTCAGCGCGACAGGGATATTCATCTACGTAGTAATTTGTTCTAACATTTACTTTACAACTATTAGTACTTTGCCCATTGTATACGGAGATTTTTGGAATAATAAGTGATTCAGGTGATTATCCACTAACGCGCTTGCATAACTTCTTTTGGGAGCACTTGAGGTATAGGCAGTGTCTTTTTCTTCATCAGTTTCTTTGTTCATAGTTGATGTTGGTTTGGGTCTTACGGCTGTAAATTTCGCGGTTTGTAACTGTTTATAGATCGAACAGCCCTAATAATTTGTAGGATTGCATAAAACTTATTTGACTTCAGTGCTTTTACCTTGTATACGACATTGAGATAAAAAATGAGTATTAGCACATTTGATGCACCTTGTATGTTTTCCACAATAAGTTTCGGTGTGGCCATAGTCTTGCCAGTCACTACACTGGCGAATATCCTAGTTAGGAGGAAGTGGCTCAAATATGACACGACTATACATCAAATTCTTTAGAACTTAAGGCACAAATTCTACAATAAAGGGAGGAATTGGTTTTTCCGATTCTCTGTGTTTCATATTAAATAAGTTTATAGCTTTATGATCCATTTCCGACAAAGCTGTATAAATATCCTTGGCGTTGACAGGCGGATATTGTAGTTTTTCTCAAAATAGCTTTAAAACGTCGTTCATCTTTAGGCTTGTAGATATAAAATTCAGTTGTGTTCGATTCGAGTTGCTTTACTAGTGTAACATAAAACTCAGTGGTTTCATTTTCTTTCTTCTTTCTTTTGCGTAACTGATTGTGGATTGCAATGCTCGAAAAAGTGTGCGCAAATGCCGTTATCATTAGATTTTTAAAACTAAAAAAATTGTTGACCATCAAAGATTACTCGAATAGTTATGCTGTTTTTGTCATATTATTACGAACATAGACCAACTTTTGTATGTCTGTCCATCCGTACATTTCAGCTATCGACTCGAAATTTTCAAACCATTTCGACACTGACATGTTTGTCTCTCCTGTAAATCATGGAATCATCTGGTCTGCATTTTCACCTGTAATTTTATTAGTCAACTAATTTTACTAATTTGTCGACTTTATCTTCCTGGACTTCAATGCGAATCAAATATATGAACAGGTATTTGATATTTAACGTCGTTCGTCTATCGACTCGTCAAACTATATTACGATGTTTAAGAAATTTAACGATGTTACTTCAAAAGACTTTACAGACTCATAGTGTCAAGTGAAGTATATTTACTATATACTACATAAAGCTGAAACAAAACACCAGTACGAGTAGCATGCATAAATGTGTCATGACAATCCAAATCCAGTGAAAGTTGTAAGCACACTAAATACTTTGAAAGGCTTACTTTTTCGAAAAAACCCGTCATGTGGCAACATTATTATAATACTACATAACATATAATATAATATAATATAATAAACTAATATTTGTTTGCCAGAAGTGTTTGAAAAAATCAAGAAAATTAATCGTTGAATATGAATGAGTCTCCTCCACGGCATACCTAGTTCTCCTCACTCAAACCAAATTAATTAAATATCCACCGTACAGTATTAATGCGAGTTCTTTGTCGGATCTGTACTGAACTGTACTTTCGAAGCTAATGTATTGATATATACAGCTGAGTTCTTATTAGCTGAGTTACTAGGATACGTAGTAATATTAAAAATAAAATCGATCAGTTTATTTTGGGGTGGATGTGCTATTCCATATACCGGTTCAAATGCTTGCTTTTGGCAAGAAGAAGGTTCCTCTGCATCCAACGTTCAGAACGTTAGCTCCGATAGCAGTGCTTAAGATCATTTTTTTTTTAAACTGAATTGAATTGGTATCTGTAGTCATGACCTCTCGATAAGTGAATGCTTATCTTAGATTTGCGTTTGATAATAATTTTTCAAAATATTCATTACAATCGTGTACTGCAAGTATCTTCAATTTCAGAGCTGTTTTTATAAAATTTATAAATTTGAAATGAACTTCAAATCAACTTAATTTGTTATTCTAAAATAAATGTAAACAAGATTTGTTTTTAATTATAAATAACTTCAAAATATTTTAAAATGAATCAACTGATTAAGCGATTTGTTTAAAAAAACCAACTTCATCCAAAAAACATATCGAAACTCCCGCGGAGCCCATATGCCCATCGTGTGAAGTCAGGGTAAGTAAATTGATTGTATCTTTGGTGGAAGCAATTCCAGAAGAAAAATGTATTTAAGAAACTAAAAGATAAACAAGTAAGTGAAAAAGCATATTTGTTTGAAAAAACATAAATATAGAACTCTGATAAATAAAGAATTAAATGCACATAAAACAGATTTCGTGCCAGACAAACTGGAAGCGCACTGAGCAATGGACTGAGATTGTTTGGTTATTTTTCCTTTAAGGTTTTCAATTATTTGTAGGCATTTTGAGAGCATGGAACAGTGTTCAAACCAATAAAGATACAAGCAAATGTTTCATATCATGGAGTATATGTTGTAAAATTTAAATTTTTAATTAATGAAAGAAAAGCATATTGAGTAAAGTTCTAAATAAATTTTTTTAATTAAGAATTACTCAACTTAGACAAATGGACGCCACGCAACAATTTTCAAAAATCATATAGACTTCTTTTAATTTGGAATAAACAAAGAAACAAGCAGTTTCATAAATGGTTTTCAATTACAAATTTCCTACTTTGAAGTCTGATATCTTGAAAATGGAGAAAATTGATTAAAATAAGTGTCTTCACCAAAATCTCCCATCAAATAGAGGTGAGCGAAAAATCAGAATATTGTCAGTATTATTTATCGTATATAAGACATACCGGTGAATTACAAGTTTAGACAATTAAATTAAAAAAAATTTACCAATTTAAGGGGACTCATATTTACTTTACTGTGGAAAAAAATCTGATTTGTCACTCAATAAATTTGATCCTTCGTTTGTAGTTCTGATATGCTTTTAGGAATATTTTAAAACACAGAAAATCGATAAAGTCGATACCCTTCGTATCCAAAGGCCAATATGTCGTTGCCAGAAGAAACTACTGGCTATATCCTGAAGGCAGAACAGATGTATACATTTCATAGCTTCTTCTTTTTTTTTAAACCTGTAGTTCCAAAATTTCTGTCTAATGTTTAAGTCAGTATAATATAGTTAAAGTAAAGATACACACATAATTAACGTACTTCAATCGATGACTCCCTGAGCTTAACGATGCAGTTGAAACTATCGGCTATTGGAAAGGTTTTATGGGAAAGAAAGGTGAGGCTTACTTGATTGAAGTGCTGAGCAAAGGCTATTTTATTGTTTATTATAGTAGATATTTTTAGAAACGACACGTGATGACTTTTTTGAGAGTAATGTAAGAATGTTTCGTGAAATATGTTTCGATAATTTCAGAGGTGACAGGTTAACTACTTTAACTACTTTAATTTTTTGATATTTTGAGTAAGCGTAATGTACCTTATTTTTTGAAGTTCTTTAGCAGAAACATAACCAGTTAAAGCTTTCTTTTGCTTTCTCACTTTTCGACTTTAAGCAGTTATGGAGATTATACTCAAACGAAAAAAAAATAAAAAACCACAAATTTAATTATTCACTTAAATTTATTTCCTTTTATTAATTAGTCACAATTCACAGATATATTTTAAATGTCCGATTGCTCTGCTAGTCAACTAAAGAATGCTACCTTCTGCTCAAAAGGTACTCGGATTTTGTAAATAAAACACAAATTTAAATTTTATTCCAAATTTATTTTTTCTCCTTTAAAATATGCTCCTTCTGAAGCGATGCACATATGCCAACGCTTAACCCAATCTTCCACACACTTTTCGTAGGCCCGTGAACATATGGCTTTTAGTTCCTTCAGCGAATTCTCTTTTACCGATTCAATCGACTCTAAACGCTTACCACGAACGGGTAATTTGAGTTTCGGAAACAGGAAAAAGTCGCACAAATCCAGATCTGGCGAATATGGTGCCTGAGCGATGACAGTGGTGCCGTGTTTGGTCAAAAAATCGCGTACAACAAGAATTTTTCATAGTAAGCTAATCTCACATTAATAGCTGCTGTAAACAAACCAATTGACAGTTGTCTCCCAAATTTGTACCATATGTCAAGAAAGGGTGTACCAACATAACAAAAAAAAGTCTATCACTTAATGAGTAGTTAACAAACAACAAAATCCGGATACTTTTTGAGCAGAAGGTAAATGCATAAAGCAGTGAATGTATGCAGAAAAGAAACAACTTTCCTCTAAATTTGATTAAATCACAAATCAAATTTTTAAATATCTATTACATATTCCATCAATAAGCAAATAATTTTTTTTAATGCTTCTTTTCTCAGTACATTCGTTTACAGCTCAACTTTTATTTGTTTACATTTTACATACAAAACATATGTCAAATAATTCACATCTTGGTAATTTTCCTTATGGGAAATTAATTTTTAAGAATATATTGGACATTTTTCACCTTAAGTAAGTTAATTTATTGACAATGAGATCATTAATATAAAGGCACTTTGAATTGTTAATTATACTCATTACCGGCCTTAATGAGCAAAACTGCCTTAATGAGACCAATGGAAAGTTGATTTAGCTGCAGTGGGAACATGGTATTGCACTTACGCCTTATTCGTTAGCAAATACATACTACTTAAATTAATTTTTTTATATTGTTTGTGAAGACATTTTACTTTATATTTTTTACTTGCAAATATACGTGCAAGCATTTTCAATTGTTCTTTAAAACTGAATTTTTCAGCAATAATTATTTTTTAGTTTCAAAATATTTGTTCACTAAACAACAGCAACAAATTTGCTTAATTTAATATGGCGTTTACACTAGCCGTGACTCATTTCAAAAAGTATTTTATTTGAAAGTGTTTACATTCGTTGTAATTCATTTGTTCTCATTTCAAACAGCTAATTTGTCAATACGCCTGTTGATTTGATGAAGGTAAAATACACCTTTAAACCGAAAACTTATTTTCAGCTTCGATTGATTTAATTTTGATAAATAGAAGTTCCAAAAAAAGGTGCATCGTTTTCAAGGAAATGCAATCACTAAAATATTTGTTCACCTTTTTTGTAAATATGTCAAAAACAGCTTCTTCAAACTGTCAAAATGCTTTTATTTAGGGTATGTTCAATGTATTTATTTGCATTTGGAACTCATTCAAACCTCGTTAAAACTCATTTATACAGGCTGAGATCCAATGGATCTCATTTGCGCTTGAGATTTTGTATACAGAAATGAGTAATTTGCTTCTCATGTTTGATTTTTGACCAAAATCAGCCATTTGAGACCAGTGCAAATGCCATATAAATCAGATGTTAAGTGAAATAAGGAAGCAAACATTTTAAAATGACACATAGTAAATGAGAGAAAGAATTGAATGTTCAGAAATTTGTCATTTTATCACTTTACCGAAAACTAAGTTATCTAGCCACCAAGCTACGTGTGGGTGGCTTATTATTTTTATATTCACATCACAGATCAGTTGTATGTTGATCCTTTTTTCGAGTCAGCGCAACTAGGCACTTTTACTCTTTGATAGCTGGGGGTACTACAGGGTCCAACTCATCTCATTGACTATTTTATGTATTCGCTATAAGCTTCATGATTATTCAGTGATTGATCTAAGATCTGCGTATCTCCCCGTGCGGAGTGTGATTAGTCTAAGATTAGATAGTGGTAAGTAGGATAGCCTGTCAATTTTCGCACATAACTTCAGGGCTTAGATCAGTTATGATTCCAAAAAAAAATTTGCAGTCTATTACTCCCTTACCTTGTTATTCTTTTAATTCGAAAAAAACAATAAAAATTAAAAATTTAAATAAGTTTTTACTTGAAATAAAAAATGCCTCCTTATTATATTTATAAAACACTTTTTCATTGTAAATTACGAGAAAAATGTGTTCATAAAAAAAAAAGTTCATATATAGAAAACATAATTCACAAGTGCTTTTTCAACCAAATCAACAAATTTTACTTTTGTTGTTAAATTTTATGTTATCTACCCACCATTTAAGGTAAATTTTGGTCTAAATTTGTGTTTGAACTCATATATTCTTTCATTATACAAATTTTGACATAATGAAAAGATATGAAAATCAAGCTGCGTCACATGAACTGGTAGAAGGTTCTCACTTGGATATATTTTTGCATCTTTCAAATTGCACTTACTGAAAAGTCTTTGATATTAGAAATAAAATTGAAAGAAATTCAACAATTCCGGAAGCTCTTAAGTGACAACAAAAGGCCTTTTCTTTTGTCAGCATATAACAAAAGAACAACCGCTTATTTTAAAAATAACATATGAAACAACAACACTGCTAACTTATTTATTCCAACCATTTTAAAATCGCTTAACTAATAAGCAGCGCAAATAGCATGGTTGCCAAGAATAAACATTCATCTATTGTGAACGATTTTTGAAGGTTCCTACGAAATTTTCTGTTCATTATCTTCGAATGATTTCGTTAATTATTTGTATTTTGTGTCGTCATTGTTCGTAACAATTACTTTAATTTTTTTATTAATTAAAAGGCATAAAAATTATATTTTATTCACAATCATGTAAAAAAATATTCACAACAATAATTGGAAAGAATTAGGTTAAGCTTATTATTATAAACCTAACGAAATTTTCATTTTGTCTAGAGTTGCCATCGAAAGAAGTTCTTATTTCATTTGTTCTTTTGTGACATGCTTACAAACGAAAAAACCTAATATAATACAAGTTTTCTTAGATCCTGAAAACACCAAAAACGAGATTTTTAAAAGTAAACAGTGAAAGGAATTTCCTTGATCGACTTATACCATGTTCCCACTGCTTACTTAATAAATTACTTAAAAGTGCTTTCGGCAAAAAACAGCAAGTTGCTTGCATAAAGTTAATTTGTAAGCAATCCACTACTTTCTTTTTCCAAACACTTAGTGCAGTTGCCAAACATTTGAGCAAATACAGAAAAAAATGGAAACAATGCAATAAGCGATCTATTGTGAACCTTTATTGGAAATATAAACGATTATTGCAGTCATATGTCAAAAGATTGTAAATAAAAACTCAAGCAAAATTAAAAAGTTTTACAAATTTGAAATTTATAGAAATTAAATATATTAAAAATATTCAAAATTGTGGAAAATAAATATTTTAAATATGTACATATGAATATATACATATATATATAGAAGTTGCTAAAGAAAGTATAATTAAAAAGTGCCTTAAAATTTTTAACTAATTAATTGCTAATAAGTTAAAATTCTGAATAAATATTCATATTCCAAACTATTATTACTTTTGTTATAAAAAAATTTCAAAATATTCTGCATTCTGAATATTGCCACTCGTTTATTATACACATTATTTTATATATGTTATGAATATATATATCATATATATTTAATTTTCAATTTTATATTTTTTTTTATGCAATATGTAATTTGCTTGCACATAAGCAAGATTTGCTCTTTGCGAAAAGATAACATTTGACAGATTGCAACAGTGATGCCAATGTCACGCTTAGCGGTTATAGTAAGCAAGTTGTGTTTTTTTGCCACACTCATTTATGATATGTAAAATTTATTTGTGTAAGAGTAACGTTTGAATTTTTAAAGAAAATATTGATGAAAATCAACAATTTTTGATAATTCCTCAAACACGCTCGTGTTTCTTGGTATACAGTCGGGTTTTGTCAGCATACAACGTTTCATTTATTTTAAAGAATGGAAGTGTAAACATCGTTTAAATGTATCCATGACTTATCGTTAGCAGACGATGCTTTACAACTATAAATGAATTATATATTTTGTTTTAAATATTATTTCCATTGTCTATCTAGGGAAAACTTCTTAATTACTAAAACAAATCATTAAGAATATCTAAAATATTAAATTAAATATAATATATAAAAATAAATATAAAAGTATAAATTAAAATTATAAATTAAATATAACAAACTATTTTTACCCATAAAATCATGCGTAGCAGTTTCTATCAACACTTCAGCGTAAAAAAAATAATGCTAATTTTAAAAATATATATTAAATTCAATAATAATAAATAAATAATAGTAATAGTAAAAGTAAATAATAATAATATTAATAACAATAATAATAAAGATGTTTTTCCTTTGACACTAATACCGTTATGGGACAGAATTTCTCAACAAGATTTTTTTCATAAATGCAGTCTAGATAGCAGTCTACATAGATATATAAATACATATATATATATATTTATATTAAGTAAAAATTGGTTTTATTTACCTCACAAAATATTAACTTACTTCGCTTTAAAATTGTAGCCTCACTTTACTTATAAAACATAGCGTCATCTGACGCAAAATTCAAATATGTTACTGTGAACACTATAAATGAGAGAGTAAGCAAGGAGAGACTATTTACATTCATATTTTGACCAATTGTTTTGCGAATTTGCTTAAACATGCGGAGGCAGTATCAAAGACCGTCTCGAAGACAATATCTCTGAAGACCACTTTTTCTACTGGAACACTTACAGCGTGCGCAAACACCCTTATTTTATATAAATTTTACTTGAATGTGAGCATGTTCAAGTTTGATAGCTAGAATAAATTTGAGCAAAAGAGAGCTCAACTTGAATGGCACTCAAAAACGATAGTCTGCACAGTGTTTTAATATAAACCACATGCGACGACAGACAGCAAATGTTGTTGCGTGTTTCAGAATTAGCCAAGGAGGCATAATATTAAACACTAGAGAACGAAACATATTGTTTTCAATTTGTTTATACACAACAAGCAAAGGTAAATCGTTGCATTACTTGGGGTCAGAATATGGACGAGTTCCAAAATAAATAACTCTAATATTTGGTTGAGTTTCATTGTTTCTCATTTTTTTTAGGTTTTCTCTTGTTCCAAAATAATAGAATGCGATATTAAATTTTATACAAAAGGAGCATTGAGAAATTTATATATACTAAGTGGCGATTTTACTCATCCTTACGGACCAGTCATTTCACTAGTTCCCTTGGACTAATCCGTGTACTAGTGCGTAGCGATTTCTTCCTAAAGAACTGCTGGGTAGTAAGTTACACCACAGACAAATAAGCTCTTACCACTTACTAAGTAAGCCAGGCAAAAGAATATTACAATGAACACAAAAAAAGGGAATTTTTGTAAATATTGTCTATTCTGGTGATGTAGGAATGTAGATTGTTAAAGGGAATTTTTGTGGAAATACTTTAAATTTTTGTCCCAGCCGTTTTATTTACAGTATTTACAAAAAATGCAAATCAAGACATTGGAAAAAATATCGTTTGCATAAGAAGAAAAAATTTTTTTTACATGTATTTCGTTTCTGTTCTTAAATAAAAATATTAGGGGTATTCAAGATCTCTGTGCATTGTTGCATGTTCAACATTATGTGATTTTACAAAAACAATTCTTCTTCTTAAGTTTCTACAATTGATTTCCAAGGTAATAGGCAAGACCATATTTTCAACACCAATTACCTTTTGCATATATGATTTTCAGGATTCTATTGTGAATGATACTATTTTTTTACTGTTCGCTGGGTAATTCTTTAGCGGAACTGTCAAGTTTTATTGACTATTATTTGATTTTGTGTCTATTTTATATTCAAGAAAGTGCTTTATTATACATACAAATGCACATATTTAAATAACCCACTAATTCTGCAACAGTAAAATACAGCACAATATTCAATATATTCTCCTTTTCACTTTTTCTTGACTTCGTTAGAATTATGCATATCGAATCTGAGTTAAATTTTGCAAGTAAAGAAGCATAAAAACAAAAATCAGCTGTTCTAAATATATGCAAGACTAGTATGCACAAAATGCATTCACATTTATTTAAATTTGCAATGATGCACATTCAACGATGTACAGAGATCTTGAATATGCCTATAGTGTATGCATTTACTGATGCATATTTAATATTAGGGGATGTATTACACAGGTATATTATTTAATTGCGAATCGGTGGCTGATTTGCAGAAAATAAATTTTTTAATTTTTTTTTTATATAATACAGTAAAAGAGAAATATATTTCAAAGTAATTTCTGTATTCTGATCTTCGGGAAGAGATCGCTAAAAAGTTGAGTAGCTTCGTGAAAACATCGCTAAAAAGAACACCTTCAAGAAAAGAACACATCGCGAACAATAAAAATTTTATAGCGATTGTCGAAAATAGCAGTACACGAAATTTTTGGAGTTTGTGTTCGCGAACACAAATTCTAACAATTTTTTTATGTTTCGGACTCTTTTTAGAGTACTGTCCGTTCAGAGTGTTTCAACAAAACTACCCAACAGTACACAATATATGGTATTTTAGTGTTTGTTTTCGTTCACTATTTTTAAGCGAATTCTTAGATAATGCAATAAAAGGGCAATCCGTAATGCATTTCTACAAAAAAAAATTTAATTAAAATGAATAAAACTCATATTCAAAATATCACACACCTCATCCTAGCAAACTGCATTTATCGAATATTCCTCATCTCACACCACTGAAGTGAATGTGCTGACGCCATCATAACCAAGAGGTTATCTTAAATGCCAAGCTGACCTATGAACTCTAATTGTCTAAACTATTTATTAGAATAACTATTGCGTTAGCCCGTTTCAATTTGGCCAACCAATAACTGCTTGTTACCTTTTACTAAGACTTTTTATTATAGGAATTAATTTAAAAAGTAAATAAAGAGATTTTATTATTTAAAATTAAGTTTATTATCTTAAACTATATTAAGACACAAAATTATTGAGCCTAAGCTCCAAATTATTATTGATATTTTGTTTGGAAAATGGTTCTCAATGGTTCACGTTTGTCAAGTTAATTGTGATAGTGCAAACATACAGTAAATCTAAGTTATTAATCAATTGACTTAGTGATTCCTTCGATTTTCGAATCGATTTTATTTAATGAATTAAAAACAGTAATACAGATATAGAAAAAAATTTAACATTAATTACTAAGAAATGTTATATGCGACAATGAGAAAGTATGTTGGTGAACCATTTCACTGTGTGTAAATACATAAACATATACCACATAAGATAAGCTAAAATTTAGTAACCCCATTTTATTAAATGTTTTAAAATATTTCAAGTTGTCAAAAATATGCATCTAAATACAACACTGGCCTGTTCTTTGAAATTAGTGGTACTTTTTTTCCTAAACGTTCTAACGTGAACTCAATATAAGTTTTCTATTATTAAGCCTAAAACAGTCAAAACATTAACTAACAATGGATCAAACAAACATTGCAGAAACTCAAGATCAATTTAATATGGATAACATCGGTTTTCGTATCCTAGAAGATGGTAAAGTTTCTGTTGTTCTAGAGGGGACTGGTAATATGACTGCGGCAGCTTTTTTCAATAAAAAAATGGCAGCATTTTTGTATGAAGCTGACATGGCATGGAAGGAAATAGAGGCCATGGAAGACCAGTTGAATGATGAAATTAATAAGTTGAAACAAATTAATAATGAAATTGCGGAACTTAAATCATCAAGTTCAACTGAAGAAGAACAAAGTGATGTTGATTTGAAGTCGTTGTACATATCCAACATTGATTATAATGCAACAGCCGCTGACTTAGAACTTTACTTTCGTTCATGTGGAACTATGAAGAGAGTGACCATTTTAAAAGATGTACATGGATATTCCAATGGGCGCGCGTTAATTGAGTTTACTAAAAAGAAATCCATGCAGAGAGCGTTGACTTTAGACGGAAAGTATTTTTATGGAAGAAAACTGGTTATGAAAAAAAACCGCACTAACAATCAAAGTTGCGTCCGCAATAATACCATGAGTGGCGGCGGCTATTTGGGATACATCCGTGAGGAAGTCTTTGGGTATGGACTTAATTTTTCTGGATCTAGGATTAAACGTTATTGTGGATACAATCGCCGTAGACTTTATGCACCATATTAGAATATACTTTTTTATTTATATTACTGTGTGTGAAAACAATGTTCGCAATATCCTTAATGCATTGCATTTTTTGTTGTATTAGAGAAATCAACAAATAAAGAAATACACATGTGTAATTTGCTTGTCGTGTTCTTAAAATGTTTAGAATATAAATAAAATTGGGTAAACAACCCATGGTATTTCAAGTTTTCAAAAATTGTAGAATTCAAGAATTGAAGAATTCAGGAATTCAAAAATTCATATTGTAAAAGAAATTAAAATCAAAAAAGAATATTTTTGATTTCATATTTAGTCATATCGTATGAACACCACCCCTATGCAGTGGTATAATCAACAATTTCCAGAATTCTTTGTTATTGACTTTGGTGGTAGCTAATCCTACTTCGTCAAGTTTAAGAAATTGTAAGTGTTGGAATCTCGTACAAATTTCCAACCTGCATAAAATAACGTTAGTGTTGTACATCGAAATAATAAATATAAATACTTACGTACCTGGAATCAGAAAATATAAGAAAAATACATTTAAAAAAATTAATAATACACTTACCTTATTTGTTTATTAATTATATCTTCCTTCAAAATCACTTTTAAATATTTATTTTATTATAATAAATAATATAAATGAAACCAACACAACCGAATGCACAACCATCCGCCGCGAATTCGCCGAAAAGAGGCAAATTGAACAAAACCACCTTACAGCAAGAAGTGATTGTATGTGCGCTACACCGAAAAAGCTCGTCTGTTCATTATTGATAACGGCGCATTTTTGTAGGCTGTCAGAGAGTCTTGTGTGATAACTCGATGACGTCAAACATTATATATAATATTGTTTAGCACAACGATGGTGTTAAGTCTACGTGCCACAAAAATAATATGCAAAGATATATATATATATCTATATACCGCAGTTCTTGGTACAACGGCGGTCTTAAGCCAACGTTCTGATATATATATACAGTGACGAACAAAATTATTATTGGCACAGCAAGCAAATTGAACTTTAGCACTACTTTTATCCTGTTAATGATGCGATTTTTAATAAACAAAAAATTTTTTTAGATAAAATGCTTAATTTACTTTTAAATTCATTTTATTTCATTTTATTTTCTTGTATTTTTATATTTTATGCAATGCTCCGATAGGTATAGCGCCTTCTATCCATTCTATCCATTTTTTCAATCTCCGTATAAGATTCGCCTTGATTGTACAAATATAGAATTGGATAGACGTCCAAAGAAGCCCATTATAACAACAAAGGCAGAACTGAAGGTGGCACTGCTGAAGAGTGACAAAATTTGAACCAAAAACTACACAAAAATTTATTTCTTCGATTCCAAAAGAAATAGTAGCTATTATTAAATAAAAGAGCTTGGCCACTAAATATTAATTGTTATCAAAAATAATTTTTTGTTAAGAGAAAATATAAATATAAAATATATGATATAAGAAAATATAAAAGAAAATAAAATGAAATAAAAAGAATTTAAAAGTAAATTAGGCATTTTACCTAAAAAAAATTTTTTGTTTATTAAAAATCGCATAAAAGTAGTGCTAAAGTTCAATTTGCTTGCTGTGCCAATAATTTTGTTCGTCACTGTATATATTTAAAACGTATATATATCTTAGTTGCTAATTACGTTTTACTCCCCAAAAGGTAATCCGACACTATTATCTCAAATCCAGAGTATCTGTTCTACTCCCACCATCATCATACAACCAACTGTGTTTAAGACATTGAACCTTTTCTTTTTTGTTTGGTATATAGTTAAACTTAATATACCACTGAATTGTTTTTTTTAAGGAGCAAACTTAAATTATGTGCCTTTATTTAATTTTTATCGAACTTATTCTCTAATATGTAAATCAACTTATTTATCCTGTACAAAATCAGATTAAGAAATAAAAGCTGTTCTTTAGGAAAAAGCTGTTCCAGAGAATATAAATTTATTGCAACAACTCTGGACAATGGATGTGGATACCCCAGCAAAAATTTTTAACATACACGAGATAAAGTGTCGTTATAGAATCCATAAGGTAGTAAGCATTCCCAAGTATGTAAATATCTCAAATCGAACTTCACTAAAATTATTTATTGCAATTTAATTTCAGAGTCGAACAATATTTTCTATTGGAAAATTTTTTCTAAAATTAAATCAAATTCATACATTATGTTAAATATTGGCTTATATTTTATAATGAGCACTCTTTTTTGGGAAATATTTTATTCCTTCCAAAATTGCTAACATCTGATTGAAAGGGAGAATGATATGAGCTTAAGTTTCAGTCTTCATATGACTTCAGTCTTCATTTGTTATATTAATTAGCTGAAATGGTATATCTAGGTAGACAATATCGTAAAAACGAAAATTTGTGGGAATTTCCAACCTACATAAACTCAATAACATAGTACTACTTCTATCTGCGTAATTGTTAATAATAATTGTTGGAGATATCTGAAATAAAAATTGGTTAATTTTTGTTTAATATTAAATTATAAGCAACTTACCGAAACCCATCCAACGCAACTACAGCACGTGAAGTAATTTGAAATAAGGAGAAAATAAGGTTATAAAAAATAGAGAAATATATTTTAATAAAATAATAAACACATACCTTCTTTACAAATCCACGTAAATTTATTTAAATAAATAAATAATAATTTATTTATAAATGATTTATTATTATATTTATAAATAATTAAATACACGATGAAAACATTAGCACCGGCACTTAAGAAGCGCTTTTCATGAAATCAAAACCAATAAACTAGAATGCAATTCACTGCAAAAAGACTGCTGAATTGCATCAAAGTTCAATGAAGATCAACTCAAAAGGTTCAAGCGGATGCATATAAGAGACGACGCATTTATACAAGAATCCAGTGAGTCTTGTATGATCACTCAATGGCATTGTATAACATATCAAACATAAAACAATAATATTTAATTTTAACTGTCACGAAGGCGGTTTTAAGTCAAAGTGTTTAAAATATTAAAAATATATATATAATTGTTAGCAAGTGCAGAAGCGGTTTTAAGTCGACGCACCTGAACACTATTATATATGTATATACAAAATAAATAAAATACATATTTCTTTTATTTTTATTAACCCCGTTTTTCCTAAGAATGTAATCAAAGAGAAAGTTTATCAAAGTAAACATCCCGAGTATCAAACTACAAATCACTGACAATTCCAAAGTACCTATTAGGCCCTACTATTATCGTGTCACTCGAACCAGAAAATAATCAACGCTTATACCTAATTTATATAATTCTTTTCTTTTATTTTTGAAACACTATTTTAATGAAATAATAAATAAATCCTTCTTTAACATTGAACATATCCCCATTTTTATTTGAAAAGTCTGTTCCTCGCGAATACAAATTCATAGCCGCGACTCTTGATAAAGGCTGAGGATACCCCAGCAAAATTATAATATCCCGAGCAGGGACGGACAGACTTCTCCGACTGCTGATAGAAAATAATTACTTATTTTTAAGTGATAGCCGTACTTAAGAAAATTGTAGTACTAATCCAAGTAATCAAGCAGTACTCGCTTTCCTAAAATTACTTAAACTTGTAAGTAATTGTAAGTTGTTTAGAAACTTAATTTATTATTATGATTTATTAATTAATCTATTATTTTTGATTAACGTCAATTACACAATTGTACAATCAGATGGGAATTAATTAATGTAATATGTGTAACGTTTCACAACACTTTTCGTGCGTTTCTGTTTTTGTATATTTAACTTAACTTTCGATTTTTATCAGCTGTTTTAACTATAAGTTAATTAATTATAAATTTAATCAAAACAATAATCCATTGCAGAAGCAAAGGTAATCGGTTCAAATACACGATGTATAACGTGTGTAATGTGTAATAATTTATCGCACTCGTCGGCTTAAATACTGTATTATATGGGGCGAGTATTTCATTAGTTTCAGTTTTACTGCATTTGTCATAATAGCAGTGGATCTCAACTACAACACGTTTTCACCACACCCTAAACAAATTTATGAAACAAACACACCACATTTCTTTAAAGCCACAAATGAATTGACATCAAATTTTAATATATAATTATTATTTTTTGCAGGTCTTTGTGCATGCTAAGGTTTTTTTTAGCATCGGTGGACGCCAATATGTAGGTGAACCAGTACAGTTCTCTTATATGCCTGATGTAGTTTTGGATCACGCCAGAGATGTGACAATCAAGTTACACCACCGACTAGGTCGTTACGCACAATTGCATTTATATTTCGCTGCACGTTGGATGATGCTAAGTGAAATCACTTTTATTTCGGGTGAGTGCATTTAGTTACATTGTTAAAAATAACACTAGTAATAACTAGTAACCTACAGATAGACACAAACAATAATCCACTCCTTTACTACACTCTTCTAGAATTTATCCCACTTAGGCCGTCGTTCAAATGCTATTTTATTTTTTTAACTGATTTCTTAAATTTTTACATGAATTGGGATATGTTGACCTATAAAACCCAAAGCAGAACCTAAATAGAAAATGTGAAAGTTTTGAGGACACGATAATTTTTATCATCATTAATTGTATTCTGAAAAGAAATACTTCAGGCATAGAGAAGTCGGCAGTTCTTTAAACATAAAATAGTTTTCTATAGGAAATAATTAAAATTGTAAAAAAACATATATGCATATATAAACTTATTTATGAAATAAATTTAAACGCTCAAATTGATATTGATTAAAGTAAAAAATTAATAAAAATAAATTTACTATAAAAGTTTCTGGCTGAGCAACGACTTCACAACTCAATGAAAAATTGAAAAAGGAGTGGATATTGCAGACCTATGTAAATATGTAGATAACGTTATTGCCATAATACCACACCATTCTAACTAGCTTAAACACATTTCATACCTAGCTACCATACGTTCCTCGTTCCTAAATTAAACACTACTCAGATACAAGAACAGGTTCTTTTCATCTAACCGTATGGTTTTGACACCAAATGTACTTTAAGGGAAAGCCGAATGTACTTCTTACGCCCACTACGCAAAAATATTAGATAGGATGCATGTTTAAATAATTAATTGTTAATACGACCAATTTATCAATAAGTTTTTTGAACTTCATCGCTCTAAAGCTTCGGTCTAAAAAAATTAAATTAATAAGAAATATATAAACTTATTAGTTAATGTAAAAATATCATAGTTACTGTTTTTC
>NC_051848.1:86814622-87098133 GCF_002237135.1 Teleopsis dalmanni
AAAAAAAAAAAAAATGTAAAAATATTTTTATTATATTTTTAAAAAAATATTTATAAAAAATAAAAAATAAAGATAAAAAATATTTATATATCTGCATTATAAATATTTTAAAAATTCAATAAGAATATTTTAACATTAATAAATAAGTGTATTTTTTTATGATTTTTATTTGTTTAATAAACGACCTAAGCCCGGTTAGAATCAAAAACCTAGATGTATATTTAAACAAATAAAATCAAGTGATCACAAATCAAATTTTTTTGATAATAATTTAAATAATAATTTCAATATATAAAATATACAATTATTATTATTATAGTGCTTGCAAAATGTTCATCATAAAAATTAATTTCTAAATAAGTTCTCAATTTGGGACTTTATTATAAAATATATATTAAATTCGAATATATAATTCAAATTGAAACCCATCATATTAAATCGACATATCATCCAGACTTGTATTTACAAATTGATGCTGAAGTAATTAGTAATATTATGGGTGTAGTATCCATCACTACATCATATATAGGTGATAATAATACCTCTATTATTTGTAAAAAATTGGGGGTCGGCCTGTTACAATTTCAGATATAAAAATTTGTTTTATTAGCACTGCTATATCCTTTGCTAAAACTAAGCGTCAACAGTGAAAGAAATTCGGTACGAAAAATTTCCTTTCACACACTATAGTTAAAGTACCCTATTCCTTTGCACATCTATTACAGAATCAATTTTTTCATATTCCTCCCCAGATTTGTCTATATTATGCTCTGGTTATTAATCATGTAACAGAATCTATGGGAAGTGTACACAATGTTAACACTTATAACGATTATAAATAATATTAGGTGTATTTGATGTTGCACTTTTTGTTTTTAATTTATACGACGGGACAAACAAAAGTTCCATTAATTTCTGCACACCTTTAAAGGAGGAAAATATTTCTTTCTACAGTCCATCGGTTTATTTTGAGTTAGCAACTTTGAGTTTAACTTTAGTAACGATCTTCTTATTATTATTAAAAACCCTTCCTTGTAGTCGGTTTTGTTTTTTCAAGAATTTTAACTTTTATTTCGATCGTTATTTTTAGTATATTTCTATGCATAATTTGGCAAATTCGCTTTTGCCTTCATCAGGAGAACTCCGATGAAGTGACGGGCGAGTTCTTCAATCAATGAATGTGCAATGAAGTTGTTCGCTTGGCTCCGTCATTAAATAGAAAGTATTGGCACAGTTCCATTTTCTCCTCATATTTTCACAAATTCAAGAAAACTACCCAGTTCTCAGAAAATAATCATCCACAACTCTTCCGCTGGCGAAGAAAATCATTACTTTTGTTGATGTTTTCTCTTGCCTGGATCTAAAGAGTAGATTAACATCTTCCAAGTTTCATTCTGTTTCATGAATTTAGTAGAATTTTAAAAAATTTTGTTAATTTGATAGTAATGGTTATTAGTCAGATATTTTAAAAATAATTTAAATAATTAAAAATTTTTATTTTTGACCACTAATATAACCCTTAATTAAAAAAAGATGTTTTTAAAATACATATTATTTTGTGGCATTTGGCAGCAGTTCTACCTTATACATTGGTTTTGGGGTTTTGTCCCTGAACATACCATAGCAGTCTTTATGGTCACATACGATCTAAGAGCACCTAAAACTAGGCAAAGCTATTTGCAACTGCAAATAAATATTAGCAAAAAAAACGAAAAGTCAGTAGAAAATTTTTGTTAATATTTATAATCTGTGGCAATATATAAATGACTTTGAAAAAAGAGGAATTTTGGCAAGGTAAAGATTGCAAATTACGCAAAATTATTATCACAAAATAAATTTTAATTTTTAATTAATTTTCAATATTATCTGGGTTAATGGGGCATGTCTAATATAAAGGTCACATTAGTGAAAGTTTTAAGCATAGGTGAAAGCATCTCAATATATATAGAGTCTACTTTCTTAATTAGGCAGTAGATCAGAGATTCAGTAAATCTGAGAATGAATAATCTGAGTGCAGTAAGAAGAATAGGTATTCTTAAAGAAGAGCCTGTTTTAGTTTTCTATTCCTAAGAGTAGTTCCATTACACACTCTTGTTAAGGATTTGATAAGTTGTGGATGTCTATCTTAATTAAGAGTTTTTAAAAGTATTTTAAAGCCGTTATAATCCAAACGGATTAAGTCTTCGTAAGGAATAAGCAAACACTTGAGATTCAAACAAAATGTGTAACTAAATTTAATAAATTAATTGGTAAAGACTTGAATAAAAATTGTGTTACCAATAATAAGATTTTAAGAGAGATGTAACTCAAAGATTGAAGAAACAAAAAATGTGTAGCAAAAAATAATAAGACTGTGTACAAGAATCAAGAAGAAAATGTTTAATACATAATGATTATTAAAGAAATAAGAGAATTTTGACAACTTTATTTTGATATTGGACATATAACACAACAAACTATAAACTTTTACTTGGAGTGAGAATATATGTTTTGATATACAAAATATTGGATATATCAACAGTTTTTGATATATAACATTTTGGATATTGGGTGTATTAATTTTTACAGGCTATTTTTTTTTTTGTTTAAACATACATTTTTTTACTACAAGAGAAGATCTTACAATGAGACTAAAATAAGTTGTGATATTTTATCACTAATTACATAATATCACAAACTTTTATTTTAACTATACATTGTATAAAATAAAATAAGTAAACCTTATATCACGAACCTCGCTTAGATCAATGTGTGAATCATTGGAGTGATTAACATTTATTAAGAAAGCAGTTCAACATTTTCAGATTACTAAAAAGAAAATTGCGGTTTTTACTTAAGGCTATTAAGTACTAATTAAAGGCTGGACGGTCAGTAATGAATAGAAGTGCGAGTTTCCTTGCTAAGGGATTAACATGTTCTGTCAGCCTTTTATTGTGATTTTTTCTTATATTGCAAATTCAGCAACTGAAGATATTTGTAGATCTCGGTGGATACTTTCAAACCCGGGATATGTCCCAGTATCCCAGTGATTGTTCTCAGTATTTTTGACTGAGCTCTTTGGATAATTTCAATATTTGAAATACTAACATTACCAAATAGCTGGATACCATAAGTCCATATTGGTTTTATAATACTGTTATACAAGAGTAATTTATACTCTAGGCACAGGGAAGATCTGTTATTAATGAGCCAATACAACTTAGAAGCTTCGAGCTTCATCTGAATTTTTATGACTTCAATATGCTTACGCTAAGTTAGTCGTCTTTTTAAGTACTATATGATTCAAAATTTCTTTGTCTAATTGGAATCTTACATCTTATTCAAAATTTTAATTAATCTTTGATTTATTAAAGTTTTATAATAAAACATGGCAACCATTCTTAATGTCATCAATGAATCTCATAACTTAAGTTCAATGAAGTATTAGATGTTTGGTCCAAATTCTTCCAACCAAGATTATAAACGAATGAAACACAGCTAATATAAACAAAGAATTAAAAATCAGTAAAAACTGCTCCCCTTTTCGCTTCTTTCTTTTTTGCAACTACGTCATCTATTATGGTAAAAATCTCTTCAACAGTTGTTGCTTTCACTGTGAATATGTGGAGCAAAAAACCAAATTTAAGCAAAAAAATTATACAAGAAATGACAGTAAAAGAATTGAAAACAACACACGTACATAAAACAAGCAATGAAAACAAAATCAATGAACAAATTAAAGTAAATTGCGACAAATTTAAAAGTCAATTTACGCTAAAAGTTTCGCACGCTGCCGTTTACTCTATTCTACTGTTTGCACATTGTTGTTGTTGTTGTTATTGTTGTTGCTCTTTTTGTTACTGTTATTATAGCCATTTATTATGTGCATTATTGCCTATGTTTTTATTATTATTATTGTTGTTGTTTTTGTTGTCGCTGTTGTTATTTTATTGTGCTTTTAAGTTGGCTCCAGGTGAGAAGTTTAAAAAACTTGGCTTTTGGCGTTTTAATTTGAAATTTTACACCTGCGACAAAAATGGCGGCACAACCTTGAACGAAACAAAACCAGCGGAGCAATGCAATTGACTTTCTGTACGTGTTCGTGTGCTTGTTGTAAATATGTATGGGAATATTTTTAAATAAGACTAACTCCATTTTTGTGTGTATGCGTGTATGTATGTATTTATTTTTTTCTACTTAAAGCTAGTAGAGTGGATAAGTGAAAAACTGGTACCAATGTAAACCTTTGTTCTCAAATTAACGTTCATTTGCTGTTGTCGGCATTACATATCCGCCCACCCGCTTGTTCACTACGTTATGTGATGTTAACGTTTTGTTTTTGCAATCTATAATGCATTGAGTGAGGCTTGTGTGAATGTGAATTTCTTTAATAAAAAATACAAAAAAAAATTATAAAATATGAAATAAAATAAACTTTCAACTTTTCTCTTTGGTGTCAAAGCCATAAAAAAGTAGCAAATATACGCCAAAACACCGGTAAAGTTTTTATTTTAATTTTTTTTTATTTTTGTTTTTGTTTTGTCTTTCCTTACATTCTATACATTTTTATCTAATATTGTTTTGCTTTTGTTCTTTTATTCAATCGTAATCATTATAGACAATATGGCTTTAAGCCAAATGAACTAAAAATATGTAAAATAAAATTGAGGATAAAATGTTTTAAAAATAAATAAACACTGTTCTCGAAAAAAAGATATGATATAAGTGCAAAGAAGGGTTAAAATTGATATAATTATTATTATTATTACAGAGATGGCTTTAAAGGTGCATTAATATATCATGCAATTTTCATAGATATAAATTTTTTTTTTGCAGTAGATGGAAAGCATCGAAAGCCACAGTGTGAGACTTGAACTCACTAAAACCACCTCCTAGGAATGAATGTAGAAGACTTCCACAGCAATGTGGAAACTTCATTCCAGTAATCAGGAGAAAGAGTTGAAAGTAGATAGACTTAAAACCTAGTGAACTAGGTTCATCTAAGCCAGAAAGCAAAGTCATGAATTAAGTAGAATGGGCAGTACTGCTGGTGGTGGGCTTTGGGGGAGATAATGTTAAACTTTGTGATTGAGATCACGAAAGCCGCAATTATATAGGGGATGGTGTGGAGGTTACGGTCCCACTCATCGAAGTAGTAGAATAAATTATTTTTCTTATTGCTTTTGATTATTAAAATTTAAGAAAAACTAATCTGATAAAAAAAGTTAGTCTAACTAATTTCTATACGTTCGAAGTTCTTTAAAAAGGCCCGGTAGAGAGTAGCAGCAAAAATCGCTTAAGTAACGAAAATGCAAGCAATTGCAACCAACATAAATTTTTAACTTTCTGCACTGCTCAATACCATCTCATAACCACTCAAGCTGCCTCTTTAAGTAGTGTAAATTATCGCCGCTAAGGCCGTGCTTCGACAAGTATTGCCGATCACTATATTTTTTTAACTCACACTGAAAGCAACACCAAATGCAGAGATAGACGTTATGCAGAACAATCAAATTGTCTGCATATTATGATCCTTAGTGAGGAAGGGGCCTGGCGTTTAGCTTGACTTGATTAGCGAAATTCGTCGAAGCTTTAGCTAAGGACAATTAATTATCTGTTTTCTTTTTAAATGCAACAATTAGTAGCGTTAACTTGTTTTTAGTTCTAAGTTAATTTTTAAATTCTGATATTAAATAAATTAAAAAAAATAAAAAATTTCTCCTATTGTTAATATTGTGTGTGCCAAAAAAGTTTGTTTTTACTAAATATTAGTTATATCTAAAATCGGATGAAGATAAAAAAAATAAAACTATGAAACAATAAAAACAAAACCTTAATTGGTTTCAAATTAATTCTGGTACCCTATACTGTGGTCTATGATTTGAGACCTAATTTTCTTGCTAGTAGCGTTAACTGTGAAATATGATCTACTGTTTTTATGATTATGACTAATATTTGCAATATCATAATTATACCCAAGAAACACAAATGAAATATTTAATATTTGCCATAACCAAATCTCTATAAGGCAACCTAATTTGCCTGTAAGTAGAAGGCGCAACTTAGCGTATATTCTCCCATACATTTGCTTTACAATCCCTTAATCCTTTTCACAACTCAGCAAAAATCTGATGGGAAATATGAAATGACATATAGAATTTGAAATTATTTGGAATAAAAATTTTTTTACTGGTTTTGCAATTAAGCAAATTTTTTATTAAAAATTCCTTATAAAAAATTCCTCTCCAACAAGGATCAGAATTCCGAAATTACTCCAGAGGCTTCAATAGTCGTACATTCATTGTGAGTTTCTTGCATTGTTAAACGTAAATATATTGATGTCTACTTTATTTACTCTTTATATTTGTTGTTGCTTCGTATTCGCGGCTGATTTCATATTTGTTACAATATTTCCATACCCAATTCCATTTTTTTTTATTTTAGTTTCATTTTTATTATTTGTGAGTCCCTGTTACTGGTCTCCTTGTGTCTTTCGTCGTTACCGACCAATATGTTTACGGACCAATACAAATACAATATAGATGCCTACGCTTATATGCGATGGCATGCTGAGACGGAAACAAGACCAATTGCATCAACAATATCTGCATTGGTTGCGACTTCGGCTGCGGCAGCGGTAGTGAGGTACTTCCTGCTGCAACAGTAACAGCAATATCAAAAGAAAAGGAAAGTAAGGACATAAAGGATTAAAGTAAAAAGGATATGAAAATGAAAGATACGAATATTATAGTCTTCGATAGCTACAGCAGCATTCAGTTTCGAGCATTGTCCCGTTGCGCAACTGCTTGAATCCTACTTTGTAACATTCTGAACACAATCGTTACTAAATCGGTTACTGACGTCTCATATGTTTTAAGCAGCAAAGGATGTGCAAGGGTTTTCTGCAAATTAAATGAGCTACATTACTACTTTTGTGCATTTGAAATTTTGCAAAGAATCATTGAGCCATAAGCGTATAAGTACAGGATGAGTATGAATAAATAAGCAACACAGTATATAATGAAAAACATTCACATTTACGTTTTCATTGCGCGTACATAACAAAACTTCTGAACTTCTGAAATAAGCATACATGTATGAGATACTTCAAATGCTCTAGCATATATCGCACTGTACACTCACACACACAAACGCATCAACTCAGTTTACAGTGTTCGTGCAACATTTATACCTGGACTCAGTGCAGCAAAGGCAAAATTTTACTCAGTGGAGTGAGATTAATTGCGATAACGGCTTAATTTATATTCCTTTTGCTGATTAAGAATAAACAATACAGTACTTTCAGCCAAAGGAAGTAGATTTATGAGTGAGCTTTATTAAATGATAGTCTACTCTGCTTTATGGGTATTAAATTTCGTTTTAACATTATTTATGCTTATGCCTCTTACTACAAAAAGAGCAAAAAGAGTGAAACCGAGTTCGAACCGAGTGAAGCACAGTATAGTCAAGCCTCTCTATAGCGAACCTCCTTATAATGAATTCCTCTCTATAACGAAGTTTTGTTGAAGACACAGCGATTTTTATATATTTGAACCTTAACTTATGAGAAACTTCTTTGTATGCAAGCTATTAACTTGTTAGCAGATTTGGAAGAGTTCCCTAATAAGGAAAAAGTAAAAATGTTTAAACAAACTAAAATTATAGGCTTACCAATATACAATTAATGTTTTTAATGTTATGTATATATATATATATATGAATAAACATGAATTAAATATATTTTTAAAATTAAAAAGTAAATATTTTTCAGTTAAATGCAAAAAAAATTCAAACCAAAAAATTTTGTTCAACCTCTCTATAACGAAGACCTTCTCTTTATAACGAAGTTTTCAGTAGCCACCAACGACTTCGTTATAGAGAGCTTTGACTGTACTTTATAAATTCACTGGCTGTAAGTAAGAAAGTGAAATTTATAAGACGTAGTCTATCAATCTTAGTCAAATGAAATTTAGTGGAGACATTTAGTATTTTATAAGCTCTGATGTAAGATCTATCTTGAAAATAAGCCCATTGTATATTCAATATCATCAATTATTATTTCATCAGAAACCAGAAGTTCCTAAAATGATATCTGTTTAAACAAAAATTACTTGAATACTTACATTATTGTTTCCAACAGTAACAGGCAAAGATCTAACATTAATTTCGCCTGACAGACCTATTAGCTTTCTTCTTTATCTCTCTCAGCTATTTCAAAAACTATTTCTGAGAAAGTTCGACCCTTTCTCACTGAAGATCATTTTATCTCTCCTGGCTTGGTTCCACGAAAAATTGTATCGCAGCAAAAATTTTTTAAAGTAGACTATTGCTAGAAACTGCTTTATTGGCAATTAAATAGTAGAGCCCCCTACCTCAGCTAAATAATATCAACAATTCAAGGATTCACTTAGATAGTAGAATAACGTGATGTAAGTACATAGAATGAAATAAACTCCAAGCGCGTAAGTTACATTGACTTTTTAATAGTAAATCGCCTTTAACCATAGATTTTTTGTATATGAAGATAATATCATAAATGGTTTTTAATTTTGTGGTACTGAATTGATAACATATATTTTACACCGTCATCGAAGGCATTAAGTAAGAACTGCTAAACATGGTGAAATTGTAAAAAGTGGATAAAGTAAAGATGGCAATCCTTAAACTTTGCACGATTTTAGATGACTCACGAATATCATTGAAGTCAGGGCCTGACTTTTGTCAACTGTGTTTCAACAAATCATCGAATCTTACCTTAAACGATCCCAAAACTGTAAAATGTTCTGTGGATAACACTCGAATAATGTTATTGGTATGTCACACCTATTGACTATAAATATACTGAAATAAGAATTTGATCAATACCTCTATCAAATCTCTGTTCCATGACTGCCTTCTATAGTCTAAAACACCTTTTTTTCTGAAGCATTCTATTCTTACCACATGACTAAGCAGGCGTAAACATTTGGTGGTGGTTCACTAAATAATTCGAAGTTGTTAAACGTTTTTTAAATATTTTATGCGATTTGAATCAGATTTTCAATCGTAAATAAAACACCAAAACAAAGTCTGCAAAGTCTTTCTTTCCATATCGAACGGTGCTAAGTATTCCCTTATAAATTGGAGAAGTACAAACAAATCAGGTTGTCTCAAACTGTTTCCCTAGTTGTTATTGCTTGAAGCCTTCATGCGGATTTATTAATTAGGTCATACAAAAATTTAATTCATCATGATTTTATTTATTTATTTATTTAGTCTATTTCTACATATATCTGAATCTTCAACTCTTTTTCGAGCTCCTCTTCTCTTTTCTTTTCTGTCAATATTCAAAATTTTGTACAAATATTTTGAGCAATTTTCAAATATCCGGTACTTTTGTTAAATTTTGGTGCTGTTAGCTATCACACATTTGTTCGTTTTGGATATTGTTTGATCCGTTTTGGGTATTATTAAGTAGCTCTTTTCTCGGTTTTCAAGTGTTTTTGTGAAATTGATCTTATATTTATTTCTCTTTCAAACAAAAGTGGACAGCTTGTTAATAGTTTTAAGTACTATTAGCTGGCACTTATACGCATTTTTGGTATGGCGTTAATCAAGGGGGGATATTGCATTCGTCTTTGCTGTTTGTTTGGCTTGTATGTTGAGAAAAATTATTTTTTCATTTAGTACGTATTTATAAGCTAAATTTTTTTTTCTTTCATTGGTTTATTTATTGAGTCTTTCTAAATAGATATAAATAGGATATAAATATTTATCGATAATTTTCTTTTGAGACGATTTAGTACAGTTGCAGAAGATAAGTATCAAACATGAGGATTTGGATGCGACTTGAGTCTCTCTCGAAATTTAGGTGCATATTGGCGAAAAAATTCTTCAACAGTTGGTAAATTTAGGTTTTTGTGTAGGTTTTTGTTTTTGACGTAACACCGGGCGCACGTAGGTTCTAGAAAATTTTATTTTGTACTCTCTGGTTTTTTCCACATTTCTGTTACATGCTAAATACCACAGTTCTATATCATAGGTCCAAGTTGGCTTTAATATTGTTTTGCAAATTTTAGATTTAATTGACATCTTATGACTTGTCCATGTGAGCCTTCTATCTAAATGAATTCCCAGATATTTCACAGAATCTGATTGAGCTAAATTCACATTTTTAATTTTAACTGCATGTTTCTCTCCTTAGAGTAAAAGTTAATTGAACGCGTTTAGTTTCATTCACCTTGATTTTACATTTTGCAAGCCACTCTTCATTATGACAATATATCTTCCGCCACACGAGCACGAAAACACGACTGACTTTCGACACTAACTCCTGACAACTATTCTTTTCCTTTGCTTAACGCAGAGTTGTCAAGCCTGAGAATTGCTGTCTACATAGATTAATTATAGAAACGGCACAAGGACACTACTCCAGCATTGATATTGTACTCTTGCCAAGTAAAAAATTTGTGTCTAACCCCATATTTTCGGTGAGTCACATATGATTTTAGAAATTTATGAACTTTTTCTGGAAGCGGGTGCTTTATTTTAATTAAAAGTACTTCAAGCCAAACTTTATCAAATGCCTGTGCTGCATCAAGAAAAACTGCCATACTTATTGTTTTGATTGTAAACCTGAGTCTATTATGTTGGCGATTCTAGCGACCTGTTCAATTGTTCTATGCTCTTTGTGAAAACCAAATTGATAGTCCGGAATCAAGTTTTCTATCGGTGAGGAAATCAGGATTTTTTTATTAGAACTTTTTCTAAAGTTTTTGAGATTTGTGAAAAAGACTTATTGGTTGATATGATGTAGCAAATGAAGGATCTTTTCCAGGCTTCGGAATCATTTTTATAAATTAAGTTTTCCAGTGCATCGAAAAGTACCCAAAACACAAAATGCTGTTAAAAATAGTTTAGTTCGGCATGTTCAGTAAGTAATGATTATGCTCTTTCTGTGAGTCAAGGCTTTCTAGATATTTTTGTATTGAATTGTTTCTTTCTCATCAAGGGCTTTTTTCAAGGCTTGAATCGCTGCATAGGCTGAATTTAGATTTGGAAGAACAGTATCTTAGCCAATGTCTTCTCGCATTACGTTTAGTAGATATAAGCCCATTCAAGGTTGATAGAAAAATTGTTTTTTTCGCATTATCATGTTGAAGAATAGTAGACTCAATAGCAGCATCAACCAGGCTAAATTGAGCGTTAGATGTTTGTGGAGGCTTACTTCGTGCCGTGATATTCAGAGAGTCATATAATTCAAATTGTTGTTGCTTTCAATGCAAATTAAAAGAAATTGAGAATGCCAGAAAAAGAGAAATTTCGATTTAATTTTGGTCACGGCGAGGAGGCATGTATGCCTCGTCACGTTGGTCAAAACAGTGTTGCTCAGTTGTAAAGTTCAACATTTATGCCTTTTCATCACAAAATATTAAATTGAAATACACTATACTACACTATGCTACAATATACTACAACTTGAACACATTTTGACGAAAAATTGCGAAGAAGCACCACAGCCAAGTTTATATACCAGGAATGATCGCATCTTCACACTTTCTAATTTTGAGAAAATGCGTATTACTTTATAAGTTTTAACATTTTTACTGTTGTCAAGAGTACAAAAATAGTAGTAAAAATATAAAACTGCAATACTGATATGACTCTCTGCTAAAATGCTTTTTGGTCATGACCAAAAAAGGGCGTAAAATTGCCTTGACTTTTCGTTACATGATTGTCCGCATATCAGGGCTCTTCGTGATTGATATGTATTTAAATTAATAAAGTAAGTAATGACTTAGTTACATTAGTTGAAATTTTTTTGAATATGATAAATAGGATCTTTGAAGTCTCTGAAATTAAAATATTTATCTAAATATGCTGTTCTCTCCACTAATTTGGGAAAGTGATTACGATTATCCTTAGGGTATTGTATTTTACTTTTTTTGTTCGACATAATAATGCTTTTACCAATTCTCTGTGTATTTAAACAATAACTTAATACATCTTATCTCAATTGATATAGGATAGATATAAACCAAGCAGGCAGGAAAATTATGTGTTCGCCATTGCATTGCAAACCAACTTGTAACATAAGTCTTAAATTGTTATTATATGTAGTTTTATGCAGCTTCCGCTTCCGTTTCCATTTCAATATCCTTTCGAATATCGAAAAAGTAATCCTTTTTAATTGAAATTTCATTCTAAAAAAACCAAAATTTTTTAGTATAAATTAACAGTTCAATTTATAACAAATCATGCAAACAATAATCACTTTTGCACAAGTAATCGATTTTAAATTTTAATGGCATTGAAAGGATAAAAAATTGCACAAGACTCCTGGAAATAGATAAAATTCATTTAAAGCTTAAATATATAATTTGAATGGAAGTAGGTCATGAAATGACAAGGGATTCCGAAATAAAATTTCAAATCAATACCTTCGAGATTGCCAAAGGATGCGAGAATATTAATTTAGTTGCTGCAAAACTTTTGCTTAACTGCAACATAAATTATGAAAACTTTATATATTTGAAATTGAATATCAAGAAATGAATAATTAAAAGCGAAGCATATAAATTTATAAATTCAGAAATTAAATAATATTTAATTAAATTAAATATCTCACAAGCATAGATAAGTAGCTTTGTATGTAAGTATTAATTATTTAGAACAAGTCTTAATGTGTTAAATGTAGATACATTTTCTCTACTTTGTATCAAGAAATAAAATAAATTTTTTTTTTGAAAAATATTTAGTTATTATTATTATTATTAAAAGAGTAGACGTGAAAATGGCCTAACAGCCGGTACTGCGGCCAGAAGAGACCTATTGTACCAGTTTCACTATTGATTAAACAAAGCCCCTTAAAGCTTTGTGAATAAAGTCTAGAACTAAATCTAGAGAAGAGTTCTTAATCTGTTCTGGTGACAGAAATTCTTTATGAAACAGGATTCATAGAGACCTGTGTATTTAGTTAGTTAATTGCTTTAAGTAAGTTGGAGAGGAGGTCTTTGTTAGACTCAATTTTGACCGTCTTTTGGTTCGTTTAGTTACCCAAAGGCTTCAGTTTTTAAGATTTTTCGTATACCTGTTATTTTGTTTTATAAATGGCTTCTATGACACGTGTATTCTATATTCAAGAGCTACGTGTATCACTTTAACCAATTTATTTTCCTTCAGAATCTTATAATACTTTCAAATATTTAACAATAATTTTTCAAGAAATTATTATTGTCCTGCCCCCTTGCCAAGGTTGGACATCTGCACAATTAGTGAGAAATCCCACTCTTTGTGCTACAGGGCTACATATAAAGCCCTGACCGATTACTGAATATAAAATATTGCCAATTTGCGATATAAGACTTTCCACTATTATATCAGTAACAACTGCACTAAGTTCAGTATTCTGTGTAAATCTTTTACTCTGTTCATTATTGAGTAAATTCAGCATAAAAGTTAACAGCTTTGGATTGGATTGTGAGAACCTCTTCCTTTGTATTGTAGAGTAATATCAGTTTAACGATCGAATTTTGAAGGGAATAATATAAGCAGCAGGTGTAAACTGGCATAGCACTTTCGTATATATAAAGTCTACATTATTACTCCAACTGAGTTTTCTACACAGAAATGAACCGAGGTAGTTCGTCGATTATAGACTCGTCGGCTTGTCGTCAGCATATCGTCAGCGTAGACTACTACTTTGTACCTCCTTTGCTAGTAGATAGATATATATTAACTGGTGGTTTCCATAGCATTAGAGAAAGAACTCATCCTTGAGGTGTTATGCTTAAATATGCTTAAAGTATGTATTAAAGTTTTTTAAATATTTTTAAGAATTTTCACAGGGGAGTTGCAGCTCGAGACGCATATCCTTGGAGTCTTACGTCTGTTCATTCCTAATATTTGTTATTTTTTTCGCTTTTGTGTTGACTTTTCATTTTTTTCGGTTTATATCCCTTGCTTTATGTTTTAATATTTTTGTTATATCTTTTGGACACATTTTTGTTTTGTTTTTTATAACTTTTTATTTCAATGTCAACACTTTCGTAACGTCATTTGTTTCTATTTTGCCCGTCTATTGTTGTCGTTTAGTTTGCTACTATTTTGACATCCGTTCGAGTTTAATTCTCTTACCATCCACCCAGTTTAAGGACTGAATCTCTCACCATTTATGTCAAAACCAATAAAAGGACGAAGCACAAAAATGGAATATTGAATGGAAACAAAACACTCTGTCCCTGCATAATTTAGAAGTATATACCAAAAAATTTTGCAAATCGCCGACGGTTGTTTGCATAACGGATATTTATTTATTAATTTTTTTTTGTTTTGTTGGCTTATTTGCTCAAAAAATGCTTTTGTTTCTCTAATTTTGCATTTTTTGTTAAATGCGTTTTTTAACGGTCCAAACCCCTTTTTGTGAGAAAGTTTGGCGAACATGCATAAAATGCTTCCACGTTTTATGTTTATTGTTTTCTTCCTTATTTTAAAATTAAATTGGTACTACAAATGTAGTGGGTGTGTTAAGTTGTTGAAACAAGCTACTAATAACAACTAATGATAAGAGAAGATTTCACTTAAATTTTAAATTAACGTAAGTATTTTCATTAATATTACAGACTATCAATATTTGATGTCAGAGCATAAATTTACCTGCCTCAATATCACAAAAACTAAGCATACTGTAAGGGGGAACTAGAAGATATCCTTTAGCATGTTCCAACATAGCTTTCTGTTCCATTCAATATTCATCGAACATGCTATGCTTATTAAAATTATATTGATCGAATCTAGTTACAGCATAATTTCTATTTTGGCTGATGATTTAATTTAGCAGATCAAGAATGTACAGTTGTCGGACCCGTAGTCGGAAACTTACTTCAGAAAGCCTTTCCGATACTTCAGATACTTTCAGTTATATTATTTCAAAAAACAATCTTACTAACCAGTCATAATGCAACAATAATCAATATACATACTTGTAGGTATACCTTATGATCAAAAAAGAACGAAAATCGCCTTCAAAGTACTCTCCTCCTGCGACAATACATGTATGACAACGCTAGATCCAATTTTCCATGCAAGTTTTATGCGCCGCAGAAGGTATGGCCTTTAGTTCACCCAGCGAATTCTCTGGTGGTGTAAAATCCATAAGTTTTGCTTCCATAAATCTGGCCTCTTTTTGCGAATGGCCTCACGCAAATGATGCATAATGGCCAAATAACACTCCTTATTGACCGTTTGACCGGTTGACCGTCCGGAAGGAATTCATAGTGCACCACACCATGAATATCGAAGAAAACAGTCAGCATAACCTTGATTTTGGACTGACTTTGGCGTTCTCTTTTCGGTTTCGGCTCACCTTCGAAGCACCATTCGGTCGATTGTTTTTTGGTGGGCATGTCAAATTCATAGACCCATGTCTCATCACCAGTTATGATGCGTTCAATGAATGTTGGATGTGCGGTCACTATCTGCGTTGGAAATCATATCTTTGGCCACATCACAACGACGCTTTGCTGTTATAATATATATGATATTGTTTATATTCTCATTGCCCATCAGTTTTTATATCTTAGCTCCTACACTGATTTGAAGCCCTATTAACTTATGCTGCCATTCAATTCAAAAATCAAGATTTCGTCAACTCAAGCTGCTTTAGTGCAATAGCACAACATGATCCTCACGCCCATCCTTTCTGTCCTTGCAACTTCATCCATGTATTCGTCTTTGTTATCTATTTATGTTTTCTGATCTATCAAAACAACGATATACAGGTAGCTATCGGCTCCATTTAATAACAGTCACTTCCTATATTGAAAGAAAATACATTTAAAATTTTTGTAAACATTGCTCGCATTAGCAACGTTCTTCACGATCTATTATATGATTTTTCTTATTTGCTTTTGTCAATCATTTGCAGTCTTACGTTTTTCTTGATAACTGGGATTGGTGTCAAAACAGTATTACCACAACTGTTTCTTACCTTTCTTCTTCTGGATTATCTTTAGACCGTTTATAAAGCCAATATTTGAACAACTAGATTATATGCCAACAGTGTGTAAACCTAAGTGAATCTAAATAAAATTTAGACCCACAGAAATTAGACTTTACGAGGAAGGAGTCATAATGTATTCAGTACTTGACAGATGAACAGAGACTAAGACATATGGAACATAAGTTTATGTACTCAATGTAAACCCTTAAAAATCTTCTCTGATGAACATACTGTGATTAAAGGAGAAGATTCTATTTCAGTTTCTAATTTTTTGCAAGTTTTTTTGGGTTCACTAGAACAGAAATGATCGATTGTAAGGCCCCTTATTATCAGTTTCGCATATAATTTCAACAAAACAAGTAGAATGTAGCTTTTATTGTTTTCTTATTATAATTCCACTTGGCACTTGGAAACTTGGCATTGATTTAGAAGTAACTCTTCGTCATATTCTGTACTGTGCATGTTTCGAAGTCTATGTTTCACTCATGTTTACTTTTCATTGCTGAGTTCTGTATTTGGAAATTGAAATATAAGCGACGAGAAGAACTGTTTTGTCAGTCACGGATGGGCAGCATTCGGAAAAACTCAAAATCATAATATTTTTATATCATTTTTTATGAAAACATTAAGTTTCACAAAAACACTCTAAATTTTCACTGTGAATGCAAAGAGTCCAACTTAATTTAGACAACTTTTACAATTCGTCTGAAAAGTGTTTGTAATCCAAAACTTATATTCACTTTAGGAATAATAGTTAAAAGCTGAATAGCTGCGAGATATTTTAAAATTTTATAAATATGTATTTTTTTTAATAAAAAGTACTAAAACAATATCGTTTAATTTATTGAAGTTCAATTTTATTAAATCGCAACATATGTGGAAATACAATTGATTTAGAATACCTTGAAAAGAAACAGAAAGCACCAATAACGAATAATTGTATATTATTGCTCTAGTGCTGTAGTGATTCATTTGAAGGATGAAGTTACGATAAAGAGATTTCCGAGTGAAGAAGAAAGAAGTACTTCTTTATCAATACAATTCATCATTTCACATGTCGATAACCTAGCTCCCATAAATAATGTGTTCTCCAGGTGTTGCTCCTAGTAACAACTACCTACCTAACGCACTTGTCTAGAATAGTTAATCAGGAATCATAAATTGGTAATTCAGTAATCACCGATTAAACACATGCATATCTAAAAAAAGGTAGAACAGTATAAAAAGTATGGTACATCTTATATCAGTCGAAGACTCAGCATACTAGATAAAATAGATGCCTCAACGACATGCAAGCACCTGAGTGCAAGTTAGACGAACACAGAAGAACATGTTTCGTTGTTGTAGTCTGAATAGGTGTCTTATTTCTGGAAAAGCATGATTACGGAATCCTTAGTTGCTAATGAAATGTGACTTTGGGGTGCGTAATAGATGTTATTTGAGCGATAGTGCAAATCCTATATAAGGAAAGGAATAAAGCAACTCTGAACCTCTAGTATACATACCCTGTATTGAGCTGCAAAGAGCGTACATTAAGAAATAAGAAAGTGGCTTTAAAAAATGTCTGTGGTTTCACATTACGTTCTATACTTCAGGACTCTTACATATATTTTAAATAAGCACATAACTGATTATGTGCATATGTGCGGATATACGTATATAATCTTGTAAGTTATATTCCAAACATTTTCTGAACCATCGTGGATATGTGAAATTAACTATTGAAGTTTTATTTTTAAAACCCATAAACATTGCTATTTTAAACGTTAAGTCCTCATTCACCTTGAGGTGGATTTATAATAAATGCTGACGATTGTCCTTGGTTAAATCTCACTTTCGTGGAAAAGTACATTGTATCAAAAGGCATGTAAGTGGCTAGTGAAATAATTTAGTTTAGACAACTCAAATACAAAATAAAGTTAAAAGATTAACAGACCAAAAATAAAAGAGCTACCCACTCTGAGTTGCTTCTGAATTTTGTGAATTTTTATTCCCTTAGCATTTTCAAATATTGACCACGTCGCCATTCAAAATAGAGATTTTTGCCTCGTCGTACTCAAAATATTCATTAACTTTTCTGGTCAACTTTTCCATTTGTATTTTCCACTTTTGTCACCCGTTTTTGTTTTCGAGCCAGTTTTATAGTTTTGTGCTCCTTATTTCTTTTTGTACTTTGGCTTGATGCGCTGATGACATAAAAATGCTCATTAATCATAATACCCCTTACCACACCTAATTACTTTGCTCTCTACGTACATCGACTGAGGTAACTCTAGGTAAAGTGGCTTCATTATGACTGCATACTCTTCTTCTTAGCAGTCAGCACTCAGCACTCGACACTCGACACTTGTAAAATACACAAAACAATGTTGGCTCAACAACGATGCTGCCGTAAATACATAATAAAAAATTTTGTTATGTCGACCATCACAGCCGGAAGTTCTGCCCACAATCATTATCAACCACGCGGTCGGTGTCACCGTAGTCGTTGCCGTTATTATCCTTAATATTCCTATTCCCATACTCCATTCCATTCATCTGCATTATCATGAGCAGGATTAAACATTACACCGCTGCTCACATGTTGACAAAACTCATAAAAATGAAGACGAAATTTTGCTTCCGGCTTCAGAATGACGGATGTGGTTAGGTGCAAACAATTGTTACACTTGATGGTTGTATTATGTTCCGCTCGAGAATTGTGGAAAGTTTGCGTTTTGTTTGTGTTACTTTTAAATTTGACTTGCTAGTCTCTGGGCCTATATGTGTGGACGAGGGTACAAATAAAAACATTATTATCTGACATGAAGCTCTCGTAGCCTCTTTTATGCTTTTCTTTTATTCACTTTTTCATTTATCAAATAAAGTTCAAGTTTATAATATAAACTTATTTATCTAAGTTTAATAAGCTTAATTTAACCTGGTACAGTTTCTTGTCATCATTGCAATGAAATTCCTTTTTTTATTTATAAAAAGGAAATATTTTCTTTAAAAGAGTTCGGACATTTCTATAGTTGTCATTAAATATGCAAGTAGTTCATCCAGTTTGAAGCTTTTAAGTAAAAATATGTAAAAAGTATTTTGATGTTTTCATCCTCTTCAAAAAATGGGAAATTATTATAATTGGTACGGTCAAAATGAGAGAGATGTTTTGCGTTCTACTAGCGATCGATATCCGATATCGATAAAAATCAACAGTTCATCTAACAAAAAGTCAGAAAAATCCATATACTACTAATTGATATTTAGGATCAGTTATACATTTTGAATTTTTCTTTTAATATATTACTTACGTCATGGTATAAACGACGTGTTTTAGGATCCTGCTAAAACCACAATCGCCCAAGTCGAAATCATCCAATTCGTGCTACTAAAAATAAGTATTCAGGTTTCTGTAATACATTCCAAAACATCTCAATTAAATGTTCAAATTCGTTTAAGTGAATGAAAATTAGTTTTATAAAAAGTCTGCGGGTGATTGCCAAGCAATTCTAAAGACAAACGTTGATTTAGTAGAGAATCTGAAATAAAATAATCCTTCTGTTATCTAAATCCATATTACTCACAACTGACTAATTCTATCGTCTCATTTGATTTCGTAATTAATCCGCAAATTAAAAAGAAAATAATTTATTTTGAAAATTATTCAGTCCAGCTGCTGTCGATTAATGTAATTTGAGTGTGAAATATTTGAATATTGTTCCAGAACAATTTTTGTGGTTCTTGCCTTGAAACAAACTGAGAAACTGAAAATTTAGTTAAAGCGAGAGAAATAAGTTGAGAACTAAACTCTCTGAACTTAATTAATTTTTATATTCAATTAAACAGTTCCTCGAGTTATGAGCTGCTATCTTAACGCGCCACTGCTTACATTGGAGATGTCAAAACATCCATGTAATGTAGTCACAAATTTAAAAATTACTTAAACTCATCATACTTCTTAATACACAAATTAAATAAAAAATTTATTTTATGCCCACATTTATGCTTATTTTTATTTATTTTCCTTTCTTTACTTCGCTGACTTCTTTTTTTTTCCTACAGTTCCTGTGCTTGGTAATTTTACGGACGAAGAATTTGGCGGAAACATTTCGCCCCAAGATACTGCCGAGTACCCATTACAGCGTGATGAAGTGGAGCGAGTAGCGAACACTGATGGAAAATTTGATGAACGAAGTCAGCTTACTCCACCAAGTAAGTACAATTATTTGCGTTCAGTAAATTTTTTCAACTTCTTTTATTGCCACTAACAGGATAATGCCAAGGATGTTGATACACTACAAGGAAGTTGTAGTAGCTAAGCTAGCAGCAGTAGGTAGCGTTAGGCTACATTGAATTAAATGAATATGTTCCGCAGTTTAGTGTGCTGCTTACAAAGTGCAAGGTGGAAGGGGGCCGGTGGGTTGCAAGCAACGGGCAATTGTATTTAAAACAAGTCATTGAAGGTTTTACGCCAAAAACTGTGGGTATGAAAAATGAGGCTTGCATTTCCCGGTAATATACCATGAAACCAACAAATAATTTATTTTAAGGATTTTCATGGAGAACTTTGTTCAACATACCAACAAGACATTTATATTTGTATTTTACATACCCTCCCCCCACCTCCTTTTTCGTGTGTTGCCCCCCCCCCCCACTTCTCTAGAATAAAAAACAGCAAAAAAAAAACTCAAAAAAAGCGAAATAAAATATTTTAAAAGTAACTAGAGGGAATTTTCCTAAATTTTACACTGTTGTGTATATTAAAAATCCACAAATCATGTTTTTCATAACAGCAATCCACCGTGTAACTTTACATGCCGAACTAACTCTGGCTCCGTCTTCGCCCCCGCCTCCACTCCGTGTGCTGCCATATATTAATTTTATTTTGCGATTTTTACACGAAAATAAAATGCAAAATAGAGTAAAAACGAAACGAAAAAAAAAACGCAAGGGAAATTTCGTCGCAAGAAAAGGCGCACAATGAAGCCGGAAAAATATTACAAGTATTTCGCATTTTTCGCGCCACGTAAGCAAAAAAAATGCAGCCAACCAATTGCAGGAAAAAAATGTAACTAAAAAACCAATTTTCATATAAAAGACAATACCGAAAAAATAGAGAAAAAAAGCACAAAAATAGCAAAAAAAGTTCTGCACAAATCATTTGACAAGGCAGTAAGTTGAAGCTTGCAGCTACCATGGAAATTCTTTATTATTTTTGTTAAGGAACTGGTTGCGAAACTACAATGAGCTTTTCTTTCCAACTTGCCCAAGCCCCCCAATTGCTCATATGCTAGTTTGCTAGTTTCTGTTGATGCTCGCGAACCCTAGCCTTTCGAGTATAGTCACGACATTTGTTGGGTATTAAAGCTGTTAATATTTTCAATTTGCATGGTGCTTCTTTATCGTACTGTCTTCTTCGTACAGCGCATCGTTCTAAATACTCATACTTCTCTCACTAACAACACTACGGTACTGCTGTCCTTCTTCCTACAACTATCTTTGTTGCTGTTTCTTCCACATAATGTTTTTGCTGTTGGTGTTGTGTTGTAACATAATCAAGACTAAAATTTTTGTTTATTCTCGCTCACTCTCTATTCTCCTTCATTACAGTTATCTCCCCAAAACCCATTGACCAAGAAGCTGACTCAAGTTTTGTTGGCGTGATTATCACCGTCCTTACCACAATTATTTTATTACTGGTTGTGGTTATACTTCTGATAATTGCACGGAATAAGCGCGGACGTGGCAGCAATGTTTTGGATGCATTTCAGCATAATTTTAATCCGGATACGCTGGGTGGCGCTGACAAACGTCTGAATTGCAATGGCATGAAGGTAAGTCCATTTTATATAACCATAACCCTGCACTTCTTTATATCAATGTAATGCTTTTACTATGCAATAATATGGGTAAATAAATTATAGTGAGAGAATCGATAAGTTGCTTCTGAAATAACTACCTTTAAAGAATAGTTTATTTTTTTAATCCCAGAAAGTTCTCGCCAGTAGCATTTATATTCCTCTTTTCATACAGAAGGATGAGTTTTTCTATTCAAACCTCTTAAAATATTGTAAACAATTTTACATTAAATATAATAGTTTTTTAATTAATGTTATCTATTAAGTTAGTTTATAAAAACCCCTCTTAATTGAGTTTCTTTGTATGCTCTTGTTTTATTACTAAGTGCTACTATCATCAGTTTACTTCACTCGTACACGTTTTCAGCAATCATAATTTTGAATTATATTTATATTATCATTTATTTAAATAACTATATGTTTAAGTTTTTTTAGGGTTACCAATTTATTTTTATTTAGTTAACTTTAATAACTTATTTTTTACTGATGTCTTATAACTCAATACATACTTACTTACTTAGTTGGCCATTACAGACTCGAGTCATCCTTGGCCGAGTCGAGTAGCCTCCGCCAGCCAACCCGATTAGTGACTTTCTAACGCAAGTTGTTAGTATCGAGTGTCCCAAAATCGTAAATCACGTGGTCCTTCCACCGAAGATCCGGACGTCCTGCGGGTACCAAAACAGACATCTTCCTAGCCGAAATACTTTCTTTCATTCCCACGACATGACCAAGCCAGCGATGCCGCTGTATTTTCATACGCTTAACTATGTCAATATCGGGGTATCGCTCATACAGTTCATCATTCCATTTAACTCGGTACTCGTGTAAATGACCACAGATCTTTCGAAAAATTGTTCTCTCTAATGCCTCTAATGCCTTCTCATTACTATTAGGAACTCTCCAAGCGTCTGCATAACAGACATGATTATAGACATGTAGAGCGTGATTTTTGTTTGTCAAGAGAGATTCTTCATTGAATCTCTCAACTGACGTCATTTTTGGTGTTTACGCTGGTTCCCAAATATTCAAAGTCCTTCACAACTTCGAGATTTATTTGTTGCCAAAAAGTACTTTATTTTGTCCTCATTTACCACAACACTCCTTTGCTTCGCTTGTTTTTCTAAATTGGAAAAAAAAAACATTTTTAGTGAATCTGTTTTGATTTGTGCGCGTACCACTGGTATGTTCGTCGTCATTGACTACAGGTTCCTCATATGCCGCTGCTCCGTGGTTTGGATATAAAATTAGAAGAATTTTTTTTCAAATTGAAAGATATATATGTAGGTAGATACATGCATTTACCTACATATATACAAGAATAACAAAAAAACTTTCCGCTAAGTACAAAACGAACTATATATAAAACAAACTGAAAACATTCAGGTGACAGAACTATTAAATCGAATAATTTGGCAATATTGCACTTGATTATCGATATTTGTGGAATAGTCTACACTGCACTACATTGTCGACTTTAAATTGTGTCTAAAAGTAAATTACAATTATGGCACTTTCACCTTGCACCTTGCATTCATACGTGATTCCTTATTAGGAAGACAATGATCAAACTCAGCTTGCGAAATTCCAAACTTGGTGGTTCTACTCCAATTTTTAATAAAATAAGTGAGCCAGAAAAAAAATATCTGCCACAAAAGGAGATTGATCTGCAAATATTAGGGCAGCTACGTAAACATAAAAAATAATTCACTTAAAGCGAAAAATTCATTACCGAATAGTTTTTCGAATGAAAAACCGCATGAATATGTAGCAGATGAAGAGGAGCTCGCAAAAGAGACAGATTAAATCATTAACAAAACTAGACCCAATAAAAGACGTAGAGCAGAATCTTCACCTAAAATAATCATTCAAGCCAAAAATATTGAATAGAACTTAATAAAATAATAGTATTTAATGGTATAAGGAAGTGATAAATAAAGAAGTGAACTACGCCCACCTCCTATAGTGATTTTAATTGTTAATCAATATCAAGAACTGCAAAGTGCTATTGAGAAAAAACAATGATTTTTTATCAAAAACAACTTCACAGCACGATTACTTGAAAATGGCCAAATCAATGTTTTTGATGGTGATGATTACAGAGGTATCGCTTAAAGTCTCTTCATATGATTTCAAAACCAGGCAAGTCGCAAAAATGCATATAGCCATATAGGCATACTTCGAAGCTCTTCGAAAAGCTATCCTAAAAGAGATTAATGCCTATAATAGAATTCGAAAAGCTAACACCAAACCACCAAATTGCAAAATTTGCAGATGATAAAGGAGTTTTGGCAGTTAACATACTGATTCCGCTGAAGAAACTCATTAAGCAATTGGGCAAAATAATAGCGTATCAAACTGAATTCAGCTAAATTTATTACTGTTGATTTTGCAAATAAAAAATACAGTAATTTCCTATTTCGACCCAAGCTACGCAGACACCATTTGCCAATACTGCAAAAGACCTTGGCATAACGCTGGATGCAAAACTTCGATGGAATGAGCACATAAAAAAGAAACAAGCTGAACTTGATATGAAGTTGCGAAAAATGAAATGACTGATTGGCGGCAAATCCACACTATCCATGTAAAAAAAAGGATTCTGCTATACAATCTTCTATACGACACTTTTGGTCGTACCATCTGTTTTTTTGTCTATGGTGACAGTCAATCACCTCTACTGCAGCGGTACGTATAGAATAGGAGATGTGGTTTATTGAGCAGAAACATCAGTTTCGTTGAGCTCATTTTCCAGATATTCAGAGAGTCGAGTAGGAAGGTCATTAGCTGTTTGTTGTAACTACAACTTTTCAATGTCAAACTTTCACTGTGCTTGTTACGCACCTCTTTCATCGCACATAGATGTGCGCGGATCTGACCGCAACAAGACAATTATTACAGTTGATGTAGGCTTCTCGGATATTACATACATTCAAGACGCTAGATCTTGTGTTTTGATCAGGTGACAGCCATGTTATCTTATACATGCTGTGATTTTTCTATCAGCAGCGAAATTAATCAACCTTCTTCCATTATCAAAAGTTTTTTTTATGAAGGCTGAACTGTCCGGCAGTAGCACCAAAAATACCTTCTTTATCCATCTTTGCGTTGAAGTCCCTTACAACAATTCTGACGTCATGATTGTAATTTTATATAAATCTAAATTAAATTTATCTCGAAATAACTTCCTTCGTCACTTAACAAATCAGTTCGGTTACTATTTATAAATATTTTTTTGTTTTGAATTTGTTTTTAAAATTTTGAAGTTACAAGATTTTCCATATTTCAGGTGGTGACCGTCGACGACAATGAGTCCATTGACAAAAGCAGCCTCTATCATGAGCCTTTCAACATGAACATGTACACAAGCGCAGCAAGCGGCTGTTCTATGAACGACCTACAGCGACAACATATTACGCCGGACTACACAGGTGAGTTCAACTGATAGGACTCTTAGAGTTTTTTAGGCAATAAAAACAGGGAAAACATCTCTGCATTTCAAAACCATTTCAGTGTTTTGAAAACATTTTTACTGCTTTTTTCGTGACTTGCCTTCACTCCACTTTACAGGCATCCGTTCGCTACTTGTCACTGTAATAGAGCTAGGCACAAACAATAGAAAAATAGTGCAAACTGTTTCCACTGCCCGTTGCGTCATTAGAATGAATTGTGTTCCATTGTAGCCTATCAACTTGCATGTAACATGCAAATGTTGCAAACGCTAAATGCTTAATTTAGCTTACAACATATTTGCTGAGAATGCGAACACTTTTTATGCTTTATTGCCTTTTTCAATACCCGTGCGAGTGCAAAGAATATGGCGTTTTTTACAGTGCTTTTGCTATTTGATTGGGCGCTGTGAGTGTGTTTGGCAACCCTGTCAATAGGGCATAATTTTGAATTTCGTTTGTTAACGACAACTCACGTCTATAAAAGCCATTTTTTCACGGCAAACATTCTTTACTTTCTTTTCGCTTCAACGTTGGTTGCACCTCGTTTTTTCGCCTTATGACACATGCAACCGTATATGGTTTTAATTGCACTGCATGTCAATACTGTGTTGAATAAAACTATGCATTTCGTACTTACCGGAGTAAATGTGCCGGACAAGTGCTGATAGAAAAAGTTGCGAAATAGTTTCTTCCCTTCCACCATTTCACTCAACAAGTTTTTCATTGCGGCAAAACAAAACGCAATTTGTAGCAATCCGAATGTTGCCTGCGAGGTGCCTCAAACTTTCTAAATTTTACACAGACAAAAACTTTATGAAGCGATCGCAGACACAGGCAGTATCCTTAGTGACAATATTAACTGTAATGGATGCCATGTTTTCCAACACACTCACACGACTACATATACTAAGTGTGTGTAATGTATTAGTTTTGCCATTTCAATTAACTTTCTTCGCTCCGCATGTGTTGCCATATACCATTTAGATTGTTTTAGAAAACGCGGTCGCTAAACGGCAAGTTTAACTACTTAACAATCTACTCTAAAACTCTATCGTTCTCGCCAACAACGTGCTTCTTCGTTTCCTAGTTTCCCAGATATTTTCGATTTTGAGTAGGCATCCTTCTTAGTGCCCTGTTAGCTTTATGTACACACTTCTGCTGGTTAACGATTTCAGGATAATGTGATTGCGGTTTGAGTTCGACGCAGCAGCCCCATTAAATTTGCTGTGGCCTTTACCATCATTTCATCACATTTGAAGGTAGTAGAAACTTACCTACTCTTATTCAAGGACCAACAGAGAAGGAAGTCATAATTTTAATATTTTTGCTGATATGGAAAAAATCACATAATGGTAGCATGGTAGCCACTTTTAACCGCTTTCCATAACAATAAAAACATAACACGCAAGTGAAGTATAAATAACAAAATTCATGTGTCCTTATGAAACCTTTTGAGTAAATACTAGTAAATACTTAGAGAACAAAAAAGTCATGGCTTATATACATATGTGCATCCAGATTTTTAATGTAATCAGAGGTGGTCAGTGTATATATACAACACGGCCCTTATAAATATCTCATACATTTATCGTTAATAAATGGCACCATACTAAAGTAGCTTGAAATTTTTTGGAGTGCTGAAACCTTGTATGAAGAGCCCTCAGTGTACACCGCCAAATGTGAAAATATTTTGATCGATGCACTCTTGTTTTAATACTCGTAATCCACGTTCTCGCGTTAATAACGCTCACGCTCTTTTAATAAAAAGGCTAAGGTAGATTATGTTTAATAATGACACTTAACAACAATCAGTATAAATACTAACCCTTGTAATTCATATTAATCATGTCGAATATAATTATATTCCATACGTGATACGTTCAAAAAGTAACCAGAATTTTATAAATTTCAAAATACTTGGAACATATATTGGGGCATGGTTTTGACTTCACTCCAAGAATTCGTCTTAATGCCACTCGTCTTTTTTTTGTAAAAAATGTGTTTTCTTTTAGTTCAGGAAAAGGAAAGCATTGGTACAGTGCTATGTCTAGGACTAGGAGTAGTGCAGTCATGTTACATTATAAAATTTTTGGCACAAAATTTACTGAAAATAATTTTTTATTTAAAACTATCGTAAAACCTTTGCATGAGCCATTAATAGTCCTTTTTGTCAAAAGCCTCTCTTAAACTGATTCTTCTATTAGCAAGCACAATAATGTTTAATTTTCGCACAACTTCATTATTGATGGACGTGTTAGGATGCTCCGACCTGCTATTCTATTTAATACCTTCTTGGTATTCCTACAAGTGTTTGTGGCAGTCATCAACTCTTCATAAATCTCTAAACTGAATTTGGGAAGTACTTTTAATTTAAATTTCAAGTTTTTCTAAAAGATATATATGTCTTAATAAAGTTGATATAAAAGTCATATAAAATTTTTTGATAATAATAATGTTATTAATAACCGTTTTCTTTTAATTTAATTGAATGTTTTATAATAAAAATAATTTTTGAGTTCAGTAAAACGGCACTCCTAGTACTTAGAGCGCAGCCATATGCGATAATAAATTCAGAATCAAGCCCAAATTTTTTATGTTAAATATTGTATACCATGTGATCAAAAAAGAACGAGAATTTTTGAATACCTGCGCTTATCCAATCAATAAATTTTATTTTATTTTCACACTGGCAACCCTATTATACACATTCTGTCAAAGTTTAGCGCATATCGTACGATTAGTTTTTGTTTGGCGTCTATACAAAGAAGTCGTTGTGATGCGGCCAAAGAGATGATTTCCAATGCAGATAGTGACCTCACATCCCACATTCTTCGATATTCATGGTGTGGTGCACTATGAATTCCTTCCGGACGGTCAACCGGTCAAACGATCAATAAGGAGTATTATTTGGCCGTTATGCGTCGTTTGCGTAAGAGCATTCTCAAAAAGTGGCCAAATTTATGAAAGGAAAACTCATGGACTTTATACACAGCGTTAGTTGTGTCGCAGTTTTTAGTCAAAAACTCCACCAATATCTTCAACCAATCACCGAACACCGTACTCTCCAGATATGGCCCCGTGTGACTTTTTCTTTTTGCCCCTACTCAAATTACCATTGCGAGGAACGTGTTTTGAGACCATAGAGGCCATAAAAGAGAATTCGCTGCGTGAACTTAAGGTCATACCTTCTGTGGCCTATAAAACTTGTATGGAAAATTGGATCAAGCGTTGGTACGCATGTATTGCCGCAGGAGGAGAGTACTTTGAAGGCGATAATAAAGAAAATTATTAAAAATTCAAATTTGCGTTTTTTTTAATTCTCGTTCTTTTTTGATCATAAGGTATAATTATGTTGCAAAAATATATATTAAAAAAGTTAGTAAGTTCTTTGTTTGCTATTGTTGTAGTAATCTCTGATGGACTAGTTCTGTATAAAAATTATATTAAATAAATCGTACTTATTAATAGACAATTTTGAAGTTTATTTACTACAAAACACATAAAGAAAGTGAGAATTATAATTATTTAGTTCAAATTGTGCTATGTATGACACTTTCATACTGAAAAGGACTAAGTAACAAAGGATCCGATAATTGTAAAAACTTTTTTAATTCGTGGATACTTTAAGTATTGAAATAACGTGTTTATTTACTTATTACTTAAATTTTGCCAACTTGTTTTGAGTTTTATTTAGTATTAGTTTTATTGGTATGATAATACTAGAACAGAAAAAAAATGTTTTTAAATTCCAATTGATATTCTATAACACAAAGATCAATATAGCTAGTCGCGTACTTTTATATAATATAATCTTTATCTAATTTGTTTCCAGATAATGTGTTTGTGTAGTTATTTCATTTTACATATGTGATCCTTGTTTTTAGACAAAGAATTTTTATGGATAAATAAAGAAACTTGAATGCTATAATGAATCGAATCGTCTGGTACGATTTCATAATGTTATCCACATAAGCATGAAAATTCGTCAGTGTTATTCATCTGTTATTGCTAAAGTTAAAACCTAATGGAAATTGCTTGTATTGATTTAAGCGCAAAAGCTAGTAACCCATATTTCTAGTGAAAATTGCCTGTTGTTAAAACAAGTTGATCATATCTAATAAGTAGAATTGCCTAGCTCTTTCTAAATTACTAATACTAAACTCTAGAAGTAGTAAAGACGATTTGTTATTTAGTATTTAACGGACCTATACATTTGCTCATATTCTACAACAATGCATACGTATCTATAGTCTTAAACTATATAAATAAAAATGTTTTTCTGCCGTACAAAGCATATATAGAGCTAGAGATATATCTCTCTAGCAATTGTAGACACAGACACAGTGCAGCATTTTTCTTTTCTGAGTTCCCGTAGGCAAGGGAAATGCAATTGGAAATATTCCAATTTTAATGATGTTGCAACAGAAAGAAATTCAGAACCTCTTAAATTATCCAGGCGTATAGGTAGCCACATGCAGGCAGTTATTGAAAGCTTTCTGTGGTGAATTTAAATGCAAAATAGGAAGATTTAGGTCAAGTTTTAAAACATATTAAATTTAAATCAGTAACTGAGACTGATAAAGGCATGCACGCAGTAAAGGCGTCTCGAGAAGAACACTGCGTCAGGACGAAACACAGTAACGGATTCTTATGTTCATTTAAGTTTGTTTGTAACAGGTGCCAATACATTGTTCATATTTTATCTAACAAGAGTTCACTTTTGTCCACAAGAGACAGTGGATTATTCAGTTCAAGGACTGACTTAAGTAACCGAATGCTAATATTAAAATGAACTATAGCACTTTAACTTTACCTAACTGCACTTTACCAATATAGTTAAAATGAATCTTATAATGAAATAGTTTTGTCATTTGCGAGTTATTATATTTAACATACGTAAATAGTTTCCAAACTTCAAATAATACTTAAAACTCCTAAAACATAGGCATTTAATTTTCTACGTACGAAAAACTGTAGCTGAGCAGAAGAAGTGCTTAAAATAATATAATAAAATTACAGCTACTGAAATTCAAAGAAACTTATTTTAAAACTTACGAACAACATAAAAATCAGTCAAGAAAACCAAGGCATCAACGTTACATCAGAGACATGTTAAATACCAGAGAAACTTTGTCTTGGAATTCGGAAACTCTAAAAACAACAATTCCAAATTCAGCCACAAGCCTTATAAGGGCAAAAAGAGAAAAATATTTCGCAAATAAAACTGAAAATGAAATGAAAATTGAAAACAAAAATTTTTAGTGCATATTTTTAGGCGCTTGAATGCATGCATTTGTAAATTTACGTATCCCGGTCGAGTTGGAGAAGGTGTAATAAATTTTAGAGGTCAAATGCAAATCAAATAAAATTCTCATATATGTCTTCAACTATGTAGACAAGAAAACCATGCACGCACGCACACACACACACACACACAAGTGTGTATGTTACACTTCGAAATCTACATAAAAGTTAAGACAAAACAAATTGAATGCATGCCGGAGTCAAAACTTTTGTCATTATCGTTTATTACAATGCAAAAAAGGAAGTATTTATGCTTGCCTACGTAGTTGTGTTAGTGTAAGTGTGAGTGCGTGTATGTGTGCGTGTGCGTGTGCTGATCTGAACTAAGAGACGATAACTTTGTTGGGATACAAGTGGGAAAGTTTCTGAAGACGTCAAGAAGGAAGACAAGGAACTGTTTTGAAATGGCGGCAAAAGAAGAGAACGCAGAAGCCGCAGCACATATAAAATATATGGGAACACTGCTTGATAGATAAGTGAGAAACATGAGAAACTTTTCTTGTTTATATGAGAGTGCGGTTTGGTCTTTGTGTGTGCGGTGCAGTGCTGCCACATTTGCTGAATAACGACATTGCAATGACAATAACAACAGTCAGGCAAGTGCACACAATAAACAATCGCTGCAAAGGAAGTGCCAAATTGGTTTATAACAGAAATGGAAAAGTTTAAGAAAATTAAATATTTTAAGTGCTTAAGTAAGCACATTTTTAAGTCTCTGGCAAAGCAAAATTTTATTTTATACTCAAAAATTTGAATAGCTTAACATTCATGCAATATAACAAATAACAATAAACTACTTTTTTCTATTTTTGAAAAATTCTAGATATACCTTGTTTCGCTTTTTTTCACATTCAAAAGAAAATTGCGAGATAAATGCATTAAAACTGACTGAACTTTGACAGGACATATATTAAGCTTCGCTGATATAATCCAAAGCATTGACAACAAATCATCTACAACAATATGATTGAGTAGATGACTTGAAAAATAAGTCCTATTAAAAATATTAGATTAATTCAAAAAGCTATTCATGCTATGACTTATCACTTATCAGTAGCTAATACTATATCTTCTTTCGAAATTAAAGCCCTATATTCTGCAACTATGAAACACTGGTATTACGAGTCTCATCACTGACGACATTCGCTTCAAAACAAAGTTCAAGTTGTGCCGAAAAACATTGATGTTAGCCAAAAACTGATTGAGGCAAACTTAGCCATTATCTTATTTTTATTTTAAAAATGCGTTAAAAAAAGAAACTTTTTGTTGGAACTAACTTAAGAACTAACAAAAAAAAGAGATAAATAATATATACACAATACATAACAGTTTAAAAATTATTAAATATTAAATCAAAAAAAGTTATACTCTTTAAGAAAAAAAAATTAAATTAAAAATTAAAAATTTGGGATTAAAAATTTAGAATAGATAGTTTAATACTACAACCAGAAAAGTTATTAAAAAAAATAACAAGAAATAGAATTAAGTGTCAGAACAGGTGATGTCAAGATAATACATTAAACAGTAATTTTTTGAAACCTCCTACTCTACTTGTGTTTCCGGTTGCACATGGAAGCTTTTTGTGGAAGCAAAGTTAAATCCGTAATTTAGCATTAACCAATTTATATAGAAACAAACAGACACGAATTTTCATAAGTTTTTCAATGTCGCAAAGTAAGATTGCATTCCTGAAACTACTCAGGTAATCTTCTGAGACCGCAAACATATCACATCATGGAATAGCTTAAGCTTCTTAACTTAGCAAGAGACGGTGCGTCTAATTTAGAATAAACAAAAGAGGAAAACATAATAATAGGAATTATTAACTGTTTTATCAATATGCAGCGTGCAACAACAGGGGTATATTTCGCTGATAGATTAAGACATCTAAGATATGAGAACACTTTTGTAACGACTTGATTTACAGGATCACAAGCATGTAAGTTAGCATATAAGCTAGTACAAAATTTGAGGCAAGCCATTAACATTTATTTATACTCTACTAATTGGCAAAATAGTTGTTTTGTTAGCAATAAGTAGTTAATTAGAACGGCTCAACCGTTAATATTCGCTAAATCAGCGTTTCTCTTCTGCATTAGACTTTCAATAGCGTTAAAATCACAAGAAATATATATATTTGGATGTCATCAACATACCCATACCCATGCATATCTACAAATTGAAAAGACATCATTTATGAAAATGGAAATCAAAAGGGAACCCAGAATTGAGGTTTAAAAGTCGAGAACTCATTCAATACCACAACAGACTGCAACCTTCCAGTTAAATTACTAAAGATACCTTTTGCCACCGACTTAGAAAATAAAAAGGTAAACGACAAAAGCCTTAGAAGAATCAAGTAGACTTAGATACGTAATCAAGTTTTGATCATAGTTGAGTAGAACATCCTCAAGTACTTTTAACATAGCAGTTGCGCAGCTATGACCCTTTCTAAACCCAGATTTCAGTGGGCAAAGAAGCTGAAAGCGATCCAGGTGGCAACGAATTGCATTAGCCATGATATGCTCACATATCTTCGAGAGCGAGGAAGGAATGCTAATTGTGCAATAGTCAGCTGTGGCTTTGGTAGCTCTGTGATATGCTTTGCCACACACACCCGAGCATACTAGTTCAGTTTCTCCGTGGATACCTCCACGACACTTGTAACATTCTTTCATATTGACAATAACGTAGTATTTGATTATTTCGTATTACACAATTACACGATATATATTCAAATAAGTTGTTTTATTAAATTATTTTACTGTTAAAAGGCTTGAAAATGTGCAGTCAAAACATCATTATTAGGCTGTTCATAATCAAAAGAAATAATTACTACATCCATGTCGATTACTGAGCTATTTGCTTCTGTAAAATACTAAAGTAAAAGTTTGGAGTAGATCCTTCACGGCTTCTTTAAAAGTACGTAAGGACAGATTTAAGCTAAAAAAGGCAGTTTTAAAAGTAATACCTAAGCACATATTGATCAATGAAGTTTATTATAATACCTGGGAAAGTGTGGTAAGACCGGTTCCTATCTTCCTTAATACCATTGGAATCATTATAAAACTTTTGTTTCCCTTATATATAGTAAGGGCTTAGGATACTGACATCGATGTCGAGCGTATGGCTGCATCTGTCAACAGTTGTCTATAGAACGAATTTATTTAACATGCCGAAAAAAACAAACACTGGTATTGATTTCCAAAGGTAGCAAATTTCTGGAGATCCCCTAGTCCTGCAAACCATTGTATCACTTGATTAATGCAGGTGTGGTCCTTGAGAGAATTATCTGCTGTAAATTAGAAAAATATTCAGAATCAATGTATGGTTTGTTAAACAATACTAAATACTTTAAAAATGCTTTCAATTTAGCTGAATGTAGCAGTCCTTTAAATACATTGAGGATAGTGAAAGCTTCAGAATATGTGTTGCAAATAATTTCAAAGCGATTAGGGAAATTTTGTAATATTGGTTTACCTGGCGCAGCGGGGCGCCTTCAATGTTCGCAACGTGGCGAATATATCTAGATTGCAACTGGGCAACTTAAAGCTAATGAAGTAATAGACTAAATGTTTAAGTTGAATTTAAATTTATTAATTAACATTACACAGTATTTATACTAATTTTACACCAAACACTAATCTAACTGAATATTATGTTTAGCTAGTATTTTTCATACTAAAATGCTTATATGCATTTTAATTAAATAATTGCACTTAATGCACTTTAAGAATTTCATTTCAAATTGCTTTTCTTTTGCGCTTCTTCACATGCCAATTAGGTGACGAATACAGAAGGCAGGTCCTTGCTCTTAGCATGTGCCGGTATCGTATATCATCGTATTACTGTCAGCAAATAATTATTTTGTTTGTTGATAATATAATTAATATGCAGATATACTACATAACTATATCCTACTTTCAAGACTTCTATGACACAGAAACCGATGCTGTAACGTCCAAAGCCACAGATGCGGTTTTCAAGAGCTCAGATCTTAGACAAATTCTCTGGAATATCATGTAGAATAGTATTCTTTCAATTGAAAAGCCAAACAAAGGTGACTTAATCGAGTATGTAGATGCTGTTAAGGAAGTGATGATTGCAAGAACATTTATTTTTATGTTGATCACACTTTTTCAAAATGTTAATTTTCTAGAGTTATATGGATTTTTTTCGTTCGTACCTTTAAAAATTAGATTGGTTACTATACTTGGGTGCGCTATAAAAATTTTTATTAAAACTCCATAGTATCCGACACAGTATTCGAAAGTGATATGTGGCTAAAGCTAAATACGCATCGGTTGAATTTACGTTGTCTTGTTTACTTTTAAAGTTTTTCCTTTTAGATATATTACTTAATAACGTTATAGAATCTTAATATTACATGCAATAAAAGAAAGTATAAAAACTGTTCTACAATAAATAACATCAAAGTTTTAGATGAACCGTAAATATATAATATAGATAGAGTCAGATGAATATCTTTGTAGATATAGATTCATATATTTACAATATATACACAATATACTTATATTCACAGAAGTAGATCCATCCTATGCAGTGTTTGTTTTGTCAAAATATTAGTTTTTACAGATATTCTTTTTCAATTTGAACACACTCAATATATGGACTTCAACTACTACCAGAAAACTTAAATAAAAACATCAAATGAATTTACGGCGATGCAATTGCCATTATAGGAACTCATTAACAAAAATCTGCTCCAATATGACACATGTTATAATTGGAAAATCCTCTGCGTTAGCTGCCAATGAAACACTCAGCTAAAATATTTTTAAGTTTACATACACATTCAAATTTAAAAAATCGCTAAATTTGCAAATCACTAAAACTTATCTACATTGCAGATGTTCCAGATATTGTTTGCCAAGAATATGCAGTACCACATGTACAGGATCTCTTGCCTGCTCAGAAGTCCAATTCCATATACGGCATTGCCAGCAGTACCAGCAGCAGTAATAATTACAATACCACAGCACGTAACAAAATCAATAATTTGTTTCAAACTAAGTTACCACCACCGGTGCCACCGCCACCACCCACCGAAAAATATTATGCCACATCCTCCATATGCAAGCCGATCTCATCAGGCGCGCAACAAGGTAGTAATATTTCAGCTGCAACACTACCATCAGCTACGGTTAACGGCGGCAGCGCCGGTAGTAGTGCAACTGCCAGTCTGGCATCAACAGCAACCACACCCACCGGTACTATAGGCATGTCGAAACCACAACTGAATTACAATTTCGAAATGGACGAATTTGCCGATATGAATGAGGAGCAGACCAATTATCAAGTACAGGAATTTCCGCGACAGTCGCTTGTTATTGTCGAAAAACTGGGCAGTGGCATTTTCGGTGAACTACATTTATGCGAGACAAAAAGTTTGAGGTAAGATTCTAATTCTAATTATTGAGTAGAAGGCTTACTAAAATATAATTTCAATTTGACATGGATTTTTTTCGGACATAAAGTTCAGACCTTTAATCAAATTGCCATTGAATCAGTAAATGTTTAGTACTAAGAAACTTAAAATTGAATAATCAATTTCGTTTGATAACCTTTTGCTATATTTCACAATGTTTCATAATTTTTGATTCATGGCAGAACCTATTTTACTCGATGAAGACCTGAATACAGTACTAAAGTGTCGCTTGATCACAATTGAATGTTCTTCCATGCAATGTATTTTGAAATGGAGTTCTGTTGACCTGAGATTAAGCTACTCAAGTCGCTGTGACAAAACCTCTTGTTAAAGGTAATGAAGGTAATAATTTACTTATCGTATTAGGTCAAAACACACCACATTTTGACCTCATTTTGCACGACGTTGGCTGCTAATATATTCGGTGGACTTCCAGGTTTACAGCCATGCATAGAAACTCTGCACACAAGTAATATATATCGACAATTTTATGATCGTTTGATATTGAAAATAAAGGTTTTATTTTCGTAGTTTTTAAATTATATTATATAAACATACATGAATATATCAATGCTTAACACTTCATATGTCACCGTAAAATAAAATTTTTCTACAAACTTATCTTGGAGTAAAAATATTAAACAAGTTATACTTTGAGTTTTTGGATCCAAAAACCCAAAGCCAACTTATCCAATTGTGTAAACACTAATAAAACAATTTGTATATATGAGCGTTATGATAACATCACGCTGTAGATACATTTCATCAGTAAAATATTGTTATTACTAACTAAGAAAAACAAATTTTTTTTGCCAAAAATCGATTTTACTCATCAATATAATCTCCTTCAAGGGCAATGCAATCAGTCCAACGCTTCTCTAACTTCTCGATGCCGTGCTTGCAGAAGGATTTGTCATTTACCTTAAAAATACCGGTGAGCATTTTTTTGAGATCATTGAATAGCCAGTAGTCGCTGGGGGCCAGATCTGGGCTATACGATGGATAAGAAAGCAATTCGAAGTGTAATTCGTGCAATTTTGCCATCGTTTTTATTGACTTGCGACATGGTGCATTGTCTTGGTGAAACAAAACTTTTTTCTTCGCCATATGCGGTCGTTTTTTTACAATTTTTACTTTCAAACGATCCAGTAATGCCATGTAGTCATTATTATTGATGGTTTTTCCCTTTTCGAGACAGTCAATGAAAATTACACCATGTGCATCCCAAAATACTGAAGTCATAACCTTCCCTGCTGACTGTGACTGTTGGACGCTTCGGACGTGGTTTAACGACTGCAGTCTACTCAGATGATGATTGTTTTGATTCCGGAGTGAAGTATTGAATCCATGTTTCATCCATTATCACATTGCAACGCAAAAAATCTGATTTATTATGTGTAAACTTAGCCAAACACTGCTCTGAATCATCAACACGTTGTTGGTTTCAATCGAAACGCGACACCCACTTTAAACATGGTCAAATGTTTATGCATAATTGTAAACACACTGCTTTCTGATATCTTTACGGTTTCAGCTATCTCAGCTTCACTTAAATGGCTGTCACTTTCTTCTGACTAATCGAAATGTCATGAAATTTTACACATAGTCTTTTGAAGGTTGGTACTTCATAAACGTCATATGAATTTGACAATGGCGGCGCCATCTGTGTGTCAGTCACACGACTTATTGAGTGATGTGTTAATTTATGGTATGTGTAGACACATGTATACAGGGTGTTTACTGCCATCGTGGTTGGACTTCAGGTGACGTTTCTAAGGTCTTTGAAATGAAAACAGTCGCATAGGTTTGTCCACACTCAATTTTTTTTGAGATAGAGGGTATTAAAGTATCTTGTATTCGAAAAAAAAATCTTTATATTCTTTTTATCTTAACGATCACAAAGAAACATTTTAAAAATGGTTTATTTGAATAGCTGAATTTATATATATATGCATAATTAGTTCAATTAATATATATTAAAAGTTATAAGGTAGACTATTTGTGTTTAAATGATTTTCGAACTTTTAGGTTACATACATTTTTTGATCATTTTTTCAATACTCAATTTTCTGGTATTTTTAAATAAATAATTTTCTTTCTAAATAATTAGTTTCGTGATTATCCTTTAAACATCTTCACAGTCCAATTTGACTCGGAACTAGATTATCATGTGTTAGTATTGCCATGTGATAGTATCTTTGCATTTCTCAGACACAAAAGTATATTATTTTTTTTTAGTCATTATGCTTCTTTATTTTCTCTTCCATTATTCATTATGGAAAGTATTTGTATTTCTTAAGCCAACGATGCAAATATTTCTACTTCAATTACAAAACCACAAAATTCCAAAATCTTTACAAGCTTCCGCATTGCAATTATCATTGCTTAAAACAAAAATTACTTCAGTTTTCCATTCAATAACCGCAATTTAAACAAAATATGCAATCGAAGGGTAAAGTAAGGATGTTGACAACATTTTATAAAAAACTCAAACCGCAATTAATGCAAAAATCGAAAATATCTGCAAGTAATAAAAAATATGGAGAAAAGAAGAAGCTTACATTTCCGAAAGCAACTTTTAACTTTTGATATCGAATTCAGGAGTTCTGAATGCAGCATTTGAGGACCCCTGCGAGTGATATGAGAATATAACTGAAGTGGATTAGTTTTAAAAATTTATAATCGTCCGAAAGTGAAAAAAAAATGTTTGGTCAGTCGACGGTGAGAACTCGAGAGTGGATGATACACGTAGGCTACTTTTTATATTGTCATTTAAAACGTTTTTATCGTATTTCAAGATATTTCCCTTTATGGTCAATATATTTTTTTCGTAACCGTTCGATTCAGTTGTCGTAGCATTTTTGTCATCCCGCTTTTTTGACCACGTCAACGGCTTCTTTAGCCAGTGATAATCATCAAGCAAACTGCTTGTCTTCTATGTACGCGAACAAAAAGAAGCCATTAGGTATCCAATCAGAACTGTAAGGTGATCAGATGTACTATACTGAGTGCTCAAATAATTGCCTGTTTCAACTGGTACGGGAAAACTCACATCATTCTTCTTCTTATTTGATACTGCAGTCCAATATGAACCTTGGCCTTCCAAGGTCCAGTATGAACTCACATCATGCATGTGAAGAACTATCAGTTTCCAACAATTGGTTTCTCCGATATCTCTAAATACTTCTGTCAAACAAATGGTTGTATGCAGTTCAGAAATCACTATTTTAAGTTTCTTTAATGGTACTATTGCTACAGATAAGTTTTTCTGAGAAAAGAGTTTACCATATGTTTCAAACTAATAACTTAAATCTCTAGCTCATGCGCATAGATCTATGATGATGGAAATAATGCCTATAATCTCACGGTATATCACGTGTCAGTCTTGTATTATCCGCGATGAATTTTGTTACACCAGCGTTTCGCAGTTGAAAACGATGGAGCTTCATCAGCTTTAGTCTATCGATGCATTCCACGTATTAAAATTGTCTCAAATAATTCCTTCTCTCTAAGGCTTGACTTTCACGTCAACATAAACAACCCAAGTCGCACTCAAATGAAAAAACTTTCTATATAAGGTAGTAGCCGATAATCTCAAACTATCTAGTAAAGATACTGCTTCGGATCGAACAATTCTTGCTGTTGCTAAAACAAATCTTGATAAAATAATATCAAATGAGTTACTCATTACTTTTATAAATCCCGCCAAGTTGTATGTTAAGCGCTGTGTCAGAGGGAACTTTTTACCAGCTCCTCTTGTTTTACGAAATATCCACTTCTTTTAATAAAGATAGGATAAGATAGGAAACTTCGCTTTTTAATTGAAAATGCCACATTGATTAATAAAAATCAACTCCAAGGAATTTGTTCTCAGTGAAAGGAGTCACATGAGTTATAGTTTTTCCGCTTAATATTAATTGACACTTTTTTTATTTTTTATTTTAATTTGATTTATTTATTTATCCCCTCACTTTAGACATATAAATTTGCAAGTTATTTTACAATTTATAAAAATTAATATTGAGTAACATATTTCACCATAGCGAAGTCTGGGTTTCGCTGTCTAAATGCGAACATGATTTTCCGTCTGTGTATTAAATTCTTTTATTTTGGAAATGTACACGAATTGCCTTCACAGTTTTTAATCCTGAACTCCCATCCTACAGCATGGAGTATAAATCTATGTTACCTGACGGCCTGTTTGTACAAGCTCAAATCCCTCACATGCTTCCTCACATTTCACATGCGATTTCATTACACATAGCATGTCTATTATAATTTTCATTTGCGGTCGACAATAAAGTCCATCTGGTGTCTGATAACTGTCTATCCGTATGTCTATTAATATTTTATCAGACTGTCGCATATTATGCTATATCTGTTCATTTCCTGCATTAAACTATATGCCAAACGTTTGTCTGGTACTTGCAACGGAACTACCAGAAGCATGCAGGAATAGCTACGAGTACACATTGTTGTGTTTTAAGTTCGGCATTTGTGTCTCAATGATTTTAATTGGTTTGTGACTTTGTGTTTATTTAAGACTTTTGTTTTGGCTACTGTCTGTCTGGTCTATCTCCCTCAATGTTTGTCTGTCCACGAAACTGCTCTAGGTATCTGTGAAAGTCTGTTGCTGTTACACACCTCAGAAGGGTACACTTTTGCTTCTGTGCACATTTTGAGCTTTGACTTTTGTCAAATATAATAATTTCAATAAAGCCACTCAAATATGGTAAACGTATCGACATTTATGCAAACAAGAATATCCTGCACATACCAAGACTCCAATTTCATCCTTGCTTGCCTGTTCGTTTTTAGGTTGTTAGAGGTTTTTCGGAAATTTCATAGAAATGCTTTTACCGCATAAGCTTGTTAATTATGTTCAGGGCTAAACGAATACGAAGAAATGCACTTAACAGTTTCCTAATTGAACGATTTGATGGCAAAGGCGTTGCCTGATCAAATTATTTTACGTCTAACTATATTCTAACTTACTGTAGACTTATACATACTAATAAGTGAAGAATTGAAATAGATATGTAAAGCTAAAAGTTTTATTTTGATGAATAATATAATATTTACTTCATGGAGCTGTTAATAATAATGTGTGTCGCCCGTATATAGATCATCCAGCAGAACACTAATGGAATATAATCTTTAATCAAGGTGTCATTTATATACCATCAACTGTTCTAATTTTGACTTCAAATGATCAGTTGTTCTTATTCTTCAATTTAAGCTGTACCCCGATCACAGCCCAGACACCTGACTACTTAAATGTTGTCTATTTTCCATCTGTAATGGAACAAAAACATTATAAATTTCCGAAAACTTTGATCGGCTTTGAGAACTCTGATACTGTAATGTCACACAGATTAGTGCATTATCAGGGCTTCGTATTTCATCTAGAGTATATATATCGTACTAAGGACAATGTGAGATCTGTAAGATTTAAATCAATTATTTGTACTTTAAACAATTCAAGCCTAACAAATTTTTTGGTCTGAAAGTGATACGTTGTCAACTAAGTCAGAATCGCATTGATTCCTAAGGCTTTAAAGCAAAAACTAAATCTGCCCAGCGTTGTAAATGTGATACGTCACAAATAGAGAAGTTCTGACAAGAAGGAACTTGTCAAACTGGGAACATCAAAATGAGCGCTAACTAGTATTAACCTGTATTAGTATTTATCCGGAAAAGTGCCTATATGAGTATCTCACAACAAATGAAAACGTAAAACCATGGTTCAGTACTACAATTTATAGAGGAAGTTGAAAAAGAGTAAAAATAATTTTTAATTTTTTCATTAAAAATTCTCAATGTTTCATTTAAATGTTGACTCCCAATCCCCCTCGATACAATAACGAGATTTGGGGAATTTTTCCACTGCGCTTTATCTTAATGCAGCTTAGTTACCAAGATATCATGCTATTTAATTTCAAACCTTTTGTCATCTAGCGGTAATCATAGGACGCCATGGCATCTGAATCGTGTCATAAATTTATGATGTGGTGTAGGCACGTAAAACTCTTTTCCAATATATGCAAATGTGATTCAAAAAAATAGAATGAATTTTATTTACGACTTTCTTAAAAAAATTAGTGATCTTACTTTTAACAAAAATCACATCTAAACTATTTGAAAGCATCAATAGGTTTTCACAGTTTTGACTGGAAGTCTATCAATGAAATTATAACCAAGTCTTGAAAGTTCCTTGTAATAATAAATAGTTCACATGTTGTCTCGCGAAGTTTTGATTTTAATCAAACCATGATAAGGCATGAATATATTCATATTTTCCAGAGATTTAACAGAACTTTCGTGGTTTTATAAAGCAGGTAAGATTTAGGTTGATTTTTTAACTGATGGTCTTTCCCAGGTTTTTTAGTTCTGTCGCTTTTATTTTATAAAATAACTTCAACTACAGTCTTGTAATATTTTTTTTCTTTTTGAAACTTGGTTAAGACTTATTCATTTATTTCATAGGAACCAAAAATCAAGAAATAATGTAAAATCTTATATATTTTACCTGAATACTTCATCAGCAGTCATAGCGTCTCTATAATTAAGCATGGCTGGAACACTAATCACGGTTTTCAAATAAATTAACGGAATGTTTTTTTTTTATTTATTTATTCGACCAATTGACTCCTTTATTTATTAAATTAAATTTAATTCAATTATTAAATTTAACTATTGAACGTATCAAATTCTGTTTTAAAATAAAGCCCAATTTTTTTTCTTACAGTGCAAATCTAGTCGCAGTAGCTACATTGCGTCCTGGTGCACCGGATCACATGCGCAGGGAGTTTCGAAACAAAGCAAAACAATTGGCTCGCCTCAGTGATGCAAATGTGTCGCGCCTCTTGGGCGCCTGTCTACGTGACGAACCCATTTGCATGGTTCTCGATTATTCCGACTGTCTTGGCGATTTAAATCAGTTCCTGCAAGAACATGTCACCGAAACGAGTGGGCTGCAGGCGATGATGCCGAACAAAAGTTTAAGGTTAGTACAACTTACTTCTTACTTAGGCCAGCACAAAGCGAGTCACAAGCAGCAACCCACACCGAAAAATCGTATCGAACTATTCGTTCGCTGTGGACATTTTTCAAAGATCCTGTTTGCTATTTTGACTGTTTTGACTCTGGTCATTTGCGCTTGTATTTTTCATCTGACGCTTATCTTTGGCATGAAATTTTCGTATTTTTCTGATATCACTTGCAATTCATACGATTTTTGTTTTTCTGTTAACTTATTTTGTGCTTTATCTTATTTCCTGTACCACCGATGTCGTCGCTGCTTACACTTCCTGTCTCGTTACAATTATATGCGTCCAACAAATAAACCGGATGTGTAAAAACTTCGCTAACTTTTTTGGGGGACGGTCTAAAACTTTCCAAACTCCCGCATCGATACGACAGTTACGGATGCTTGGTGTACATCGCCACACAAATCGCATCTGGTATGAAGCATTTGGAGCAGATGAATTTTGTTCATCGGGATCTCGCCACAAGGTAAGTACAACTGCAGCATTCTTGTGTGCTTATATCAAATAAACTAAATTATTGGTGGCTAATGGGAAGAAGATTGCTACCAAACCCAACATAAGATTACGATTGTATTTGGGTAAGTGCTTCGGTTGCGCTGGGGTTGTGTAAAAAGACGGTTTTGTTGCTTAACAGTAAAAATGGTATTTTGTCGTAGACCGTTAAATATTCCAAATCACACTTAAAAAGTTTTCAAATATTCTAGTTTACACGCATAAATATTTTGCGAAAGAAGGAAGCTGAATACTTTTCAATGCAGACGGTAAGGCAGTACCGCAAACGATTTTAGTCTCAAGGTTTATTCCAAGTGTGCTTTTATGCTAAAATATGTTTAACGGTGTAATAAAATTTTGAAATAAGAAAAATGATTTTAAAATTCAAAAATAATATTTTTTTTGTGAACAAAGCGTTAATATGATGTATAGCATTATTGTTTACAATATGGAAAATCTCCGACTAGAAATATGAAACTAAGATCTTGATAGGATAGATAAATTCTGGTTTCACCTCTTTTAGTTCAAGAATATTATAACATTCTATGGACTGTCTTTTAAAAAAAAAAATCTATTAATGGTGCATTTTATCATTATTACACTTTATACCAGATTACCTGCCGTTGGTTGAGATATCGGCGTCAATATTTGTAGTGAAAACTAAAAGTTGGAGAAATTCACGATCTGTAACAGTGTATAGTTTGTATCTCCAGTGTTAGTCCTCTATTGTGTCATCCTTCCTTGTTTATTATTTGTAAATTGTGGAAATCGGGCATAAGTTTGGTATTTATTCAATTGAGTACAAATTTCAAACTCTAATTTTTAAAACGGATTACAATATATGTGAATAGCGGGATACAAAGTGAATTTTTAATGTACATGTATTAGCAACTTACTGTTGTAACTCAGCGGTGATTGGGTAGATGCGATGTAGCCACAACAAAATATGATATTTTCGCGCAACATCCAAGTGTAGTCTTAAGTTCAAAACCATAAATTATCTTTTAACACAAATTTATGAATATGCTTTATTAGGAATAGGAATGAACGGCTTTCTAGCTCCCAACGGAGCAGAGCACTGAAACCATGATTGATCTTTCGTGCTGCAATAGACCCTAACCGAACAGAAGACGAGGACTTCCTAATGTTAGAAAAGGAAAGTAGTTCTCGAACCAGTGGGCTTCTCCTGACCCAGATCAAGGCTAGGCAGTCACATAGAATGTGACTGGAAGTCTTGTCTGTTTCCAAGCAGAGTCGACAATCTATCTTTTCGGACAGACCCATTTTGTTATGGTGATAACGCAGTACATGGTGACCCATTAAATATCCTACCAGCAAGCTTAACTCTGTTCTACTGAAGAAGGATACCTTATCATAACTGTAGGGGTGAACCAGCTCTTTAGCCTGACGGTTACCTCGACTGTCGCGCCAGTATCGACTTCTCTTGGCTGAAAACCATTTATCAATTAAAGACCTAGTTGTAGACCAACTTAATCTACAATAAGGTTCCGGTCCACAGATTTGAGTGGCAGATCCTGTACTCGTAAGACTGTCGGCAGACTCATTACCATTGATTCCCGTTTGACCAGGAATCCAGCAAAGTGTCACTTTGTTATGTATACTTTATTAAGTAAATCTATTTTTTGAAATATGAAGCATAATTTTTTTAAGTACTTCAGCAATTTGTGGGATAAAACAACACATGAGAAGTATTAAAAATGTGTCCAATCTTAGCAATGCACAAATAATTAACAAGGAAAGAACACAGAATAAGGAAATAGCACTGGAAACCCTATAAATCCAAAAAAAAATATTATAAACAAAAAAGTTTGTGACGACAAAAGTACAAACTCCATACTAAAACGGCACTAAACTCTGGTGAATGCATCATTTTAGGAGTAATGACTGACGTTATTTTTATTATTTTGTTGTTTTTACTGTTTTTTTTTCGTTTTGGTTTTTTTTAAGCAACACTTGTAGAATGGTAATGTAATCAGCCTTAATAAAGAAGTCAACGAACTTTAAAATGTCGACCATAAAACATAAAAAAATATGTAGAATATTACAAAAAGAATGTAGAATATCCATGCTATATACAGAAAAAGGTACAAACCACTGATTCTTTTTTATTACTTAATCCCTTTCAGACCTCATTTTTCCAGCTAACATTTCCTTCTATTATTGGTTACACTTGCTTACCTTAGCTTATTTATATACAGTAGGAGTAACCTAATTCTAAAAATGATGCAATTCTCCCAAAGAACACAATTTCTCTAAACTAGTAACCATTATTCCATTACAAAAGTAAGATGAAAGTATTTCAAAAAAGAAATTCCCCAACAGCAAAACAATTTAAGAGTTTATAAACATTGGCACTAAGTATGCAGAACCTCAAGAACGTTCCAACAATGTCCCAACAACAGACGATGCAATTCTTCGCAGGAGTGAGTGTTGTCCTGCAGCGTAACTCCATAGCCATGAAATGTCTTAAGCATGGCGACGCAAAAATAAATTTTATTTCGTAACAAAATTGCGGGACGAAACCAACAGTAAATACGTCGACAGTGACAACAACAACAAAGACAACTGTTTTAAAATATACTTCTCGGATGCTGGAAGACAACGCAACTATATTGAGCCGTAATATGTCAACTGTAACGGCGTGCGAAACAGCGGCGAGTATGCAAACTGTGAACGCCATACTGTGGCGCAAGTGTCCGGAAGAATGCGAAGAGAGAAACGAAGCAGAAATACATTTTCATCTCAGTTAGTAGCTAAATGATTTCTTGTATTTTGCAGTCCAAAATCGTTCTAACTTTTGCTGCTCTTGCATAGACTAAGTGCCAAAAGCAATGTAAGCATGTCTAGTAAAGAAACAAATCGTTTCCCACAAACTCGCAGCAGAAATTCACGTTAAAATGCATTAAAGCAGACACAACAAAAACAGCAACAGGAAACAATAGAGCAGAATTAAAAGTATGTAGGAATGGCAACAATCGACCAAAAGTAAATAGAAAAACTTAGCAAAATAGCGCTACAACGCCGAAAAGCAGGCAAACGAATTTGCACAAACAAAGTTGACAATGAAAAAAACTTCCGCAGACGCGGAATTGGTTTATTCAAAGCAATTGAAAGAAAAAAGACTTTGCTAAAATCCGTTGAAGTTGCGAAAGTACCGCCATGTTTGCGTTAATAGCCATTTTAACTACAACTTCTATTTAGGTTTAAATCTACCAAATATTATTTGTACTAGTGCTGTTCATATTCTTCGGATATTTCACACACCGAAAATATCCGATTTCGAGTAATTGGATAGTAACGAAGTCTCCGAAGTTGAAAGGAAATCACATTTTTCTGTTAATCCGAAGTCTTCGAAGTCTTTGCGATTATTTGGATTTGCGATTATTATTCGCAGTGAAATTATTCGAAGAGTTCGTAAGTGATCTGGCTTTGTCTTTAGATTTCTTATGGCAGAGATTTTTTGTAGGTTAAGCTTAATCTTCCAACTGGTGTAGTAATCAAAAAGGCTCTTTAGTTGAGCATTTAGCTCATTGGAGATGCGGTAGGGATTGGATAACCGCATGAAGACGAGACATTCGTCGACGGAGCAGATTTGCTTGGCGGTGGCCTGCGGAAGTACTGAACTAATTATTCTGTGGCACATGCGTTTATTTGCACCTTTCAAATGAAATTTTCAGTTAATACATGAAAGATAACATTTATGTGTCTGAAAGTTTGTTTGTATCGATTTCTCTAATATTAGTATACAAAAACAAAAAACCGCACTCAATTCAAGTTGATTGCTCTAAATCGCAAAACATATTTTAAAGCTCGTACTCTTTTACTTGATTATCATTAGAGATACTCACGCAACAGAAACAAGCTCGATAATCGAGGAACATGGTATTAGTGTAGTGTCAAAAACTAAAAACGTTCTCAAAATGTATTCAGTTTTCACAGCTTTGCACTGTTACTTTGTTACTCGGCCACCGACATTGTGAATACCCCTATCAGTTGCAATAAAATTTTATATTAACGGATATTCAGGAGTACCAGTTCGGCCAGAAGAAAAAGTGTTATCGATGTGTTCAGTTTTCACAGCTTTGCACTGTTACTTTGTTACTCGGTCACCGACAATGTGAATACCCCTATCAGTTGCAATAAAATTTTATATTAACGGGTATTCAGGAGTACCAGTTCGGCCAGAAGGAAAAGTGTTATCGATTACTTTAAACAGTATCGATTTATGAAAAGCAATAGTTTCAACACCTTTTGTTAATTTTTTTAACTAACTATTATCCCTAAACTATTATCCTTAAACTGTAAATTCTAATTAAAATTAATGAATGAATTTTATTTAATACATTTATTATATTTATTTCATTATTGAATATTAGTCTATAATTCAATTTTTAACAGTTTTGCCGTTGTTGAGTCGCAATGTTACCCATTACTTTTAATAGTGGAAACCCCTATCATATACCATATATAATCTTTTTTGAAAACAATTTTTTCTTGCTATATTAAACACTTTATTACTCGAAGCTTTTATTGGGCAAACGACTCTCTGAAGTCCTTTATCTCGGAAATATCGGAATTTATTGCAAAGATGGCTGGTTCACCATAAAATCAACTGCTTTACTGATCTGGTATTTTTTCCGTAAAATTTACATACGTTCTATAACGAAATCAGATGGTTTCAAAATATGTCTATGGGCATTTCTAGTGCATGTTCTTTCACAATATCGTCTTCTATTACTGCTTGATATTGGCTTGATTATACATATATTTTTATAGTTTTTCTTGTTGTTTTCTCTTCTTCTTATTATTCTTGTCTTTATTTTTTTATTAAATACTTAAATATAAATAAATTTGAAAGTATTTTATTTAACAACTGTTGCAACAGTTTGTATTATTCCATTTGATTTTCTCAAATTGATAAGTTTGTCTATTCTAGATTTTTTCTCTTCTGTCCAACTTTGTTTGTTCGTTTTGTGCCTGGAGGACGTTTTCGAACCGAAAGAAAATAAATAACAAGTGGAATAAATTCGGTGAATTTAGAGAATGTTTAGCAAAAAATTGATGTAGTCTTACGAAATAAAATTTAAAAAATATTTATTTAAATTTCAAGAAACTTAAACAGTTTCGTTTGAAGAAATTTATCTTTAAAATTTATGGACACAACTTCTCCGAATGGTTAACTTTGCTTGCATATAACTAACACAAATTTAAAAAAAATAATCACATCCAAAACTGTAATTATGTATTGATAAAGGTAAAGAATGTCTACATTAAAGGTCAAAGCATTTGCAAATTCTGGTCAAACTTTTTATTCTAAACTAAAGAGTAAAGACGGGCCAATACTTGCTGATTTTGAAGAGCAGCTGTGTATAGTAACTCGCAAACCCGAAAAAGCCGATAACTGCGACTAATACAAACTCCAAATTTTTTTACAATTCCTAGTAACTCTCCTATTGTTACGTTAAATAAATTACCTGTTACTACTAACACTGGTGAGGTTGAGCAGGGTGGAAGTGTTCAAAACTCTATAGAAATCGCAGAACCTGACTATGTTCCAGTTCCAGACAAATGCCGTAGTTGTTCAGATAAATTGTTATTCGACCATGCTGGAGTTGACAACCAAAAAGGGTTAAGTGATGAAATGCTTCAAACCTAATGATGCACTCAGAATTGCAAGTGTTAAGAATCATTTGGGCAAACAGTTTTCTGCTACCACATCTCTAAATGATGAAAGTGAAGACTTAGACAAGTGCACTAAACCTGGTGACTCAAATGATTTTTGAAATAAATTGAAAATTTATTTAATTTTTTTTTCAAAACCACTAATTTTTATTAATGACAATACATCTGTAAGAACATACATATTTTTATACAATAAAAGTGTTGTTTTTTGACTTTTGCTGGCACAAAAAATATATAGATATCGTGTATTAAAATAGTAGGTGTAATGTTATTGTTGTACTTAATGTCATTAAAACCAGTGAACAAAAATAAACCGTAAAGCAGCAAACATAGTGTACAGCACATAGTGTACTGTTTTTGTTAAACACTACATACAGAGTACACTAATTAGTGTCCGAAAAACATAAAAAAAATGTTAGTGTTTGAGTTTATGAACACAAACTCTTAAATTATAGTGCACTGTTTCCGATATCTCATGTAAAGTTTTTAATGTTTTCGTTAGTGTTCCTTTCATGAAGGTAGTGAACGTTTTTAACGATCATTTCCCGAAAGTAGTGACTTAAAGTTACGGTTAGAATATGGTTAAAGCGTGATCCGGGCCGTCAGTACTTATTAGTAGCAGTTATTAAATAATAATTTTTACTTTTATTATTTTTCAAATAAATATTTATATATGACAATGTGCTGCGCAAAATGACATAAAAGTTAGGGCCACGTTATGTAGAGTGTCGCGGGCACGGCCTAAGTAAAACTATTGTTGTTTTCAATGCAAATCATAAAATTGAGATTGAGAGAAAAAACAATATATCGGTTTAATTTCCGGTATGAGAATGGTGTATTTGTGCCTCGGCTCTAAGACAAAGCAGTATTTTTTAATAATAAATATCAGTATTTGCGCCTTTTAGGAGCAAATCACTACAATTTCATATATAAATATTTTTTTTTATGTATATATATTTTATATTTTATATATATATATGTCTAAGCGTCATTATATATAAACACGCTTAGACAGCATTTCAAGTATATAAATCAAATACTGGAATGGAAAAAGGGGCATCTAACAAAAATATTAACTCAAAGATTATTAAGCAATAAAACCTTATTTTTCGAAAAGTGAATGAATATGGCAATAGATCTGAATGAACCCTTACGAATACAAGATCCTGGATACTAGAAGGTATGGCAAGAAGCAATAATAAGCCAGCAATAAACGAAAACAATTCGAATACGCCGCGAAAACCAGCCTAACGAGATCAACGTACAGTGAACTGAATTACGACTTGAATGATAATAATTAATTCAATGTCAAGTACAGAGAAATAGATATTATGTTATAAGAATATTTAAAACACGAGGCGAACTCTTGCGGTTGGCATACAACCCTTAAGAAAGCCAAGTAAATGTAGACTGCACACTTTGCAATCTTGGGGTAATTGAAGACGTCCAACATTTCATGGCAATCTGTCCTATATTGCAGGAGATTAGATTTAAATATTTCGGAAAAGTGGAGAAAATTAGTTCTTGCTTAGCGCTTTTGTTAGTGAAGCAACTAGTTACAGAATAAAAATACAAGATGAAATATTTTAAAAGCAACTTAAATTTTATTTATATTAACATGTATATCATTTAAACTGCATTTTTACATACGTATAATAATTAATTAATTAAATTAAACACACAAAAAATAAATAAATAAATAAAAGTTTATGTATATATGTATGTATATGTATACATATATGTAATTTTTTCGATTTTATTTGTTCTTTATTTATAAAGAAAATAATAAATAATTGGAATAAAAGTAATAAAGTTTCTTTATTTGAATCTCATTTTTTATTGCCTGTGGAATTATGTGAAAGTACTGCCTGTGCATACTTTTTTCAATAAAAAACAAACTTAAATATTATTTTTCACATTTTTATTAATATTAGATTTCATTTTGTTTTTCTTAAATTTTATATTGCATTTTGATTTTTAAGCAACTTCAGCTCTAAATCGGAAGTAAATATTTAACGTACTTTGGGGCAAGAAAGCATGCACATGCACGACGGTGCATGCATGCAACTCGTCACTCCTAGAAGTATACAATAACAGTGCAAACTTCAATAAAAGTTAAATGAGGAAACAACCAATCAAAATGAAATGAATTTTGAAATCGGAAATTTATAATAAATGTATAAAAATAACTAAAAAAATTGAATGAAAATAAATAGTCATAAATGTATAAACAAGGTAGCTGAAACTTAAAGAAGGCGAGATGTGAGAAAAAAAATATGCAAATATTATATATTGAAATCGCTGGATCGAAAACGTCAATGCACCTGGGAAGCCAGCACAAGAAGGCAGGTGCACGCTGTGTTATTCTATGAGAATCCCACATCGATTTGTTTATGCATTTGCATGCAACGCAACTCTGAGCCCAGCTAACTGGTACGTAGTCGTCTAATGGGTGTGGCAATTGCAGTAGTTATGCTCACAAGTAATTCAGCACTAGTTTTCTTGAGTTCTGCCTTTATTTTTGTAATAGATGTCTTTCTGATACGAATCAAAGTTGCTATCGAAACGTTATAAATTTTATCTCTTTTGCATTTGATTTATTTTTGATTTAAAGAACAGTTCTGCAATTTTTCTTACTTAAGTTGTGAACACAAAATAGCAATTGCTGCACTTACAAGTTCTCTTTGAATTTTATATTTGCTTTTATTTGATTTTTATCAGTTTTCGTTCAACAATCTTTCAAATTAACTTCAAAGTATGTGCGTTAGTTTATTGAGTTCGTTGCATCTTTCAAAGCTTATTTTTTTATCGTGGAGCCAATGCAACTGCAATATTATTTGTATTAAAAAAATTGCTTCTGTATTGATGACTCAGTAAATGCATATTTCTGAACTCTCATGCAGTCGATTCAGCTATTAAAAGTCGCTTTTAAGAGTTTAATATACTCCTCTTTCATTACGGTAGACAGTATCTATAAATCAGGAACAGGGATTGTTTTTTAGACACTGTTAGATTTTTAATTAATTGGTAGAAGTAACTTTATATATTGCTTGGATTAATGGCGGTCTATCTAGTACTGTGTTCTGTACAGTAGCCCTTTTTGTCAGTTACCGGCAAATACATTTTGTAATATTCACTAAGGATAAGGATTCCATTTTGTCACAAACAGTAGTGCACAAGCCGTACAAAACATTCAAGCAAGGTACAGATGTCATAAACTTGTCAGTGCTTCAACCGATAGCACAGAAACTGAACATCTCTCAGGAATCAGTTCATACAATTTTAGTTGACATTTTAGATATGACAACGAATAACACCAAGACTTGCTTCAAAGGAACTGAACTTTTCGCAAAAACTCTATCGGAAGTCAAGTGCTGAGATGATGATTCTAGAGTCTCTTATGTTCTCACATTTATGCACTGCATCACACATGCCGATGAGACATGGAATTCGATATGCTTCTTATATAAATAAATCTGCAATATAAGATATTTGAAGTCTATTTTTTTCGTGGCTGCCATCTAAAATGCAAATAGCTACCGTGCTTTTGTGATGGTTCAATCTATAACCTTTAGTTCTATCACTCAACCACAGGAGTCAGTCATATCCTTTACGTGGTTCCCTTTGAAATCTTTGTGCATTTGTACATTCGAGACAAGCCTTGGTCGAATCAATGTGTTTTAGAATTTCTTCTAATGGCAATCGTTGAATTGTTTTTATATTTGAATGCCTATCGGTAAACCAAAGACTTATTTTGTAAGTCAGCACTAACTTTAGAATTGTTTTGCAAGTCATCACTTAATTTTTTAAACCCAATTTTAATTGCCCTATTTAGCCATAATTGATCTTCTAACATTAATCATCAAGCTAAAGTTTATATAAACCTAGCTAGTTGACTGGGATAGACTCTTAATCAAAAATCAAAGCAATGCTGTTAGAAGTAAATGTTAATTTACCACACTTTAAGGTGTTAATTTTAATATTCCATTCTTCTTAGTTCGAAGAACTATGAATTCTTATTCAAGTTACTTTGAATGTTATTGGGCACTAAAGCGATCATAGCAGACGTACATATATATTATGCATAGTAATTGTACTCGTCCCTGTGGTACACCAGCTTTAATCAGAAGCACAACTTATGCATCTTCTTTACTTTTGAGATAAAAGTATTTATCACTTAGAGAACAAAGAATGGAGTACAGATTTATTTCTTGATTCTACAGAATAATCTAGTGTTCTAACATTGTTCTAATATACCATGCTTGTGCGAAAATCCAAACTTATATTCCGGAGTCATATTTTCTTCCATAATTGCTAGAATATTCTTTCAAAATATTCTAAAGACAAACTATTCAGATTAAGTTATTTCCATCACATAAGTTGAAACTGATTGAAATCTACATATGTTTTAAATGTAAAGGAAATCTTGAGATGATAATCGTCAAATGGTTTACACTGTTTTATTAATGGAACTAGAATTATTATTTATATACCTAGCTTAAGTTTACCTCATTTGCACTAATATAATCTCAATTAAGTCGATGTTTTACATTAATGTCGACAGAATATATTAATATATATATTAATAATTATATATTATATTAAGCAAACATCTTGGACATATGAAAAAAGCAGCAAAATAGGTTCTTCAATATTAATTGAAGTTCAAAAATAGCTGCTCAATATTTTTTAGACACAGTTTCCACTGTTTTCCACTGCCAGCTCACACTGCTTAAAAACGAACTACTTAATTTGTCTCTCAGAGATTAAGAAAATTCGTTTAGCACCACATTTCCCAAACCTAGCATCGTGTAATTTCTTATTGACGTTAATAAGGGTCTTCGACAATAGTGAGGAGATATTTAATTGAATATTAAAATCGAAAAGTTGGAAACTGAAAAATATACTTGTTTTGAAGATTTTTTTAGATAGTGGTTCTACCAGTCACAAATGCACAGAAATAAATATAAATTATATTGAAATTGAAATTAATATTATTTTTGTAAATTTTTAATGTAGCCAACTAAACGATCTATTGTTAGTTCTCTCATTTATACAACTATCGACTGTATTTCTCTTATTAAAGTATAGCATTGCAACTGCAAAGAATACTGTGGTTAACTACTTAAACAAAGTGCATTACATTAGTGCCATCCTTTGACATTCATTTAGTCTCTCATTAATAATTACGAGACTTTATTATGGAACAACTAACTTCACAATGAATTGCCGGTCCGCAAGATTGTGAAGCTGGATCAGTTCAATTTTACAGACTCGAATGTTATTCATGATATTTCTGTGAGGTTATTCGCATTTAGTGATTGAACTCTTGATGTCGACATTATTTCAGTTTTAACAAGAAATAAACATTATTTTTAAGGTTTTGCAAGAGCAAATTAAGAAGTTTTTGTAGAAATGTGGTTAAGCACAATTATCATTGATTGTACTCACTCTAATGTATATTTAAAACATACAATCACTCCCCGTTATGTGAGAGGACTAGAAGACACGGGATTTTCGAATAGTACTACGTATAATTAGAATTGGATACTTGTGTGAGTTGATGTGGTGAGTTAGTTTATTTTGAAGGCTAGGAGATATTTACATTTCAATTCCCTAAAGAATATTTTAATGACATCTTCAAACTTCCTAAATGCATCTAAAGAATTTTTAATTTTATGTTGAAGTACGTTTGCTATTTTATTTTAATATTGAATAACAAATACTTATACATGTTATACTAATAATACATAACCATAAAATAAATGTTAAAGTTCAACAATTTTATGCTGAAATGAAGGAAACCAAAAGTATTTGAAACCGAATAAAATTAAATTAAATTGAATTTTGCGGTTTTTGCAGTTTTTGCAGTTTTTGCAGTTTTTGCAGTTTTTGGAGTTTTCAGCAACAAATAAGCAAACACTAAAGCACAAACCAAAACTACATTGGGACGACATTTTGACTTCTTTCCATTTTTATTATCAAAACATGACAACAAAAACTATTATAGTATGAAATAGAAAAGAAAACTGAAGCAGTCAAAAGTTATTTACAAAACTCTGTTAAAAAAATGAAAGCAAGATTTAAAAATAGGAATGCATTGTATTAGAGAGAGACACCGTCGAACATTTCTTCAAACATTTAACCAACACTTGCCGCCGACTTGCAATGAAAAATGGTACCGAGAATCATACATCACATCATACACTCTACATAAGCGGCACACACCGGCAAGTATGCGACACGTAGGATAGAAAACAAACATATCCTGAAATATGAAGAGCTGCAGTGAGAGAGAGCCGACACATAGTAGCGGAAACGAGTAAAGCGGAGTATCTGAGTATCTTTATTGCCAAACTGACTCGTTTTTAAATTTATGTTTGTCTGCTTAAGCGGGCAGTGAAGAAGTATTGGTTTTTTCAGCGCGTTAAGCTCACAATTTTGTTTGTCAAACCCAAACTGCCAGATGGCAAATTTATTAAAAGTTCCGATGACAAACAAACTCTAGCATGATTACCTTCAGCCAGTCAGTCATGCATATGTACACTGCAACACTTCCGCTTATTTGCTGAATTATTTTCGCTGAACGGGACTCACACCACTCCTCTGCACACTGTCCAAAATTGCTTCCCAACAAAACCATGAGCAGTCAAGTCTTAGCAATAATGTCAAAACGCATAACGTGACGCAGCGCTAACGTTAACGTTAACGTTATACGTAGTACGTATTACGTTACACTAAATAACTTTCAGTATTTTATACCATCCCCGTTTTTGTTGTTTTGTTTCAGTTATTGTAGTTGTTATTGTTGTTATTGATGTTATGGTTGTGGTGCAGGTTCATATACAAAATGGCACAGTATTGACTTCTCTTATATGACATTTTACGTTATTTGACAATTGCTGAAATATTTTTTATGTTATTTTTTATTTTTTTTGTTTTTTCGTTTTTAATGCTTGTTATTTATTTTCTCTGTATGCTTTCTCAGCTTTTTATTCTTTTATATTTATTTTAACTTTCATTTACTTAATTATTTGTATTTTATTTTCTCTTACTATTTCAGCAATTTCATTTATCAGTCAAAGAGGAATGACTTAATAATACTGAAGTCAAAATTGTTGTCGTTACGTATTCCACTGGTTTATATGACAAAAATAGAAATTTAAGTTTACCGGATTCCTTGAAACCCTTCTCGTTATTATAACAATATTTTTCCTTTCATCTTTTTAAATGTTATTTATTATTATGTTTGTTATCGTATACTTGCACATATATCTATAATTCAAGACTCACACAAACTTACGCAGTAAATGAAACAACAAGCGTTGTCAGTGTTGTGAAACGTTGAAGAAAAACTGCGTTCCTAAGAAATTATCAAAAACAAAGTCCCTGATTTGTCGAAATTTTCATTATAAAATTGACTTTAATTGATTTGAGAATGATAAGTACTATGACATTTTTATAATGCTTCATTCAGCTTAAAAATATCTATTCCTGCAGCAGTGAATTTCTTTTATTTAATTAAAGCGAAGACAAGTTCTTATGAATCGCATTAAAAGCAGCTTAATTAGCACGTGTACGCACATTTAGAATGGTTTAAAATTACTAAAAATATTCGGAAAACGTTTTTTGGAAAGCTCAATTGAGGATGTTACGATAGAAATCGTCAATAAAGCTCACAAAGTGTTTTGAAATACCGACAAATCAAAGGGTTCGTACGACTTGAAGCTGTGAGCAGATGTAGTGATTTATAGTTTCCATAAATAATTGCGTACGAAAAAAGTAGGTGGGTTGAACTGGTTCGCATCAAAATGTGACGAATAGACTAAAGGACTTTTGAGGATACCAGTGTAATACTAATGATGCAGTTAAAGTTTTATAGAGGGCTGCTCCTCGATGCTATTGACGAGTTAGGGGTCAATACACGGAAGCTCTCATACATTCTTATCATTATTAAAATAATTTAATTTACTAGAAACCTTATTCACTAAATTATAAAGACTGTTGCGAGGCCTCTCAAATTAACATTTACATTTAACAATATTCTTGCTTTGTTCTAGGTTTTTCGTAATTGTGATTTTTAGGCAAGCTAATCTTAGGTCTAGGAGTTGTGGCCCTAAAAACAGTATATCATTAATATACCAATCATTGTTCTATAATACAATACTCTATGAAAAGTGAATATAATTTTGATGGATTCTCTATTGAGAGAAACCTCTTGTAGTTTTCTTTTCAAAAATGTTCGAAACCCTTATACTCGTAAGTATGCATATGTAATGACCATGTTTATATCTATCTGATTGTTCAGTGGTGACTGCACATCTCTATTAGAGATAACTTGATAAACGCAAGAAATAGTTTACCAGATAGAAATTGACTGTTAAAACTATAACTAATATATATTTTATAACTAATGACTGTGAAAAATCAAACGCCGTGAAAGAGATCAATTAATTGCAGAAACTTAAACGAAAGTATTTTAAACTTTCCATTATTTTTTTTTTCTAAATGAGAAACTTTCTTAAAAGCTATGTAATCTGTTCTGCAAAGTGCAAGTTGCCGAAATAACTCCTTTTGTGGCTTAGATATCAGTATTGGCGGCTAAGCTACCGAACTGTTCCGATTTTATAACCAAAGAAGTAGCTCCTCAATTGAATAGAACTAAGGCTATTGGTAGTTGGTATGTATACTTTCAATGCAATGTATATCTGTCTTAAGAGTTAGAAGGTCGTCTTTGTTTGACCACAGAAACCATCTTTAGTTACATCGTTTGTGATTGTTTGAGCTACATCTTCTTCTAAAATTAGATAATTCTCAAAGAACGATATTCTGATAGTTATTTAATATGGATGAAGTTGTCACTTGTTGATAATACAAATTATCCAACACAGTTACTGTACTCCATTTCATTGACAGATTAGAATCCTGTTAATTTATATTTTATCCCCTCTAAAAGATTAACTAAAACTTATATTTCTCCGTAAAATGTGTTTGAATATGCAAACTAAAAAATAGTTTTTGTTGAAACTTTCACACAGAAACTTTAAATAAAGAAGTCGTATTGGTTAAATATATGTAAATATATATATGTAATAACTTTAATGGGGAAAACATAAGTTCAATCTGCATACTCACATACCAAACAAGCACCTGCCTCTGCAGAAATTTAAATAGTCCTGGAGTCAGGCTCGAAAAAGATTCAAATGTTTAGGTTGTGTGCAATTCCGCACGCTCGCAACCGCACTTGCACTCACACTTACTCAAACATACTACCAAAAATAATGTGTATATATTTGTAAAATATTCAATTATAGTATATCGAATACATAGAAGCTCTATTGCTCCATGAAACCGAAGCTCCAACACTTGAGGTTGCAATCTTGCCTCGGGCAGCATAAAATTTTTGTGCACTTTTGCAAAACCTTCTCGGATAGATGGACTAATACATAGCAGAGTGGATATCTCTACCTGAAATTAGCTACATACACTTACACATGCTCAAAAACCTACTCACCTGCTAAAATTTTATTAGTATCAACATGTGCAGTTTGGCACGCCTGACGTATACGTAATTTTTAATTGAAAATTATATTAAATTTAAATTGTCATTTGTGTAAATATGAAATTTACATAATTGGCAAGAATTTAACAAACTATGCTTCAGTGATGACGATTTGTAGTTTTAAATTAAACTTTTATTAATGAAGTTATTGAAGTTGAAAGAAACCAAGAAACCTTAAAGCAAGAACTGCATGCAAAATGTGGTCTTAGAATTCAAAATATATCAATAAAAAAAACAAAATATTTATAGAATTGCAACAATTATATATATTGACATCACGTCGGCCTAAATCATTCCAAAACATTCTTGGATTGTAATGCCAGCAAACAGCAAACATTCTCTGTTCACTATCCAAGGTTTGCGCGCAAAAGGAAATCACTCCGTACTTTTGATATTTTTTTCAAGTGTGAAATGTAGAATGTGATTTACAAACAATCGAGGCTGTGACTCTGAACAAACTTTATATAAATAGCAGTGCCCGACTTAATGTCAAAAAAAAATTTTTACTATGGAACCTCCACACCCACGAAATGGACCTGAAGAATGCGTAAACTGCCAGGAGTTTGACCATACGAAAGCCTTTTGTTCACTGCAGTCGGTGTGTGTTGTGTGTGGTAGTAAAAGGTAGTAACTGTAATGTTAACCAAACCGCGAATTACAGAGGGTGTTAAGTCTATCAACATCTTAAATAAAGTTTAGTCTACTAAAGAGAAGCTCTTCGGGACTGCAAAAATAATATGTTTTCAACAAACACTGCTGGCTCAAATAATTCTTTTCCCAACACGGCGTTTTAAGGTGTCATATATGTGAATGCCTCCGGTTTTGTTTACAACAGTCTTGGATTTATTATTTGAAGGCAAAAAAGCACGCATGGTATAAACCAGGGACTAAGAGGCAAACTAGCTGATGAATATGCTGACAATGTTGTTTTACACGGAGCAGACTCAAAACGATAAGGAAGTCTGCAATCATTACGCGGTAAACAAAATTAAAAATATATAATGCGTGTATGAAATTAACCTTGCTGTACAGTTGTGAGACCTGTCACACTTCATGTACTATCATACACAAAATCCAATCCTTTATCAATAGAAGTTCAAGGCACATTTTAAAAATCTTGTGGCCGCGAACTATTCGCAATGAAACACTGTGGCGAATCTGTCACCAAGACAGCATCAAAAAGGAAATAGTGATAATAGTGGAAATATGGATGGATTGGCCATACGCTCAGAAAATGTGGTAATGTTAGAGTAGAACCCACAGGGCCGGCGAGAAAGAGGTAGGCCGAAAAATACTTGGCGCAGAACTGTTACAAGCGAAATGAGAAAATCTTTTAGCGGCCTTAGAGCAATAGCTCATTAGCGCAATAACTGGAAAACATTTGTAACTTCTATAATGTAAATTCGATGTACATAAAATATTCTTTGTAAATAGACTAAATTTGTAATTTTGTTAAATACAAATATGTTCTAATAATAATAATATTTGAGGCTTTAGAAAAAGTACGGCCTTAGATATTGGTTGTGCAATTTTTCCTTTATTTACAGTATTTAAAAATGCTCTAGCACTAAATTCATTTTCACTAAACGTACTTATAATATCGCAAGGATGTACATCTGGTTCAGTTCCTTTATATATATGACCGTATATAGATATATGGCTCAAGCCACTAATGTAAACATTTCTTAAGATGTTACAGAATTTTTGACTGATCATTTTTTAGGTACATCTTTTTAATGCAGTTATTCGAGACTTATCATATTGATATATATTGATTTCACTGAAATACTGATATGTATGAGGCACTCGAATTCTCAAGACACGATTAAGTAAAGAAGTTGTAGGAGTGCAAAATGTTCAACAATTTTAAAATCAATATGCACAAAATAGAGAAGTAATGGATAAAATTTTCTAATATTCGTACGCTAATAACGAGTTTCAATTTGATTTTTACTATAGCATTTGAGTCGTCTTAACTTAAAGATAATAATTCAGAAAGGACATTTAAGGTACAGTAATCTCACTCTCACAGGCTTACATGCTCTTATGAGGAGTATTTGCAACTTTAGCGAGTTGTATAGACTTCCATATATTGCGAAAAAATAATGCTTGGGCTTTGATAATTGTCGGCTCGCTGAACTGACGTACTCGGTATTAGTGAACACAGTTTTAGTGCTAGGGTGTTAGTGTTTTGTTTGTGTGAACGAGTAAGTAAACGTTTGTTTTTGCGATTGCGTTATATGTGTGTTTGTGCTGACTTGTAGCTTAAGGCTGATTTAATTTAACAAGTGACAGTTGCATATGGTAGATACACAGACAGGCCACCTTTAACACTTGCACAATAAATCCGTTTCTATTCGTTTGTATTAGTATCAGTCATTTATGCATACTCGCTAACAATCTTCACAGATACATGTGTACAAACAAACAACAACACCAATACAAGCTCAAGCCTAAGCACAATGGCAAACACGTAGACTCCGGCGAGTCATGTTCGTATGAGCCGTTTACTTATACACTTGCATATTTGATATTAATTTTCATTTTGACTGGCATGTTGACAGTCACTTTGACACTGACAATTTTCTAAAGTAACTTTACTAAGAAGAGTGACAACGAGTTTATAACTGATAAATATGCAAACTCGCACACCTACCAACACACAAAAACGACGAGTAAACCAGTAAACCAGTAAGCGAGTAAACGAGTAAACGTCGATGGTCGATGGCTGCAGTTACGAGTTACGAATACGAGTACGAGTATGAGTACGAGTACGAGTATGTGTTGTTGCCGGTGAGTTTTGTTGTGTATTCGTCGTTGCGCAACTAGAATATGTACTCGTATGTGTACAAGTGGATTTAGGCAACATGTGAGGTAGTTGAAATATTTTGGCAGGTGCTTATGCATATATTGATCTCTTTTACTCAATTTCCTGACAGACTCGTTGTTGTTGTACGTGATAATACTGTAGCTGTTGTTAGTCTCACTACTGGCATTGTTTTTGCTGTTGCTGTAGTTACTGTGCCTTCACATTCTGGGTGGATTTATTTAGCCGGCCCTCTTCTGAACATGCAACATATCTTTATGTTTTGTTTTTTGATTTCTGAATATTTTACTCCGAACTTGTATTGTATAATTGAGCGGGTTATTGCTGTGTTTCGTACTGATAAGGGCACAAATTCCATGATATTTCAACAATTTCGTTTGTTTACTTTTGGCACTCTAATGTGCGATTAACATTTTCAGCAACAAATTACATATCACATGTTTTCGTATGTTGTATGTTGTAGGTTGTAGGTTGTATGTATATTCGTACTCTGTTCCCAGTCAAGTCAGCACAAACTGTGCACATCATAAGCATATCAAAATAAATGAAATACACTCTGCACAAAAACTGAGATATTATGCAAACTTTAATAATTTTTTGGTTGACACGTAAATGAAACAAAATCCACACCTGCACCTGCAAACACATATGCAAACTGAAGCTACAAAATACTTTTTGAAACAAGCAGGACTCTAAACTTTTAAAATTAACAAGGATAATAAACAAATTCCTATAGTAGTTATAAAATGAAAATGTCAAGTTAATTAATTTTTAAAACTATAAACATTTCACTTTATACTTATGCAATGGAAGCACTTTTAAGTATGAGAATGGCCCAACAATCAAATGAAATGTAGTGACAAGACTTTTCCCACGATTCGCAGACATACCATAAATCACTTCTTAAGGCTTCCTAACGAAGCCTGGCTTCCACCATGGATGGTATAAAAGAGCACTGGCTTTTACCGGCTATGATAATAACTGACACACCAAGACAAAGTACATGCGAACTCCTTCTAATACTCACTCCAGAAGTTATGAAGAAACCTACAATAAAAATATACAACTAAATATTTCAGGTTTTTAGATAAGAACTTTTTTGACAGTATATCGGGCAACTCCTCCATGGATTACTTATCTTCTTTGTGTATTTGCGCAAAATGGTTTAATGAAACAGTTAATAACCGTTCAATATGGGTAGCAGAAGGGCACTTGCTGACAAACTAATGCGGTCAACCAACCTACTGAAGCACTAAGATATCAAAGAAACCAGTCATCAAAGAAGATACAACTTTACTGTCTATTTTTGAAAGACCTGATATCATATACATTGTGACCGAAAAGTTTCCGGAAAATTTTAAATAAAACGCAAAATTCTTAATCTTCATCAATATTTATTTTATCTCCTTCAAAATATGCTCCATTAGAAGCGATACACAAATGCCAACGTTTCTTCCAATCATCAAAACATTTTTTATAGGCGCTTTCCGGTATGGCTTTGAGTTCCCTCTGCGAATTCTGTTTTACGTCTTCTATGGATTCAAAACGCGTTCCTCTGAGTGGTAATTTGAGGTTGGGAAACAGGAAAAAGTCACACGGTGCAAGATCAGGTGAATACGGTGGCTGTTCGATGGTATTTATTGAATGTTTGGCCTTAAAATCGTTGATAATGTTGAACAAATTGAGGTGAATCGGAACAAGCCGGGCGTTGACACGTCGCATACACAAATTGTCCACCAAAATCAAACGAGCCATCTCACGACCGATGCCTAGCTCTCGTGCTATCTCTCTAACACTCACATGAGGATTTTTGAACACGATTTCCTTTGCCTTTTCAATGTTTTCGTCGGTGGTAGAGGTCGAAGGTCGTCCAGAACGCGGCATGTCTTCGACGGTCGTACGACAGTCCTGAAAGGCTTTGTACCACTCATAAACTTGAGTTTTCGATAAAACTGATTCCCCATAAGCCTTTTGTAGCATTCGCAACGATTCTGCACACGAAATTTCGTTCGAAAAACAAAATTTGATGCAAACTCTTTGTTCAATATTTTTTTCCATTGTTTTTTTCGCAACGCACTACTGAGGTGAACTGGTTTCAACAGCTGCCGTAAACGAACTGTCTGACAGATCGCGCTCATTTTTGGCATAGTAATTAAGGACAGTGCTGCCAAACTACATAAACTTAAAATATCGAAAAATATACAGCGCGCGAATTTTAAATGAGAATTTCCGAAAGCTTTTCGGTCACAATGTATAATATATAGGATATATATATAACTTAAGATGCTGCAATGTGGAAAGCTGTTTCAGCTACTTAAATGTAGTCAATTACTATTGTAAGTGTTCTCAAACTTGATGTTGAATTCCTTGTTTGTTTTCGTATTTTACTACAGACTATATAGGTCGACGAACGTATGGCCTGTAGACTAAGTCGACTCAAAACGTGTTCCTCGAACTAATAATTTGAATCTTGGAAACATTCGTGTCAGATGAATGCTAAGCTTGTAGATTAATGCTAACTTTATTTTTGGTCTAATGATCTTGTACAAAACAGAACATGTGAGCAGATACTTATCATGTTGAAAAAACCATTGTCACCATTCTGACCTTTTTGGACGAATATTCTTTTTCAAACGCTTCAATATACTCAAAGAACACAGAACATTGACTTTTTATTGACTTTCTGTAAAGAGTTCTTTATGCACAATACCTCAGATATTTTCAAAGACAATCAAAAGTGCTGTAATTTTTATTGTGGTTTTTTAGTTTTAAGCCATTAATGCACCAGTTCGAAGATATACACAGGAATAGTACTGCCAAGCCAGAACTTCGAGCAATCAATTAGTAAAATTTGTTAATTTCTGTATTTAATCGAGCTTCTAGGAAGCTTGAACATCTGGTACATCGTCTTTATCTTCCTGTGGTGTATTCATTTGACTGATTTCTTTGTTGGCAGTACAGTTCTCCTCACTGTTTTCGACATTTTCAGTTGGAGTTTCAAATTCACTAACTGGAATATAGCGTTCAGGATTACTTGCACTTAATAAAGGTACAAGATCAATGTTGCTATTATTGTAAGATAAGTAAAATCATACATTAATACGAATGAGATTATTTTAACCAAAAACTATATTATTGACATGTACCAGCAAACCATATAGTCCACATATTTGCTAGTTGGGAACTGACATAAAACATATTGGATCCTTCGTAGCTGGTTTATATAGCGAATTCTTCTATCGATAATTGTTCTAAAATATATAACTTTTAGAAAAGATTCCAAATGTTGACTTACATTGTTCCGTTATTAATTAATGCTTTATATAATATATAATTACGATAATTATGATGTAAACTTTTTTTTAGTTAACTTTATATATGTCGCCAAGTAAATTTACAAGTGCAATCCCAGGGCACTTCAGTACCCTGTGAGTCATTAGTACTTTCGAATATTGCAAAACATCTTCATAAACGCATGAACGAAGTATTTCGCGACTACGAAGGTTGGCTCGGGTGCGTTGTTTTCTCCTGACTACATTGGAATCGCTGTTCAAACATTTTCGCGGGATAGGACCTTTCTAGATGTTTACGTTTTTCAGTGTATGTCTTATGTGCTTTGCAGTACACAGTCAAAATTATGCACGTCATAAACTGTGTCCTTTGATAATTGTAGCATTAATAATTCTCTTGTACTAAAATATTATTTTTTTGTCTTTTTGATTATTTCATATCACGAATTATTTTGTATGAACTGTGGTTGGGAATGTTCTATGTACGAGTAATGCCATACATCAGTTTTTTCCTCGCACTAGTTTAAATAGGTTTCTGTGCTATTCTATGTGCCAAACACACCTCAGAGTAATATAGCGTGAACAAAATACTCCCAATAGTAATTAAAAAATTGTTATTATAGTTTCTTGCGATTACTATAATATTATTATATGTTATTATATGTATTATATGAACATTTTTTTCTCATTTGGAAAATTGTTTCTATATTGAAATTTGAGTGCTCTGAAGCATAGTTCACTGAACCTGCACTTTTTTGTACTGCCGACTCCTACACCTTGGGAAAAAATAAAACATGTAATAATTACTTTTTCTACATAATTTTTTGTGCCTTTGTGAATAAACTATGCATCTGTATTCCAAAACAAGTATTTATTTAAACCTATATTTTACTGACATTTTTTGCATATTATTTGGAATTTAACAAGTATTCGTTTCTACTTATATCCGTGGAACACTTGTGAGTTTTTTTAATCACGTATTTTAATGCTAGACAGATAATGCTTAATGTTTAATTATTACAACTAGTATATATACGTAGGCTGCCTTTTAAGTCCTGTGCCTAGGCAACACTAAGTATTAGCATTTTCTAACATAAACATCAATACAACGTCTATTGTGTTGTTTACCGAATTAAATTATCGGTGTTTTCGTGTGATGATTTTTTACGATTTTCGACATAGATTACCGAAAAAAGAATGTATCGATCTACTTAGTTCGATATATAGTAATAAAACACAACGTCCAGTGACTGTATAACGTTGGTTTAATGAATTCGGACGTGGTCTTCGATTTCTCTACGACGAATTTCGTAAAGTTCGTCCAATAATGGCTGCTGTAGCGGAAACCATCGAAGCATTTCTCTTAAAGACCGGCTCTATACTTTTCGCTTCGGCTACCAAATCACTGGAGTGTTTTTCAGGTAGAAGTAATGGCAATCCATTATACTGTAAAATGCTTAATTGGCAATCAAATCCCCGATGAAACTATTTCAATCTTTACGGATAGCCAATTTGCCATTAAATCAAGTGGTAGGCACTTTAATCACATCATCATAACTCAAAACTGCCATGCTTCTCTTAATGACCTAGATAGATGCTTTAAGGTTCAACTCATTTAGGTTCATTTAGGGCACAGGTATATCTCGGGCAATTGCAGGGCGGATGAGCTTGCGAAGGCAGGCGCTCCTCTCCTTGACGTTTACTTCTCAGATATTGGCGTTCTACTTGCAACAACCAAGTGGAAATTAAACAAAAATACCTAAGCATAACCAAGCAATACTGGGCAGACAAATCCTGCCATGAGAACCCTAGATTGACTTTATCTAATTCTAAAGGATATATTTGAATATATTCAAAAGAATATTGATGTGTATATATCTGCACTAATATACAGTAGACCTTACTTTGGAAGCTGGCACTTTTAAATCATCAGAAAGTAATGGTACGAGCATAAAAATAGCCGATCGTGATTTACAACTTTTAAATATAATTTTTGGCTAAGTTATATTTGATTAACTTACAGAATCACATGATATTGACTTATTCATAATAATATATTATCATGAAGTTCATTTTCTTGAATAAAATGTTATAAAAATGTAACGGAACTTTCATTTCAGCTGCCTAACTCAGATGTCGACAGAACTTCCCTGGAGTATGACAACGTTAACAATCTATTAAAGACAGATTCTTTCATAATATTCGACTAAACTGAAAATATTGTAACTTTCTCCTACCTTCTAATAAAATTGATAAAACTTCAAAGTATTTATCACGCTAATTTCAAAGTACCCTTGTACGAAGTACGCTTGACGAATATTGATTACCGAATATTCATACTGTTTGTGACTTATCACCTAATACATGTGGTGCTGTTATAAGTTAAATAGTTATACTATATGTAGGGTCTACACATTAAGTAAATCGAAAGTGGAAACTGTTTGTGTCAAATTGAACGAAAGATATTAGAGTATTCGCCCTGTAAATAATGCAGTCATGTTAAGGCAATTTGGAATCATTCAATAACCTAACAAAATCTGAGGAATCTACCCTTTAAAATAAATATCTGCCTTCAGTATTAGCACTTTTTGAAAATTCAAGTAGGAAAAGAAGTAGAAAACAAGATCAAAGATGCATTATTTATTTCATTTGATGTCTTCCACTTTATCACTTTATACCACTTAAATAGAATCAAACTATTGATACTCGAATTATTAGATAACTTTATGAAAGACGGAAGCAGTTCATTTGATTGTTGAAACGACAAATCACAGTGTCTAAATATGTAAGGCTACTATGTGGGATAGTAAGAAGTATAACCAAATAAAATCTATATTAAAACCTTATAATATATTATGCCGTACATGATCCCTTAAGGCAGTTCTGTTCCACCGACTTATTGTAATTAAATTCTATAATCTTTGTACAAATGAAGGTAATATATATTAATTACATTAGAGTATAATTTCTCCTTATTTAAAATAAATTTCAGTTCGAATGTGTTATAATACTTTTCAACTATAAAGAGGGGTTTTGAAAATACTTCGAACTAAGAAAGTGTAAAAGTAAGTGCTCAAGTGCACTGGCTCAAATGGCTTCAACATATAAACAACACATATATATACATATATATATATATAATATATATAATATGAACGAGTTCTAAGAGTTTCGTAAAATAAGTATTTGTTTCTGAAGCCTTTATCATCAACCAATGAATAATATACCATCAATAACATCAATTAATGAATAAATGATCATTGCGCGGCCTATTTGGTTGCGATCTACAAATAAGTATGACGGACTTTTACACCAGAACGAAGTTTGTAATGCCAATTTCGCACATTACTTAATTAATTAATTTTAGTTTACATTTAGTCTTCGCTTGATCCTTCTTTACTTTACAATAATCTCAACGAATGGCAGGTTTGTGAACAAAATTTTGAAAAATGATTTCATGAAAGCCTTAAGGAATAAAAAGTATCCTTAGCAAAAATTGACTCCTCCAAAAAAATTCTCTAATAAGTAAATAGCTGGTTTTTGAAAGAAGATTTTCGCAAATTACTCAGATAATTACTTCTTAAAAAAATACAAAAACGTGATTAAAGAAAGTCTGGAGGAGTGCGGATTAAGAAATTTAAAAATCATTTCAACTTTGTAAACTTGTACCAACCAACTCTTCACATATGGCGAAGAGTTCACATATGGCGAATGGTAGTGAACTTTTTGGAGCACAAACCACCAACAACGAAAGTAACAACAAGAGCAGCAACAACTCCAGCAATACTTCTTTCGAGCAATGCTGCCACTGCGTTTTTATGTTGATGAGGAAAATTGTCATCGGTTGAATGCAATTGAAATGACGCCATATTGTGGAGCGAGAGCAATTATGCTTGTGTGTCTGTATGCACAGCTCCTGTGCATTTGTTGAATTGGTGCTAACCTATATAAATATGTGTGGATGCAAGCATACAGGCACACTTGCGGGCTCGTGTGCCCCTTCGAATTCTTCTAAGTTTAGTCGATTTTCCGTTTAAGTTGCAAGTTTCCAACTGCGACTTGCGCTACGTGCTCGCCAACTGCTGTGGCGGCGTTCTAGTAGTTTACAGTATTTCATTTGGTGTGGCTGCAGCTTCTGTCAGCTGCCAGCATAAGCATCCCGCTTATGCACTATTCCAGTAATGACGCGGTTAGGGCTTGTTAAATACTTGAGAATTGTATGTACTTTAATTTGGTACACGAAAGTGGAAATGAAAATGGAAAAATCCATGAAAACAAAAACTAGCTGAAGTAGGATGTTAACGAGTTCACACATACACAAATGCGGGACTAGTTGAGGTGAAACCTTAACGAAAAACTAGCAAACAATGCCAGTGGGTTAATTTAGCACAAAAGCACAGAAGATGTGTGTGGATATGAGCGTTGACACTATATCAGAAGTCACGACAGTAGTGAGCGTGGTAGCTCGACCTGACGAATCTAATTTCGGAATGTTTGAGCGAACGCCAGTAGAAAAAGTTGTCTGTTGCAAATTACATATATAACACATATCAGCCCTCGATAATTTTAATGTCTGCGATTGTCTTGTAAGTTGCTCTTGTTAGAATCTCGAGTGGTATAAATTATAAGTACACATTTTCCACTCTTAACCTCCTTGTTGTCAACAATTCTGCATACAAGAGCCCCGCACTTCACAAAGCCGCACATGCAAAATATGGGTGAAGAAAATGCTTGTTGACATTTTGGGCAATTCTTGTTTCGTTCTGTTTAGTTTTTCTCTCCGTTTTAATGCTTTTTGCACAGAACGCAACTCTGCAGACTCTCGAGGAAATCCTAAAAATAACGTTCTAGAACCAGTACAACGGCAAACAACTTTCGGCAGAGTTAAGTGCTCTATTCCATTTTTTTGTTTGTTTAATCTTCGTATGTGTTTTTGTTATTTATAATTTTTTTGAGACTGTTTTAAGTATTAAAGCGGATTTAGCTGGAAAATGGGTCGCATTATGAGTTTAGGCAAATTTTGTTGGAAAATTTTTAAATCCTTGTGATAACAGATCAATTTATAAAGAGTGTTTCCATTGTTTACTTAGGTTATATTGTGTAATCAAAAAGAGTTAAGCGAAGAAAATAAGATGTTGTGATGCAGCCTCTGCTGCGAGTATGTTTTTCAGCTGATATAAAGTCTGCATAGGAAATAGTAATGCGGTAAGGTATAAACTCATACACTAATATGTGTTGAAATCATTCCAAAAGAAAATGCTTCAAACACACACATGCTTACACATGATTAGAAAACGTTGAGAGAGCGCGGACAGATACAACTGTCAGCATTGCCAATTGAAGACATCTATTGCACATTGTGATGTTCTCAAAATTGCGTAGGAGAGGCGACTTACACTAACCATAATTATCTATGTCTTCAAAATATAAATAGTGACCCTCGTATGTTAGGTCAGGACCATGAATTTTTTACATAGAACTTTCAATCATTGATTTATGTATTAATTTATCTAACGATTCACCTACGTCTTTTGCTAAAACATTAAGTGGGGTGGAAGAGAAAAAGAGGGAATACCATCTCTCTGTTAATGTTTACTCATCCATCTATTGTTACAACCGTATTTATCCACTTACCATAGAATTACACACAATCGGCAAATCTTATCCAATTTCTATCAGCGATTGACAAAAATGATTTTGTCTTTCATATATTTTTGAATAAATTTTTAAGTTAATAAGTAAATAGTTTAGCTACAGTAGATGAGTGACTTAATGTGACGTAAGGAGATGATAGTGCTGTCACCTTTGTGTTTATTTATATGCGCCCATACCAGCGTCCAACTATACTTCAGATAAATTTCAAAAATATCATGTGCTGAATTTCAAACATAAACGAAGCTCGCTATTCCACTGGGGATTGTCGATGTAAGCAAAGTTTAGCAAAGGTTAAACATACTAAAGATTTTGTGCATATCTTCCCAATCTTTTAGCAGGTTTTAAAGGGAAGGTTCTTGATGCAACTTTTGTGAACTTGAATGGTTTCTTTTGGTTGTGTATCCTAACTGGTGTTAATAATCAAAATCTCAAACGTTTAATTATCAATCGAATTCTCACTAACTTTCCTATTTGATATTCTATATACGAGAGAAGACTACATTTCTACAAAAAAGGGCGTTTTTTAAGACACATATATTATTTAGTTGTGTTTAATTCTAGGATATAATTTTAAAGATGTCATCCAAAATCTTTTTATGTTTATTTTTTAAAGATCAAACATTTTTGTGACAAAGGATATACACAGAATACTTCATAATAAGGAATATAATTTTTTTAATGTTGTATACATTCAGACATATCTTCCTTTACTGGCAGGATATTCACCATTTAAAAATAAAATATTAAATGATATTTAAATAAATTAAGGTAATAAATAATAATATTACTGGTGAAAACAATTTGTAGTAATTTTGCGGTGAACTTACTTCGATAGTGCAAATCCCATAAACTTCATTTGAAGGATTCAATCCCTCGAACAAACTACCGATCTTATCGGAAAGATGTGTGTGTGGCATGATGGCCCATGGCACAACGCAAACCACGAGCGCAGCAAGGGTCTTGAGCAAAACGAGTATGAGAACGTTTCATTTTTCTGCTGTGTGGCCAACTTTTTGCTTGCTCCGTGAATTTTCTTCCGTGTTTTTTTAGGTTTGCATTTCACTCGGAGGCAGAATCTATGACAAAGCAACGTCCATTTAGTTATTGCAGTGACCTCTTACGGCGCTAAGAAAAGTAAATAGCAATGTAGCAAGCACAAGCAGCAGAAGAGGCAGGAAAAACAAGCAGTAAGAGAAGCTGAAGTAGATGACCCTAATGTTAAGCGCCAATGCTTCCATTTTATGCTTTGCCATTATTTCTGCTTTTTGGTCGCCTCATGAAGGACAATCACAAACAACAAGGGACAAAGAATGCAACTGCAAGGATATGTGCAAATGTTTCGTTTCTTTTTGCTTGCATTTTGAGTAATTTTCAAGTTTTAAAAAGTGTTGTCCTATGGCAATATTGTTGTCACTACTACGCTGCGTAGCAGTTTATTTATAACTGCTGCATGTGCATCTCGAAGACGACTAGCTGGGGGATTGGCGCGAAATCTGCTCCTTGTGCTGCAAAAAGGCGGTGTCCGGGTAGTGTCATAAAACGAAAATATACTCCAAAAAATGCAAGTTCGCATATTCACCAAAAATGTTGATGCTTGCAATGTTCAAGTGCGACATGTATGAGCATATATCTTATGCGGTTGAGAGGACGTGGGTGTTTTTGCCCCTATTAAAAAAAGGATAATAGCTGTTCAACAAAAAGGTTATAAAAAATTGAATTGTTATACTGACAGCAGATAAGCAAATAACGTTTTTCGCACTCTTAGTCACGTTTCTAATCATTTTCATTGTGGCTCGTTAGAAAATGTTTACAGAATGAAATATTGTGAAAAGGGGGAAAACCCATTTACTTTTTGCAGTTTTTCTTTATTTTTGAGTGGTTTTTGTTAGGAAATGTTTGTATTTTTACAATTTTATATTTATTATGAAAAGAGATATAGGTAAAAAAAAAGAAACTAAGTATATCTAACGAAACTCTAAGGGAAATATTAGTATCTGGTATTAAAATATTAAGATTTTGTGTTAGATACCACTATACCTCTCAACTTATAGTACAAAATGAACATTACAAATTAGGTACCGAGAACGCATAAAGTATAAAGTGGAAGTCTTTGTTTATCTTATCACTTTACTTGGGAATATTTGTGCTTTGAACTCTATCGATCTTAGTAAGTAAGTTTCAATACAAAAGGATTGAAGAAAAGAACGATGCAACAAAAAATACTTACTAAAATCTGTGCTAGCTAATTTTTTAGTGAGTAGTTCTTTGTTACTCGTTGGTTATTCTTAATGAAGTAGACTTTAACTATTAGTTTTATTGATACTTTTTCTCACCATAAAACAGAAATTACCTGTAGTATTCCGTAGGCAAGCACTAAAGCTATAATGCATTAATAACAATAATACGTTTCATGTCTGCGTTAGGTACTTGATACTCTATTCAGACAGCCAAATTTCGTTAATTTTGTAAAAATGAAATTAAGTTAATTTTAAAAGTTTTCATACTGCCCCAAATTAAGGAAATCATATTTTTTTTTTATAAATCGAATGTTAAAAATTACATTCTCAAAATACCATTTTTTTCTGGGAAATTTTAAAAGTTGATTATTATAACTATAAATTATAGCATTGAGTAGTTTCATTAGCCTCATTGGATTGCAGATGCGTAAACTTTATAAACTTTATTAACTTTATTTAATTAAATTAATAACAATCACAGTTCCATCTCTATATTAAAATTTAAATATTTACACTACCTTCAAAATATTTCCCGGTTTTAACTGTCATTATGATTAAAGAAAAAGTATCAATTTTTCGTTATCTCAACATTATCTTTTGCTTAGAATTTATCTTCCGCATAATGGCATTTGAAATGTCCCTTAATTTCAGCCTTCGTTTCAAAGAAATTAAGGCCATTTTCCTTAATTTGGTTCTAAGTTTAAAACTTAGTTTTGTTTGGAAAAACTACTTAATTTCGCTGAAACAAAGATGAAATTAAGATTTTTGCTAAATTAAGGTGTGTCTGAACATAATATAATGAAAAGGTTGACATTCCAAGCAGGGAATTTGTGAAGCGAATCAACACATTCAATTTGGTGTTCTGGATTGAACATCATCCAGCGACTAACAACTTCAGTAAAGCTGTTAGACAAAGCCAACTACGGATTGGACTTTCTATTAGATAGACAACTGATTACAAATATAGCAATACTGTTGGAAATCTCTTCTTTGGATCAGATGTGTGCTTTTTTGTTATTTTTTAATATACATATACATTAATTATAATTATTGCATTTTTTTTTGTAATAAGCGAAACATATATGTTAGATAAGGGCTTCTTTTGAACTTCACTTTTTACAGATTTCATACTACGTTTTTATTAAATAAATAAAGTTAAATAAAGTGAAAAATAAGGTAAATCTCGGAATAAAATAAAATAAGCTACAAGTTTCCAGAAGTCTTTGTTTTGAAATTTTATAAGTGTACTTTAAAGTTGCTAAGAATACCATGTATCGGCACAAGATATTCGGTGTCAATGATCACGCAATTTGATTTACTTACTACTTATAATTAGTACCGCAGAATAGCTTAAGAAGAACTGTAAGTAAAAAATTGAATTGTATTTAAATATATACGAGTATAAATTAAGTTATTATGAATAAACTGATATCGTTTGATAACAAATATCTATAGATACAAATATTGAGAAGTAAAGTGACAATGCTTAAAAATTTGTAGCTCGTACCTTTCATTTCTAGATTATGGCTGAGTGTACAATAACACTTAATGATTATAGTATTATCCGGATGTTTGTTTAACATATACATAAAAATTCATTTATTAGTCTCCTGTGCTCTCTTTCGTCCTTCCTTACACAGGAATATCTGTTAAAGGATTTAACTCTCCAACGTATACGTGTATATTGCTTCCAACAAATAAAACTATTAACCATAAAATGGCTATAATAGTCTTAATATTATATTTTATTCTGTTTAAGTAATTTTAAATATTCCTTATAGCATATAATAAAACACAGAAGAAAAATTGCTGTGATACAAATTCTATTTTTCCAAAAAAAAAACACTTTTGGTAATTCGGTTAAGAATACAGTTAAAGATTTCATCAACTTGTCTAACAAGATTGGTAAACTCTCATACTTTTCACTCCATGAAAATGTATTTAATTTTCCTTTTTATGCAAATAAAAACGCAGTGAACCACGCTGCTTTTATCATTTCATTGCAGGAATTAGACTTTGGCTCCACTCAACATTTCTCTAACTCCGCATTTCAAGGGTTTCAACTAAATCCTGCTAAGCTACAATAATTTATTTATTTCAAATTATTGCATATGTTTTAATCCTTGCAAACTAAAAACGCCAGCATCTCTAAACTGAAGTCTTCCAATGCACTCAACGCAGGACCTATTAAAGGCAAATAATCCCAAACAGCAGCAGTCCCACCACCGTTGCCAGCAAACACACCTGCACCAAATCTCAGACAAGCGTTGAGAACGTATTGCTCAACACTGGCAGAGGTATGAAATTGCTGCAAATGAAGTAGGAAGAGAGAGCATACTATATTTGTACTAAAAATTAAGTAAAACTTCAGCATGAATTCACTTAAAATGAAATTTTTACATTTTCGCCCACACTGGTGCAAACACTCGTATCAGCACAAATGCATTAGCTTCAGTTGCTCGTATACCTGGTACCTGTTAATTTCAGCCCACAGGTATGCGTACTGCTTGTACAAAGGCCTCTGGAAATGAAATACGTGCGCATATGATATGTGTTGTTTGGCTTAACATTCTGTGAGTTAGTTACAAATATACCAACAGTGCTGCCAGCTAAGAATTAAATTCAAAAGATTCAAAATAAAATTAAAAAAATTAAAATGAAGTAAAAACAAATACAGAATATGAAACAGAGTAACATGAATCCAGGGATCAAGGAATCAAGGAATCATGGAATCATGTTATACTCACATGCTGAAATACAAAGCAAAAGCACAGCACTTTGTTAGCTCAAACCACACTGGTTGTGGGGCCGAAGTACGAGTATGTGGAATGCGACGTATGTGAAGACATATATTAAGCGCACAGATATCTGTTATCCAGAGCAATACAATCCTGTTAAAAATGTTTTCTACGAAAACAAACAAAAATTGTATATTCAAAAAATTTCCAAAAATACTTAAAACATGAGAAAAAAATACATGCAACAGCTGAAGGCAAAATCCAATGATAAAGCAAAATGAAGTAGAACAGCTTTGGCCGAGACTTAGGTGGTCCAGGATTCGTTTGAGAAGCACTTTTACCGCAAGCCAAATTTGCACAACTTCTAGTCTATGCTCATTGCTCATTGCTCTGAAACTGTTTTTGTTGTTGTGCGACATATTCAACTTGTAGTTGTTGGCATTTTTTTGCTTTACTATTTATACAATAACAGTTTGGGATTTAGTTAGATACTCAGCTCATCTGCTGGTAAGTTCTGTCCCAGCATAAGTACAAATTTTAACTGTAGACTCTGGCTGCCACTTCATCTATTACTACTGTAAATATTGAAAATATATGCACGTGTAATTGCGTTTACACTAGGTGCATACATACTGTAGGTATATACCTTAAAATGGACGAACCCTAAAAATTTGTTATTTACATGCTTAGTGGTTACTTGAATAAAACAAGAAATATGGAAAACGAAACTGAAGACATCATAAAATGTGTGGAAGATAAAAGGAATTAAATTGCAAGCACAAAAGAAAGGCAGGGATGTGTAATACAGGACACATCCTGCAGATATTGTGTTGAGTACTTAATGCCTTTGTATTTGTACACGAAATTCCTCACCGAATATGTGAGGCTGTTGAGCGGTCCCATGCTTCGATGCTCTGCCTCGCCTCCATTTATGCACTCAACAACATTTTCGAACGACACAATTTACAGTTTTTTAGTTTTTATTAAGTTTTTACTACTGCACTTTTTTTTGCTTTCGCAGCTGCTATCTGCAAACTTCCTCCCAGCGAATTCTTTAAAAATGCCCGCAAAAAAGTCTCTCAAATAAAAGTTTTGTAAACAAATTAAATGAATTTTTCTGAAAGTGATGCTAATTTGATTTGATAAGTGTCCAATGGTAAACGTGTAAGCCAGCTGAGCTGCAGTTCGTTCCCAATGCCATCGAAAGGATTTTAATTTGGAGTCGAAGTTGGCAAAAGATTAAACTGATATGAATAAATGTTGTCCAAGTTTTCCTTTGATAAAAGGATCTTCAAAAATAATTTGGTGGAAAGAATTAAGAATTATTTAAATTATTATTAAATTAATTATTTATTAAGTATTTTGCACACGATTTTGTCTTTTTTTCGATAATAATATGGTAATAATTTTGTAATTCAAATATTATAAATAATTCACAAGACTGTTTACATAGTTCGTAAAACGGAATAAGCGGTATTAATTTACTTAATTCAATCACAATTCCAATCATTAGATCCCATCTCTTAAACACTTTTCCGGAAAGTCTTCAAAACACTTTTCTAGGTCAATTATCACTCAAAATATATATAAAAAAAACCTAAAAACTACGGAAATATGAACTGAATCTAGACTATACTATATTAATATGCAATGAATGGCGTTGTAGTCAAAATGGCCCAGCTTGCTGTTTAAAATCATGGGTAGCTTCCTGCCAGAAAGGTCCTTCCGCACTAAAATTAACAGCACACTTTCATGCGCACGAACAATAAAAAGAGGTGTACTACAAGGGTCGCCACTGTCACCCACATTGTTTAATATATATACGGCAGACATCCCCACCTTAAGCCCCGTGTCAATGGCGCTTTACGCAGATCACGTGCTTGATCTACTCTAACCGAGAAATATAGGAAGATTAAATTAACAACAACAAAACCAAGGCTCTATTCATAACACGAAAGAGAAGGCAGCATCCCCCAGGAGTGAGCGTCGGTGGCACGGAGATACGGTGGGAGGAAAGCATAAAATATTTAGGGGCCACTTTTGACAAACATATTAATTGGTATAAACATACGAAATGAAAACGGAATAGTTGCTCTAAAATTCTACATCTCCTTAAGCCGCTATTTAATAATAATCGCCTCAAAAATCAGAAAATTATTATTTTCTCAAATAATTAGGCCAGCACTACTGTACGAATGTGTAACATACAGCAAAGCCTCAAATATTGCCATAAAGGAATTACAGATAGCACAAAATCTGGCTTTAAGAAGACTAATTAAGATTCCTTGGTATATTAGATAACAGATATACATAGAGATCTAAGAATCGACTCAGTGAAAAAATATATCAAAAACAGAGCTCTAAAATTATTGATACTTTGCCTAACCCCGCCCTAACAAACCTTAAGTCCACCTCAGGACGCACAGGATGTTATGCTGATCAACGGTCCGTCACCAGTTAGGAGATAAATAAATGATAATAATTCCAGTAAAGTTAAAGTTTAGTGTAGGGCAGGGATAAGCCCCCCAGCCACAAAAGAGTAAAAATGCGCTAACACTTACTCAAGTCACAACAACAACAACAACAAATAAATGAAATATCCTTCATTAGTTCAAAAGTACAGGTATACTCGTATATCGTAATATTAGTTCCTCGAGAAAAGAAAATCATTTTCAGAGAATGAACTATTTGAGGTGTAAAGAGAATCAGCGGGAACTAAATCTCGCGAATATTCTGGTTGTTGCGATTATTTCTGCATCAATTCGTAGATGATTTTGCAATGGTGGAAAATATGATACTCTGTTATTCGGATTAATTTTAGATTTTAGATTAGAAAGCTTACACTGCACAATGGCTTTTCCACTTTAAAAAAGTAGACTAATATTTCAACTTCAAATGCTATGTGGACAAAGAATAAGTAGACAGAACGAAATAAAAATTTCTGTATGCCTGCTTTTATTTTAGACTAATATGCCCCGCGAACTTATTAAAGAATGTAGTATATAGGCATAGTTTTTCTTGAAAAAACTTTAATTTTTAACCTTTTATTAATTATATTAATTTTAAAAACATTCAAATATATAATAAAATTATTGCCCTAAAACTCCTTTTGTGTTCTATTGCACATTGCTTACTTAATTAGTTGGCCACTATAGACGTAAGTCATCCTTGGAGCGTTGAGTAGCTTCCGCCAGCCAGCCCGATCAGTTGATTGCTTTCACCAATTGGTAGTACCGAGCGTTCTCAAATCGTTGGTCACCTGTTCCTTTCATCTAAGATGCGGACGTCCGCTACCACGTTTTCCGCCTGCCGGTACCGAATCAAACACCTTTCTAGCCCGAGCACTTTCTTTTCTTTCTTTTGCACAACATAACCAAACCAGCAAAGTCACTGAATTTTCATGTGCTTAACTACGTCAATGGCGTGGTATGCCTTATACACCTCATCGTTCTATTTAATTCGATACTCGTCGCCAACGCGTAAGGGAGTATAAATCTTCCGAAGAATTTTTTTTCGAATGCTCTTAAAGGCTTCGCATCACTGTTGGTAATTGTCCAAGCTTCTGCACCATACAGTAGGGCAGACATGATTACAGACTTGTAGATCGTTTTGTTCCATGGCAATTTATTGGAAGGTGTTTTTAGATGCTGGATTCTAAGTCCGACGCATAACCTTATATATCCATGAAAAGGATTTCACTGCGTAAATTAGTTCACTACGCACGGATGATTATAGCTATCCAGAGGCCACGTGGGGGCTATGTGTCAACTTAGAGAGAACAGTGACAAGGATCGCGTTGGCATTTACCAAGTTAAATGCAATCAGACACTTTATTTTATATGTTTACCATTTTCCCGCCTTCCATCACGATAACTACGAACAAAAATGCTGTGCTTAAAGAAAGAGTTATCCATATCATTATTTCGGTTTGACGATATTGTTTTATTCCCAAATGTCAGACACAACTGTCATTCACTTATATTTACTTCAATACTTCTTATTTAACAAAATTGATTATTTATTGTTGTAGGATTACATATCGTGCTGATGTAGACAATCGACACTTTAAAAATGAACATTCCACAAGTTAATACACCCTCAATATTGTAAGATGTCTTGTGAAAAACACTTACTACAAAATTCAACCCTTAAATTTAGAATAGCAAATTGGACTATATTAAAGCAGTAGTAGTGATAAGTCAATCCTTTAAATATATGTATGTATATTTTCATGTATCACAATATAAAAATACCTTAATGTATTAAATATGGATGTTTCGTCGGCAAGGAAAGCACGGTCTACAACTCATAACGTTAGCGTTTTTCACTGCAAACTTGTCACTAAATAAAATTAGAATTACTATAAAAACTGACTTTAAACTGAGGAAAATATTTGGCAGTATCTAAAAATCTGTTAATTTAGAGTAAATTAAAATCAACGTAAAAGTATTTATCATTTTTCACATCAATTCTATATGACTCTCTGTCTTTCTGAGGTCCCATTCACTTGATGTAGAAACCTCTGCTTAGTTGCTTTACATCTCATCTGCTGCAAGCATATTTAGGTGCCATTGCTGCTTCCACTATAGCACATCCTCCTTCGTCGCATACTCATTAAAGTGTCTCGCCAATCTCACCATTTCAGTGCTACGCCTGGTAATAATCAATGCCTTTGAAAATTAAAGCTTCCTCCTTTTGCACCCTTTAAACTGTCTCGAGTAGGTTTTTTCCATTGAAATTGTAGCGAGAAAGTAAATAGCAGAAGATTACTTTTAATAACGAACAGCGAAATTAAACTGAAGAATAAGTGCTCATGACTAGCAAAAAAGGATTCATTGACCCTTTTCCCACTTAAAAATTGCTTGGAATTACAAATAAAAAATGTGTGTAAATTTTGACACAAAATTTAATTTTTTAATTAAATATATTTTTCAAATAAATAAAGCTGAGTTTATAGGAATAGTGAACACGTAGTCAATAACATAGTAAACTCTACTCAGCCGGGGATTAGATACTTAGTGAGAGCCGAGGATTAGGTACTTACAAAAAGGGAATACAAGTCGAAAAAACTTAGAAAAAATTACATAATTTTACACTGGAAATATACTTGAGATGGCCTTAAAATATTTCTGACAGTAAAGGAGTTCCGTTGAAAATAAACTCTTTTAAGATCATAAAATAAAAATTCGGTTTTTGTGCAGTGAAGTCGCCAACTCAAGGGTTTATTGAGTGCAATTTATAGTCTCAAGGATACCTTTTTAAGTTGTTATTAACATAACACTGATCTCCGATAAGACATATGTACTTACAATCATACGCAACTTATTTAATCAGACTAAGCAATAATTGACCTTAGATCTGCATACCTCCCCGAGGACCCTGTAACCATTCGAAGAATCGATAATTCTGTGTTAGTAAGTCTGTGAGTTTTCGCAAATAATTTCATTGTTCTATCTTTTATATAATTTTTGATTCGATCAATCTTGAGGTCCCTGAGGATGTCATTCGTTTTAATGTACCATGGTACCTTAAAAAGTCTTCTGAGAGCCTGGCTTTGCACAATTTTTAGCTGACGAATAGTAGTGTTTGAAGCTTTGCTAAACGCCACACATCCATATAGAAATGACGGACGAATTATTTGGTCACATATCAGCTTCCCGTTCTTAATATTGAGAATTTTCATTTCTGAATAGCGGTTGGAGGTGATGAAGAATTTTGGCACATCTAATTATTTTCAGTTGAACATGTTTAAACCATATAAATCGTTTATCTAACATGATGCCGAGATATTTAACGCTATCTTCACAGTTTATTACCATAAACACTGATTTTCTCTATCTGCGTATTTGCAGAAAAATTTAATGGCAATGAAAAGATCATTTTTTATGCAATTTGTAATTACATTTAATGAAGTCCGATTATATGATACAACGGTGGAAATATGTGATTGTCGTAATGACAATACCAAAATTGGCACAAACTCATATGTCAAGTATACTTCATGAAATCTGAGAAATATCATATCTTTGAATGTTATAATAAATATGACCTCGTCTAGTTTCCATTATGAACAGGATTTTTTTCGAATAGGTTATGGCTGTTGTGCCATAAGTTTTTAATAAAACAACTTGTATTACTTTTATTTTCCTACATGGGACTATATTAATTCTTTCTGAGCAAAAAATGAGCTGACAACTACTTGGTGTCTGTAATTAAGTTAGTTGGTTATTAGAAAATATAATTTAGTTTTACTTCACCGGTAAATAGCAGAGTGAACGCTACGATGTAATTGTAATGACGCCATCGATTAGCAATAAAACTCTGTGAAGTAGATTCTATACTGCCTTTTTATTGACGCAACAGAGCTTAAAGACCTACTTTAAGCCCAGAAGGGGGTACAATAGACCCGATGGTCGCAATGCTATATACCCTAACATAATAATTAATAATCTATTGGTTATTATATATGTAATTATAATAGATGCTTCTTTGAATTCATTACAATTTTATGGCATTTCGCTGAATAGAGTTCGTGCATCGGGTTTTGACTCATATTTAGAATATTTTAGATATTATAGTATAATAATTGGCGCCTATCGAAGAGCATGTGATGTCTGTTCATGTATGAACGTTGTTTGAAGCAAACACAATTCTGCGAAATCAATTTTGTCTTTGTGCTTTTATTTTTATATATGATTTTTGAATGAATATGTGGATGTGACTAACAAAGACAAAACTATATAGTTTCCCCAAATAAATACTTTGGGTCAGACAGAGAATCACTATCTGGCTTCGTCCAGTCTATTTGATTTTCATATCAATCTTATTTGGGAACTCTATTCAAAAAACAAAGGATCCTAACCACTTCTTTTAAAAAATTTTTAATTAAAATGTAAAACCATACAAGTGTCAGAAATATTGAGGAAAAAAATGTTTGAAACAGAAAAATCAATTAAAGATCAAAAAAGGGAAAATGAAATTCCATTAATAAAAATGTGATACAGAAATCTTCTGTATTCTGTAAATTATATAATTATATATTCACTTCGAGTTTCTGATGGAACTCACTTGGAGTTTAAGGAGAAATTATCAAACCGCATAAAGAGAAATAAAGTTGACATGACAATAAACTCGAGGATATTAAGTACCCGTAAGGATACAAGAATCATACCGTCGAAAGTGTGTTTCTATGTTATGGTTTGACGGCTTTAAGGGTTCTCACTGAGGGAGTTTCAAGCAGAAATGTAACATATTGATTTTGAAGTATATATACCCGTAATTCCTAATTCCAATAAAAACATAATGTTTCAAAAACATCACACAACTTATATGAAAAGGGGGAGGGGGGTAGATAGCACAAGGAAACCAAAAAAAACAAAAACAGAAAGGTTAACATTTGGCAAACGAAATATGAAATGCGACCACCGACTTTAATGGAAAATTTTAATATTTCGCTTCAGGATATTTAATTTCTCTGCTTCTGCCGCTCGTGCCGCTACAGAATTGTTGCTTACTGTACGGATTGTTAAGTATTTCATGCCGTTGGCAATGTTAAAATCAACTTTTATCTCCTGTGATATACAACAAAATCAGTAAATTGAAGGAAACAAAAAATTTTTTATGAAATTTGCTGCTCATGAAAAGCAGAGTACATATTGAGCTCTTCACGTTTTTGTGTATTGAATTTATTAAGGCCCCAACGTCAAGACTTCAATAGGCTTTGGCAGTGTAACTTGAGTGGCGTGCCAGTCAAACAAAAATGCACAGTAATAGCAAAAACGAAACCAACTTTAGTTTAAGTAACTTTCGACGTATTAAAAATTATATGAAATTATTATGAGTAATATTATCTCTTGAGGTTTATATTAATCATTCTTGCTTCAAGCCAAAACGCAATATGTGTATTGATTTCATGCAAATCCTTAGTAATTTTCTAGTTCCTTCTCAGTATCTAATGTTCATATACAGAACATGATAGTAATCGAAGGCGTCAGTAAATTATTATTTGTAATACATAATCAACACTCAGGTTTTTAATAGATTAGCTGAACTTTGAAACATTAAATTAGTTTTAATTCAGAAGCATTTTGCACACAACCAATCTTAATAAGACTACCAATAACCACAATTGTCAAAAGAAATTATTTATTAAATAACACTAGTTTACAGCCAAAAATTTCCAAAGACGAGATCCAAAATTTTTCGTAGAATTCGAAAATCATGATGATTTTTTTCCTATGTACCGTTTTCGAGTTATTTGCGAAAAACCGTTGTTTTGATAATTTCTTTTGGTGAAGATACTCTATATAGTGCTTGTTAAAGCACTATATATTCACATTAACACTAAAATATTATGTACGAATATTTTAAGCTACATAACGTCAATGTGACTTAATTGGTTCAGTTAATATAACTTTACCGATTTTCAATGTGACGGAATTCCCACAGAAATGTTAAAAAAAATATTAAATGCTTTTTTTGACTGATGTTAAAGACTGTCTTAATAGAAACACTTTGAGTGGCTAAACATACAAATCGAATATATATTGCAAAAGTTATATGCCATTTTCCAAATTCGCCCAAAATAATGGTTTTTATTAACAAGTCAAACCAACATGGAGTGCAAATCAAAACTGCATTATTGAAAATTAAATACTTCACCTGCATCGAGATTTGAAGGGAAGAAGTCCGTATGAAAGTGCTAGAAATGCTTGTTTAGAGAAATAGTTGCCCCAACAAATTTGTAATTATCAATTAAAGACTAAATGATTTCTCGACAATGTGGATCTCTTTCATTACCCAAGATGTTGATAAACGTTTGCTTTAACGAAGTCCATACTTTCAACTTTTCTTTATTCAATACACTATTAAACTTTCCTTCCCTTGATCCTTGAGGTCCAACAAAAAGTACCTAAAAAAGCTTTCACCTAAAAGCAAAAGTATATACATATAGTTATTAAGTATATATTTAATTTAGAGTATTTTATTAATCTTATTAATATTTTATTAAATATTTTTAATACAACAGCTTAAAATACTCATACATATTTTAACTTAAATATGACATATAATATTATATACTCTATATTTTGAGAAAAATCGAAATAACGGTTTTTCGTAAATAACTCGAAAATGGTACACATGAAAAATATCATTATACGGAAAATTTCTCTATAGAAAATATAGATCTCATGTTTGGAAAACAAATCTTTGATTTGTTGTAAACTTGTGTAATTTTTCAATAAAAATAAAGATTACCATGTCCGGTAAATATACCTATATAAAACAGGATACAAACAACTTTAACCGGTTTCATGGTCAAACTGTTGATTGTCTTTACTTCAAGTGTGCCAATTTCGCTTATTTACAAACCCATTTAACCAGAAATACGATGATTATTCCATTAAATCAAATTTCTGTTTTTAGTTTGCCTGAAGCATAGTCTACAAACTGTCTTTGCAAACCCAGCTTCCGGTTGAAGTATTGAGATTAAGTGAATATTAAACGTCTTCAAATAGAAATTTTTACGATAAACCTTATACGTAATTCAAATCATTGAAAATAAAGTTCAATTGATTATTTTCGATTTCGAATAGTTAGCTCCGTTGGTTGGTGACAAAAATCAACCTAAGCAAATTTTATATAATGCGTTAAAATTGGCCGATTAGAATAATTGTTCTTGTGATATAACCTAACAATTTCCATGGGTTGTGTAAGTGCATGGTTTTCTATTACAATTTGCCAAACAATACCAGACAAATGTGTTAGTTTTGAGAGAAGGCAGCAAACAACCCTGTGTAGTTTAAAAATACTAATTTGCTCGTGCAATAATATAATAATGCAATATTATATTGGTAGTTTTAGTATGCACGAACTAAACTTAACTAGCTAAGTGAAATGTTATACACACGACTTAATTACTAAATCAGTACGTTTTACACCAAAGCACAGAATTCTGACTTCTTCTCTACAAATAAAATGTAACTTAAAGTCGCAAACAAAACAATTCGAAGAAAATATATAAAAAAAGGAACTAAGTGCAAAGCTCTTAAAAAGCTTATTAAGCTCTTCAAAGCCCTTTTTCCTGTTTTGAAAAATGCCGTTCCGACGACTTGTGCCTACTATAGCGGGATGAGCCTAATACCTGTCGCATACAAGGTGTTTTCAACTATAATATGTAAAATGTTGAAGCCACACGCCAACTCACAAATTGGGTCTAGTCAGTGCGGTTTTCGACCTGGTCGCTCCACCATTGACCAGATATTCACACTGCGACAAATCCTAGAAAAAGTCCACGACCATAACATCGACACTATCGCCTTTTGATCATAAACCGGTTTTGATAGCCCCATAAGGATCGTGTGTCGCCGCAATGTCTGAGCTCGGTTTCCCTGCAAAGTTACTACGACTCTGCTCCGTCAAGATAGAATCGAGCTCCGAACCTTTTGCAACCATGAGATGCTTCAGGCAAAGTGATCCCTTATCATGTGCAGATGTTTATCGTTATTGAATGTGTACAGTTTCTTGCTTACGCCTACGACATTGACATTATTAAGCGTAGCAATAGTAACAGAACAGTCCTTGCTGCTACCGAAAAGAATCTGCAAAAATGGGCTTAGCGGAGAATGAGTGCAAAATAAGGTATAAGTCGGTCACTGTTAGAAATGTGCTTCGCTCGTAGGCAACGAGCTAGTGACTGGCGACTATACTTTCGAATCTGTCAAGGTATTCATCTTTTTTGGTACCGCCGAGACAAACAAACAACAACCTACGTTAGGCCGAAAGTTGGTAACGGGTTATAGCCAAATAAAAAAGGAAAGGAAAGTTGAAAGCTCAGTAGCAATACTAGGATAAACAGATTGATTGATGACATTATATTCTCCCAAACAAAACCTTGAAAACAAATTAAAGATACAATCCAAAAATTCTGAAATCAAATGGAGAAAAATTTTGCTTTCTTTTATCATATGGAGAAACTTCAAGGATTAGTTTTTGTTCTCATGCAATCTTTGCTATCAAAGTCAATACCAACGTTAAATGGAGTTCATGTTATAAGAAAAGTTCTGTAAAGTTGCTTAATGTTATGACACATTAAGTACTATATTATAGAGTAAGAGCCAAAATGACTTAATAATGATCATTTTCTGAATTACATAATTTTAAAAAATTATGTGATAAAAGATGAAACTGGTTAGTTCTGGGCGTCAACAAACGTAAGGCGTTTCAATAAAAATGATAACATAAATTCTATTCTTTTATTCTCAATTTATTTGGAACGCTACTAAAACAAATATGAAAGATTTATATTTCAGTTGAAATTATAACTTTTTTATCTATACTGACTTGTATTTACAGCGCGTATTAATAGAAATTCAAATTTTCTGGATTGAATATCATAACATTCAAACAAAAAAGCATCACTTCTTTCTCTACATATAAAAGTATAAGTACTGTAATGACTGTACCTATTTCTATAGCCAAAAGGATAGTTCCCATAGAAGTATCGAAGTCGCATCAGAAAAACTGTATTTTATTGTTAGTTCCGTACAGGCCCACGCTACCCTCCTCTTCAAGAGTGTGGCTCTGATGGCATTTAAGGTTTAATTTGAATACGATGTGATAAGAAACGAATAGTAAAATTTCTTTTACAAGACTTAAGAAAATATTTTGTATCAAAATTCCAATCAAAACAAAAATATTCTATACAACTTGAATAATCTAAATCACTTTAACGAGCATAAAAACGGTGAAAAGTATACTTTTTAAATATGTCTGATAACCGGGAATATCAGGAACAAGGATAAGTACCTACCCAATCCGTGCTTCTACCAAACTTCAAACCTGCCTTAACAATGTTGCTCACTGGATGAAAAACTGGCGTATCAAACCGAATGAATCAAAATCTGTCCAGATAATATTTACTACAAAACGTTCTACGTGCCCGCCTGTTTTAATAAACAATACGCAATTACCACAAGCTGTAGAAACAAAATACTTAGGCATACATCTGGATAGTAAGCTGACGTGGAAATCACACATATTCAAAAAGCGTAAAGCCCTGGGTCTTAAATTACGAAACCTTATTTTGGTTCCTCAGCCGAAATTCTAAACTGTCACTCGACAATAAGATGCATTTATTCATTATACATTTGTACTAAAACCTATATGGAGTTATGGGGCCCAATTATGGGGTACTGCAGCAGACTCAAACCTGGCAATTATCCAGCGTTTCCAATCTAAAACATTGCGAATGATCACAAATGCACCTTGGTATATAACGAATGAACAGCTGCATAAACAACTACATGTTCGGACAATCAAGGAAGAAATAGCCGGTATTTTAAAGAATTACGCTCATCGCATATATATGCACCCAAACCCACTGGTTACACACCTGATGTCCTCTTCCAACACTGAGAAGGAAAGCATCGAGAGATATTTAAGATATGTATATATAGATCACACACTGTTATATTAAATATATATTGATAAGTCACTGGGCATAGTCCATACGCGCCTTTATTTGGATCGTAATAACTATTATTACTATTTATATTTATATATATTACTTATTGTCATTTATACCTGACAGAATGTAATAAAATAAATGGATTTCAAAAAAAAAAAAATGTGTGTATGTGTATCATCGTCTGAAACAAAAATAACGCATTAATGACTTACTTATATTTGTATTGCTAACAAGAAATATTTGTAGCATTAATAAAATAGATGAGCCCCACAAACGAATCTCCTAATGTATATTATAGCATATTTTTCGGCGTATCGCGAACTGATGTATGTCTACCTTTAAAATACTACTTTATGCAATATGCAATATTATTGCATAAAATTTATCTCATATTTCTTCTCTGGCATCTATGAATTATGCAATTTATTCCATATTTATTTAATAAATAAATCCAGCCAATATTCTATTACAATTATTTCAGGCACATGTTCGGTTTTTTAGAATTCGAGCTATTAACAAATGAGTTTGCCTACTCTTCCATCTTCTACTCTTCCATTTTTATTAATTGCATATTTATAGGATAGAAATTTAATTCAATTAAATTCTTTGGCACTAGTATTCTTTGGTCAACATAGAGGTAATATGTTGATCAAGCCGTAGCGAACTCAATGGTTTGGTTTTAAAAAAGTACAGTATTGACTCATTTTTGATTATAAGAACTCTAAATGCCTCATATTTCTTATTTTTAGTATTATATTGACTTTTAAGGTAAGATATACATATGTATATATGATGTACAAAAAATAGATATTATTAAATTCAACTATTCAAGTGCATTAAGCTTAAAATTAAATAGTCTGGAAAGCAAGTTTTAAAGAAATACAAAATTTTCAGTAAAAACCCTGTTAAAATGGTTCCTTACAAATTATTTAAGAAAATTACAAGATCGCATATAGTCACTAACGTACGCCTGAGTTACTGTTTAACACATTCCGAAAGGGCCTCAACCCGAAATTTGAATAATATAAGAAAGCTGTGTGTTTTTTAAATTGTTTATATATTTCTTAATAGTGTTTGTCTAGTAAATTAAATTTCTCACAATAATTTTTTTTTTGTTTTGTACTTACAGGTAAGCGTGCCTTTTATTAAATATTCTGGCAAAAACTTAGGAATACGTAAGTATAGTATATCACCACGTATTAACTTATGCAGACTTATTATGCGGGTTGGCGTGTGATTTAGATATTTCCACACCAGCGCAATCAAGCGAAAGTTTTTATGGTGCTATATGAAGAAGAAAGCAAGCAAATCTCGCCATAATCCGCAATTCGCCTAAAAGCAGATTATTAGAACTCTTGAGCAATTATTTACATTGTAGCCCCAACAATCTTAAACTTGTACTACTCCAACTTTTACTACCTTAAGCTCACCTTGCTGCCTACTTCCTGTTCCTTCTGTTCAAATATGTTTCGGCTTAAATACTGTAAGTTATTTTAGGATATTAAAATAAGCTCAACTATTACGCTAAAATACTCTGCCTAATTTCTGTGGTACGGCCAAACAAACTGTACTGCTTATACCGAGCAGTTAATGCGGGTTGAGGCGCATAACTTTATCACCATTAATGGGACCAAAACTCTTAGCTAAGATGCTTAAGAGATAAACGTGCAGTTGCTTCCCATCACTGTTATGGCGATTAGGTTGAAGTTGTTGTTTCGTAATGGCGTGCAAGCCAGCAAGCGGAAGACTAAAATGATTGATTGGGCTTTTAGTTAAATTACAGACTCATATCAAGTGGCAGGTTAAGAAAAACTGTCAACGTATGTATGTATATATATATATGTATATTTGTACTTATATAAAACGCATTTATATAATATCCACACGTTAAGAAATAATACGCGACCATGAGAGCGCTGGTTAGTATTTAACAGAGCTGCCTCCATTTCTGCTTGAATGCACGTTATCTCTACGTTCCTTTCGAAGGGATTGTGTCGCATGGTTTGGGTTACACATTTCCATCTTTTTCAACTCATTTGTTTATGTTTACCTTAATATATTACCGCCGCGGTGTATTGGTGTAATTCCTTTGGTCTTTGCTTGAAATTTTCCTTTTAGTGCGATTCCCCGATAATGACAAGCCACATCAAACATATTTGCAGCACTAAACCACACAACAGGGTTTTTATATACTTAAGTTTTTCTTTTTAATATTTTTCGCAACTGCTTACTATAGCTACACCAAGCCCACAAAGAAATCATTCCGGGAAAAGTAACCTTGGCAACCTCCCGCGTGACTGGCGTAGTAGTGAGGAGACTTTGCTTAAAGTTTTGCCAAACTTCTTGCTTTTCTTCATAAATTCCATTTTTTTTCACATTTTTGCTTTGTGCTTTTTCTTGCCTTTTTCTTATGGCGTTCATCTTTCTTTGGAAAGCTTTGTTTTACTTTTGAGTTTTCAACTATATAGCAGCCTTTTTCCAATATTACAACTAAGGTGGTTTTTCATTTAGTAATCGCTAAAGTAAACTTTAAAGGCTGAAATTTACTTAATTCTTTAACTGGCTATGCAGTTAAAATGGTAATAATAAAGAGTAACTAAAGAAAACAAAGAATCGACAGTCGTAGACCATATAACGGGATTAATCATATAGTTTTCCACATTAAACCACAGTATAGTAAGATCTGGATTTTATTTTCTCCTAACTATTGAAGCAAGATCTACCATCAGTTCCACACTCAACGATATTGAGCAATATTCTGGTCCCATTTCTGATCTATATTTAATTGTATTTATCTTTAGTAATTTAAAGTTATTTTTCTAACTCAACACAATAACGAAAATATCCATTAGTTTTTTTGAAAATTGATCATATATAAGCGAATTACTGTGAAAAAAAAAATTAATTTATGTAAAATGGGAAACTATATTTAAATTTATGTATAAAATTAGGCAAACGCAATTATTCACAAAAATATTTAATAATTTTTAGAAATCGACTAATGATCCCTAAAACTATGTCATATCATGTTTGTGAATATAAATATTATTATTTTTATTACTCTTTAACATTAAACTGCAAATAAATGTTAATATAGTAAATTTTTATTATGTAGTTATATTAGTAAAAGTAATATTTTTATCTATATCTAATTTGATGTGATCTATATGTTGTCGTTATCTAGTTTATATTTAATCTAATCTGTATTTAATCTCATTTAATATAATCGAATCTATATAATTTGTTCTAATCTAACAACAGTGAAATAAAACATAAAACACCTTATAGACCCGACTATATGTGTACAATAAACAGATATTAAAGTAAGAAATGAAGATTTATATTTCTTACTTAAAAGCATCACGTAGTCCGAAATCAGAGAAAGTTAATAATACAAGTCGACAAAAAAACAGAAACTATTTCAACAGCAAATCAATTTGCCACTCTAGCTGAAGATGATAAGGATATCCGACCTGCCGTTACCCAGAAACCGCCACCCATATTTCTGCGGGAAAAAAACTCAAACGCTCTTATGTACTTCCTAATACAAAGTATTGGAAAAGATTCATTTTGTGCCTCTTCGTAAAGCAAATGTCGATGAAACAAAAATTTCGATCAACGAAAAAGAAAACAGTACAGGACAATTATAAATAGTCACGAAAAATACCAATTAAAAAGTGCCAGAGGATTAACAATGGTTATAAGTGGAATAAAACCAGATTTGAAACCAGCTGAAAAGAAAAGAGCGGTCCAAGAAAAAAGATTTAAAACTAAATCTGTACACAAAATTAAAAGTCGCGAAAAAGTTCCCACACCTACTACAGAGAAACGCAAACCACACATGCCCCACTCAATTTAAACTTAACAATTCTTACCCTTCAAAAAAATATTGTTAGAAGGACATATTGTTAGAAGATTCACTGGCTCAAGAAATTCGAAGATAATTTTGCAAACCTAATTTCCAAATTCATAGTAACCGACAATTTCAATGTGAAACACACATACTGGGGCTCAAGAACAAAAGGCGAATCTCTGATGAACATTGTATCAAAATCGACCTTGATATAACCTTCACACGCACTCCTACCTACTGGCCCTCGGATCGAAAAAAAACAAATTGACACCAAAGCGTCTTTAAAACTGTCTTCTGATGATACACCGACTTTTATTCTGATTAAAAATAAACCGATCCAACCGATCCAAAGTCCAAAGAAAAGCTTACAAATCAACACACAAAATGGCTCAAATTTAAAAAATGTGTTAGTTCACACATAAATACACACACTGCTCTAAAAACAAACGATAAAATCGATAAAGCTGTCCAGCACTTCACACTTTTACTAAAACAAGTCACTCGAATATCAACTCCAGTCCTAAAACACGAAAATCCTATAACCTATTACACATCGAACGAAATTGCAACTCTTATACAGGAGAAAAGACAAATGTAACGCCAATGGCAATAACAAAGATCCCCCCACATTAAGAGACAACTTAAGAATCTTATGACAGCAGTCCAGAGACTAATCTAAAGAAAAAATAAAACCGAATACGAAATTTTATTTCTCACTTGTCTTCCATGCAAACAACAAACTATTCCCTTTGGAAAGCTATCAAACTCAATACAAAGCGCGTTACACAAAGAGCACTCTTCCGAATCCCAGAAGAGAAGAAGGGTGCTGCACTTGCAAATCACCTACAATTTATGTTTAGCCAAACTCTACGTTAAATGACAATATGAAATAAGCTTCTATAAAAAACTAATAAAAAACGAAATTAAACACCAAAAAAGCCCCAGGGTCCGACATATTTATAGCTTATTTGTTAAAAGAGATTTCACAAATCGCCAAAAAGACCAGCTACTTTTTGTTTATAACACTATTTTAAGAACTGCATATTTTCCAACCGACTGGAAGCTTTCCAAAACCAAGATGATACCCAAGCCCAGAAAGGACCCTGCTCAAGCCATTTCAAATCGACCCATAAGCCTACTCCCAAATCTCTCAAAATTATTTAAAAAACTTCTTGAAAGACTGTTGACGTCCTACATAAATAAGAAAGTATAATACCAAACCAAGAAAAGCGCAACACTATAGAACAAGTACACCGCATAGTACGAGTTATTAAAGCGTACATTATAGCTCTTTCTAGACGTAACCCTAGCCTTCGACAAAATTTAGCACGAAAAGTTGTTTTGAAAACTTGAAAAATGATTACCATATAATATACTCCTACTTATCAGAAACTACCTATCAAATAGAAGAACAATATAATTTAATTTGCAGTTAAATATCAACATTAATTTCTGCTAACGCAATACTTCCATGAGTTATATTCTGGCGTCCAGCTTATGTACTCTTGCCTTCGTCCTTTCATAATGTCATATCAATCCAGTCTTACTTTCTTTGGCATATGTTGATGTTTAATATACGCATGTTTAATATAATCCAAAGCTCATAGTTCGATATTCTGTTCAATCAAAATATCGCAAAAATACTCCGATGTATTCCGTCACTCTGGAATATAACGTTTATTGAAACATCCTTTCGAGTTTTTACAACTGATCGGCAATAACTCCTAAAATACAATCGAAGTACTGCTCCTACTCGTGTGGTTTCATAGTTTGTCACGCATTTGTGTCTTTGTTGGGAAAAATAACTTTTTGATGTTGGAATATTTCAAGCAAGCAACCAGCTAAAGAAGAAATTAGTAACTAAATGTTCAAATAAAACAAATGAAAATATTAGCTGACAACAAATAAACATTAAAACCAGGGATGTATTATATGCTTCGCAGTTTTACAGCAGACCACTAGGTGTCTGTTGCTTGGTCTTCCAAAAATCTAACGTGATGTTAAAATCTACATATTCTTCTCTTGTCTAATAGAAAAAATATTTCAAAATGTCAGAGCAATTATCAAATTTCTCACTTTCACACAACTTCATCACTTCCATTCTCGTTTTATTTTGCATTCTTAATCTTAGTTACCAGAAAGCAGGCAATTCTTTTGACACGCCACCTGGTTTTAGTGGCCATCTCGCGGATTCTTACACCGCAGCAAAGTGAAATAATTAAAGATGATTAATATTTATTAGGATAAAAAACGTTTTTTAGTTGATAAATGCACAACACTGAAGCTGTGTTAATTTAATATGAGCTGGCAGCACTGTTATGCCACACACACCATTTTTGTGCTCCACTCTATGATTATGCAATGTTGCGTACTGAAGTTGGATCGTCATTTTTCAATAAACAGCAGTAAACAACGGTAAACAGCAGCAAAAAAACAGCAATAAAAACAGTGAAAAATAAAAATGAAATTAAAAACGAGCCTTTTAATTCAGACAAAAGACACCCAAGTTGGCTGTCCGGGGTTAAGGCAAAAAGGTGTTGGTGATTTTTGAACTCAGATACTACTCTTGAATACATTTTATTAGTACCGTAGGTCTTTTGATAATAATTATGATAGTATCCAGCCAGCGACAATGGATTCACCGTACTGTGAGTTTATATCTGCTATGGATGTGCATTAGTGACCTGTGCTTTATATATTAATGGCGCTCCTGATGATGAGGCTGCATTTAAGTGAGACTCATTTCTCATTTCCTCTGCTATTTTCGAGTTATGACTTGCGGCTTCATTTTTATTAATTATTTTTACTTAATTTATTTATGTCTTATTCATACTTTTTTTTACACTCTTCACTTTTTCAGGCATTTCTATCTTTCGTACATGAAAATGAATGATGATTATTTTAATTCATGAAAGCTGAACTATGAATATTTATATCTTTTGTATTCGGTTGAAGATAACACTCAACAAACTCATTCTTTGTTGTCAATTTACAAGACACAGAGCACAAAAAACGGAAAAAATTATTTGAAGTATATTTGACGGCTTTAAGTGTTAAATGCATAATTAGTTATATGTCAGTGCATTCATTTAATTAAGCAGTAAGGATTTCGGAAAAAAATGGCCGTTTTATAAATGGCTAATTACATATACTTTTGAAGAATGTTTGGAAAAAACCCTTAAAGTGAGACACGAATGGTAAACTCTTCACGTGATTCCACTGAAATTATTCATTTGAAATATACTTTCTTTGTTTCGGTAATGACTTCTTCATTCGACTCAAATCTCTTAGCGCCCAGGCATTTCTTTAGGTTTGAAAACAGAAAATAGTCGCAGCGAACTAGATCTGGAGAATATGCTGGATGGGGTAGCAGTTCGTATCCCAATTCGTGGATTTTGGCCACGAACGCTTGAACAGCACACGAAATTCACTTTTTTCCATTTTCGTGAAAATTCACGAGGTTGTCTGCTTTGAACGGCTATCAAACACCACCCGAACGACGTAGCTAGCTCAAAATTAGGAAGTTGCCCACTGGTAGATTACAGCACTGTTGCATTTGGAGTAACTGCGCGGGAAATTCAAAAAGTCACTGACTTATCAAACCGCCCTCGTATTTTATAAAACAGGAATCATCTTCCTGTAAAGATTTTCTCATGGACCAGGAAATAACTGGAAATTGCTAGCGGAAGAGCATGGGTCTATATGATCATTTAATTCCACAAACGAAAATAATTTTGAAATCTCTGTGTGAATGTGCATTTTCAGTGTACCAAGGTGTACATGTTATTTGTCAAAACGTTTTTTTTTTACACTCAGAGTACTTTTTCAACACTGGCAATACTTACAAAAAACTTCAAGCGGAGTTCCATACATCAAAATCGGACCTATGAATCTGATTGTTATAAATGGGTGTAATAATCAAATTATTTAGTAACAACATACATATTATCGTAAAAGGGATTAGATTGATTTGAACTTCTTCTTTAATATAATAGTATATATAGTTATTCACAATTTCGAGTAACGCGCTCAGTAACCAAGTATCACAGAAAAAGTAAAAAACAGTTACTACTAAATATATGTAGTGCGTTTCACAGATTACCAAAAGCTTGACAAATTGTCAACCTTGACAAATAAGGAAAATGATGAATAATTGTCAATATTTCTTTTTTATTTAATTTAAATTTAATGTGTAAACTATCAAATAATATTGAGACATTTAAAAAACGATATATAATAGATTAAATGGTAGAAATTTTTCAATTTCTTAATTGGTAACTCCAACAAAATAGATCCGTTAGTACATACAGCTATTATACATATGCGCGAATAATACAGTCCGTTATCTTTACATCCTTTAGTCTTGAAAAAACATGGCTTTTTTCTTTACAATTCTTTACAGTATCAAAGCGTACAATATTTTGACTTATTTTTGAAAAGTTAATAATATGTTGAAGTCAAAAATTTGTTGAAGGCCAGTCAGCCAGCTCTCTGCACGGCGAACACTTCAAACAGGTCTTCAAGTAATATTGGATGATCGTCGAATGGAAATCGAATATTTTGGTTGACAGCATTGAAATAATGTCGCATAACTACAAGGGCATCAAAAACTCTGTAAATTGGATGCTTTTAAATACTAAAACTAAGCTTAAATACTAAACGCAATCACTTGAATCTTTTAAGGTTCCGTTAAAACGGGTTTAAGCGAATTATTTTGAAGTTTTTACAACTAATTAACTAATAAAGTAATATTTTAAGGCAAATCAAAATATATTTTACAATATATTTATGTGGAATTGTAGTTTTTTTTCTTTTTATTCTATTTTATTTATAAAAAAAAATGTTAATACTTTCATATATCATTCTTTGTCTGCTACAAATTGCATATTTTACAAAGCCAGAGAGTGCGGCCCAGTTTTCTCCTTTTAATGCCTCTAATATTTCCTACTTTGTGGGAACGTGTTTCCTATAGAACTATAGAATTTGTAGCGCATTTCTTTCAAAATTGGGCATTATCGAATAAAGTGTATTATATCCTCTGGCTGGTCTAGATTACACAATGAACAATGTGTTGAATTTACTTGCACATATGGCCTATAATTTAACTTAAAGAGTTTGCCCCGAGTTTTAAAAATCTGATTGATAATTCATCCTTAAAATAATTCCGATCTCGTAATTCATACTCCAACCTTCTGTAAGCGCGTCCATAATCACTTGCCCTTGCTGCCAATGTAAATTTAGCTCTTTCATTCGCCATAATTTTGATCACTATATTTTTTTGCCACGAACGCCATACTTCTCTATTTATGAGCAACAACACTTCATCATGCATATTAGCCAGTGATTACCATTTTCTGAAAAAACCTATCTTCGTATTTGAGAGGGAACTTACCAGAATTTTAGGGAGTCTATTGTCACTCAGATTCATGACGCGATACTTCTCTATTTATGAGCAACAACACTTCATCATGCATATTAGCCAGTGATTACCATTTTCTGAAAAAACCTATCTTCGTATTTGAGAGGGAACTTACCAGAATTTTAGGGAGTCTATTGTCACTCAGATTCATGACGCGATTTATATATTTAAAATGTAGTTTATATATTTAAAAAATATTAACTTGAATATTTTTTGTTTGGAAGTACCTTTGAAGCATTTCTTCTTCGTTAAATTCGTCTATTCCCTATACTTGTGCTGCATAAAAGAGAATTGATTTTACATCTGCTTGAAATACTTAAAACTTTCCAAAGGTTGCAACCTCATTTTTTCCTAAAATTACTTTCCATGATGAGTTTATTGCTTTTCTGGCTTCACTTAAGTTTTACTGAGATGTTCATTGAATTTACCATTATAAGTGATCCAAACTCCTAAAAATATGTATTCTTTTACTACTTCTATCGCTTCACCGTTTAAGTTCCAAATTTCATCTTCATTAGCCTCCTGCAATTCATTTTGAATAGTATAATTTTAGATTTAGAAGTATTTATTTCAAGTTTCAAGTATCATACAGTAGGCATATAATTCATTGGTCTTAGTTTGCATTTTTATAGGTAAGTCCGCCATAAGTACTATATCATCTGCATATAAAAGTAACTAGTAGATGACCCGGCGAACTCTGTTCCGCCTTAAAGGCAATAAATAAGCAGTTTTTTAATAAAATATTTTCTTATATCAAAAATTTGATAATTTCAAAACCTACTTTGTCGTTTCTCACCACTGACGTTTCATGTCAAGTCACACGGGAATGCTGTCGAACGGGATAAAAAGTATCCTATGTCCTTCTCCTGGCCTTAAACTACCTCCCTGCCAATTTTCAGCTAAATCGGTTCAGCCGTTCTTGAGTTATAAGTGGTGTAACTAACACAACTTTCTTTTATATATATAGATTTAATACATGTTCAATTTATTAGCATACCTTCGGAAAGATAATTGTTTAAATCGTCTATGAACAATGCAAAAAGGAGGGGACTCATCAAGCAACTCTGTTTTACTCCTGTGCTCGAAGAAAACCACTTCGAAAGACTATTTCCATCCCATACTAATATTTAATATTATTTAATATTAATATTTAATATACTTAATACTTAATATACTTAATATTTCTATTTAATTATTTCATTTGCAGTACTCAATATTTGTACTCAACAATGCAAACGAAAATCCGCTTCCTTTTCTGAATGAATGTGGGCAGTATTCTGTACACTTTTTCCTACTGTAATTAATCGATTGTAGTGAACACTGCTACTTATGCATTAAGTAAATTAATTAAATCACAAAAACTACCAGAAAGGACCTGGCAATGGAGTGTTGAGCCTGTTGTCACAGTCACGCCAAAAAGTAGAGGCAATCATTGCTGTTATTTTTCTTCATTCCATTTATTCTTTTTCATTTATATCAACAATAACATCAGATGTCACAACAAAAACGTTAAAGTAACTATTAAAGAAGATCAAAGATAAAAGAAGTATTTCCAAGTAAAACAAAAATAAATTTATAAACAACAATTATAGAAAGTAGCAGGGAGAAGTGGAAAGTTGGATGTCACAAATGAGAACAATGGAATAAATAGAAATTAAGTGCATTACTTGTTAGCTTTTGAAAGTAATCTCGGCCCAAGACAGAGAAAGAGGGCTTCTTATTGTTAGGCGATATCGTTGCTCGTTGTTAATGACAACCTCAGACGTCTGTAGCAACCCCTCTCGTGTTGGTGTTTGTATAAAAGTTTCAAATAGAAAAGCAATTTCAATTAAAGAAAATTATCAACTGTCATTTTGACAGTTTTGGTTAAGAAAACAAAATGAAATAACTCATTAAATAAATTTCAATTTTGGTTTTTTGTCGGTGACTCCTTCTCAATATGTGCAGACCCAGCCTTACCCTAATTCCGCAATGGTTTTGGGTTTAGTTTCAGCTTTGACTGCTGTCATCTTAACCTTGGATTCGTTGAAAAGGAAGAGCATCACCTTTCACGATACTTTGCATGATTCTATATCTTAGCTGCGTTTGCGAACCCTGGAGCATTTGTTTTAATTTTGCAATTCTGTTAAAACGCTTCAGATGTTTTGTAAGCTGGCAAGCTGCTTCACTGAGCGCAATTTCGCTTCCACTTTTCAGCTATCCAAAATGCACTCAAGTGTTAATAAACGTTATAAAAGTCGTAAATTTTTGCATTTTCATAATATACTCACACCCAAAACCAAAACTACAACAAAATTATAATAAAGTGAAATTGAAAAGTTAAGAAATTATGAAAAGTTATAGAAAAACAAAATAAAACGCACCTGTGGCAACTCTTTGATAAGAGCACTATGGGTTCCGCGCCACTCCAATGTGTAAATACTTTGTGGTGTCTGTCGGGCTGGGAATATTTGAAACGGATATATCGCTCTGCTTTGCATTGTTCTGAGTTTTAGACAAAAGAGCAACACGAGATGTCGAAAATGCGTGCAATCTATTGTAAATAATTGTGAACAATTTTTCAGTGGCTGAGGGAGTTGTTGCTGTTTTGGTTGTTGCTTTTGTTGTTATTGCCATCGGAACCCTTTCAAACAATACAACATCAATTCAATACAATTCTAGATAATAAATAAGTCAAGTGTGATTTTTTAGTTGGTAAGTTTAAACCTTTTGACAGAATGATGCAGGTTCAGCGCTGCTAATTGACAGGATGAGATAGTGAAAAACGTTTCATGCTCCTAGCTAGAGTTCAGGAATAATAGTCAGGAAGGGTTAACGTCAACGCTGGAATTTGATATTCGTTACTTAATTTTCTGTCATATTTTTATTCTAATATATTTATGACCAGAAAGATGGAATTTAGCAGGAACTGATGCAACATGCACTACGGTTGCTTCGCAGATTAAATTTTATATAAAAAGTTTTAGGCAAATAATTTTATAGAAATTTCCGATGGATGGATTCACTTTTATTTGTATCTAATATATCACAAAATTTACGTAAGTGAATGGAGAAAAAGTTTTAACGCCGTTAGTAAAATTTTTTAAAATTAAGTGTTTGAGTTTATATCCCGAAAAAACAAGGCAAAGTGAATTTTAAAATTATTAATTTACGTCTAAACCGAAGAAAATTCATAAGTTTTTAGAAAGGCAACGGAGGTTCCACAACAATAACATAATAAATAATACAAGTTAATATAACAAAAAATTTTACTTGATGTAGATTTCTGATTATGACACGTCGACTGATAAGTCCATAGAATAATCAATAAAACAACAGCTTCTTGACAAAACACGACTTTATTCCATTTTGATACCCCTCTTTTAGCATTATTTATTTTTGACCTTAAAATGTGCCTAAATTAGGTATTTACTTTTTAATAGAAGTCAAATCTCTTTCTTTCAAATGTGGTGGGTGCGGAAGCAACTAATGTAATTCGTGCAGTTTGAGCAGTTTGGTCGTATAGCGATCGCCATTCATGGTGTGAATTGCGCATTCCAACATACAGACGCCAAAACTTTGCCGGCTGTGTGTTGAATTTTAGGCGTGGCTTGACGTCTACTGTCCACTTAGTTGACTTAGTTGCTAAGTCGTCTGGTTAAAAGAAGCTTCGTTCATTGTTATCTACCGACGTAAAAAGTATTTTTTATCTTGCTTGAACAACTTTAAACAGCGCTCAGACTCATCGAGACTTTGTTGTTTTTGCTGAACTGACACCCATTTCAAAAAGAAGTTTTCTCATAGACGAGAAAAGCTGAAACCAACAGTTCTCATCTATCGCCTGCACCTGCACTCTACAGCGATTTCGTGACCTTTTTTCTTTTCTTTTTTCTTTTTTCTTTTCTTTTTTTTCGTGACCACCTTTCTTGGACGACAATCGCGTTTTGCTTCATCGGTCTTTGTGCGGCCACGTTTAAACTCCGCAAACTACTTCGCTACCATTTGTCTCGACGGAACAGATTCCGGGTAATACTTATCAAACCAAGCTTTAACTGCCACGAATTATTTTTCCTTTCAAGAGCAATAATAAAAATTGATTTGAATCTATTGTTCTGGAAATAAGAAACGTAGCACGACTAAAAAGCTGTAACTAAAGAAGTAGTCGGTTAAATTTCATGAATTTTCAATCAGTGATGCTGCCAGTGTGTTATTGTACAGCCGATAAGTTGGAATGTACATAAGTCAATGAAACTTGTCCTTTGACCACAATACTTGATCGGTAATGACTTTTTATTACTAATACGCACCAAATCGCATTTCCAAAAAAAATTTCTAGTCGGCATACTAACTAAATATTATATATTTAGAACTTATTATGCATATATACCTACAATGTATTTATTGTTTAATTATTTGATATTTTTAATTTAACTTGATTTTAATTATTCACTTGTTGAAAGAACAATTATTTTTTCTACAATAATTGAACAATATTTAGATATCCGATTAACGAGCTCAATTTTTTTTCGTTATTGAGTTCTTCCATTTTAGCATATACTTTATCCTTTACTTAACCAATAAAAAGCAAAACTTTTCTTTATACAAAGCACAACTTACTACCAAAAACAATTCAAAACTTTACCAATTAAGGATATTAAATTTCCAATATTTATACATAAATAGAATTTAAGCACCAAAACGAGAGCATTAAGAACTCCAACCACCATTTTCCATTAAACGTCACAAACACGAATTAAATCGTTAGCCACTTTTTTCATTAAAATTAATTACAAATTCAGAGCGATTTTCCGCAAAATTTTAAATTATACAAAACCTAATAAAATTCATCCAAAAGTAAGCCGTTCAGTTGTAAAGCAACAGCAAAAACGAGAGCAGCACAGCAACGGCAGCAACGGCAGCAACTCAATAACAACCCATTCAATATTAAACACTCACTCCAGCGAGCAAAACACCGAAAACAACAACAATTCCGACTGGAAGTAAGGTCCTTATGCGCTCCCGACCCAAGTGCCCGTGCACTCATAACACTCATAAATCATTTTTTAAACATTTTCAACAATTCAAATATAAACACAGCCAGTTAGTCGTTTGCTTACCCGTTGCGAACGTCCACCACCCGCAACCCCAACCCCCACCCACAGAACGCGTACACAGTGCGAGTACGAAGCAACAGCACAGCAACCGCACCTCTATAAGTATGCAAAGAGCCATTTTGATTTATGATTATTATTATTGGCGGTGAATTCCAAATCACTGAAATATACAAACAAAAACATTGCTTATAAAAAAAATTTTGTCAACTTAACAAATATTCCGCTTTTTACATGCAACAACAAAACAGCGAGAAAAAATAATGAAAACGCTGAAAAAAAAACGAGTACTTCTGCTGTATTTGGTTTTCTATAATTCTTTGCTTATCGCTCTCTTGCATTACCTATAGCAAATATGCTTTAAATGCTTTCATTTAAGTCCATTTTGAAACTATTTTGATGTCCGTCCTGCTGCCGCCGCTACCACTGCCACTGGCACTGCTGCTGCCTTAGTTTTCCCTCTCTCGTGCAAATCAGTTTCTCCACTTTTCATTTTTCAATTTATGCCCCTCTTTTGCATATTTCCCTTTTATTTCATTTTATGCTTTATGTCCTCCGTCCAGCCATGCCATGTGCTGTGGGAGCAGTAAAGTTTGGAAGCAGCTGCTTTTGTCATTATTAATAACTGTTAATTATTCATTAGGTTCTTGTGTGATTTAAACAAAATGACGGAGCAAAGAACTGAAAGCTCTTCTAAAACTTCACTTTTTTCAATTTTATTTCTTTTATTTGTGTACCATTTTTTCATTTTCTTTTTTGTTTTCTATATACACATACATATGTATATGCATATGTTTTCAATTTTTATGATCACTTTGGCAGTATTGAACATGCAAAGCTCAGCAGTTTATTAATTTATGTTTGTTATTCATTTATGATCGCGGGATTTTTTTTTAAGTTTTCTTTTTGTTTTTGGTTTTCATCGCAATTTTTGCTTAAAATTTGTGACATCTATTTGAGAATTAAAAGTTGAAAATCAGTTGAAAACAAATGAAATAATTATATAATAAAAATAGAAATAAAATAATAAAAATAAAAAAAATAAATGAAAAATAATCTGAGAATGTCCTTACGGCTAAGTAAAATCTCCAGAAACAAATTATTAACGCAAATATTCATAATATTATGAAAGATTTTTATTTATGACTTGTCGTTTATGTAGAGTGACTACCGGGTGCAGACTGGAATTGAACCGCAAACAATTTCAAGCTGCTTTAACTTTCTAATTGATGTCAGTATTTATTTTTTTACTGTCAAATGTACATATATGTTTTTAGTCTTGAGGGAATTCAAACTTGAATATTGAAGTGAATATATTCACGGCTGTTGATAGCTGGGATAGATCATGGTCTTCCAGGGGTGTTACAAGTATATTTTTTTGTGATCCTGAATCTTCTCGTAATATACACTTCAAAGACTGGCTATTTTTAGTTCAATTTATTTATTATTCACTTTAATTTTTACAATATATTTATAACTTATGAACTAACAAAATTAATTACAATAACTTTACAAATATTAAAAATGCCTGATATTAGAAGAAAGTTTAGTGTATAAGGAGGTTAATCAACGTTACCGACTGCGCCACGTTGCTAGGTTAGGAGATCAACGTTACCGACTGAGTCACGCTGCTTGATAAGGAAATCAACGTTACCGACTGGGCCACGTTGCTAGGTTAAGAGATCAATGTTACCGACTAGGCCACGTTGCTAGCTTAAAAGATCAACGGTACCGACTGGGTCACGCTGTTAGATAAGAAGATCAACGTTACCTACTGGGCCACGTTGCTAAGTTAAGAGAATAACGTTACCAACTAGTTCATGTTGTTAGGTTAGGAGATCAGAAGGAGATGCTGTGAGTGCTAAAACCGAGTCCCTATTCAACTGCTTTGATGTGCACTGTTTGAAGTACTGCAACCAAGTTATCTTAGCTCGATTTTTCGTCTCCTTTTATACTGTTTTCTCCTAACAGAACTTCTCTTGTTGTTGTTACGGTGCGAAGCTTAACTCGATTTTATTCCATATAAAGCAAAAGCACAAATTTCGTATTTTCATCAAAAAGGAAAATAATTAGTGTTGTTTATAAAATTTACATCCAAGGAAATGATTGATAATAGTAAGTTTACTGTTGTGACGACGTTTATTATAGTCGTCACAATATGTGATGGTGCGATATTGAAACACAAACCATAGTGGCTTCGAAGTTCATCGAACACTCCAATATGTATAAATCTGACGTCTCAAATCATAGTATGCATTACAAAATGCTGAGTTTAACCGTCGCTCTACAATAACAATGGTACAGTGGTAAATTAACGTTCCCGTAAGCCACAGTAACATACTATTTACATATTGATAACATCCATGCACCGTATAATCACATACGATCTAATTTCGTGAAATTGGAAAGATTGGAACGCGTAAAAATACAGTGTTCAATAAAGCGAAGGAGTCTCTAAACTCTAAACGAACATTGCCATTTATATATATGATTTTGTGATAAGAAAAATTACCCAGTGCGCAAATCAAATGAACATAATAAAGTTTATCTAAAAAGTCAAAAAGTCAAATGACTTTTAAGACATTTAAATGACTAACAAGAACTCCTCAAACATCACATTCCAGAATGCTTGAGTGACCGGGATGGCCGAACTCTGCGGCCGGTGGTTTTGATCGCGGCGTCAAGCTTAACCTGAATACATACTCTAAACATGTTTTCAAGAATGTGCTTTGAACAATTAAAAATTTGGAAGAGAGCGAAAAGACATTTCAATAGGATTCGACGCTGTCACAAAAAGAATGTGCTAACCAACCATAACATATATTTGTTACTCATCATCCGTGGCTATACAGTCCAGTAGGACCTAAACCTGTTTAACAACAGTCTTCCATTCTTCTCTGCTTTTTGCTTTTGTTTACCATCTCATGTTCATTTCTTCTAAGTCCTGCTACACACTGTTCTTCCATCGTTTTCTTGGTCGCTCTCTTCTTTTGCTGGTTCCTACTTCGTTCTCATAAATTCGAAGCGGTACTCTCATGTACATGTCCATCCCATCGTAATCGCTGCTTTTTCATAAATTTGTTGATTATATCACCTTCAGCTAGCTGTTCTAGCTCATAGTTATATCTTATGCGATACATCCCGTTTACTTTCACGGGGCCGAAAATTTTTAGTGTTTTCTTTTCCATGTCTCACAGCCAGATGTTACTACTGGGCGAATTAATGTTTTGTATATTTTTATTTTCTACTTTGGTAAAATATTATTACTTGTAATTAATCGTTTTTATACATAATAGGCTTTATTCCCAGCTTGTACTCTATTTTTTAACGTAATCATTGATACATTGTTCTCGCTAAACACAACACCTAGGAATTTAATGCTACTGACATCTTCAATTAAATAGTTGTTAATGTTAATGTTTAGGACATTTGGAGTAGATTTTGTGACTGAGATTAACATGTATTTGGTTTTTTCATAATTTATTTTTATATCCATTTTGTGAACTTCCATTTCGATTTTTTTAAAAACATTTTTTAGGTGAGTTACATTGCGAGCCAACAATGCACGGTCCTCAGCATATCCACATAGTTGCGTTGTTCTGCTTACAATTGTGGCATTATGGTAAATTTCTTCAATTTTCATTAACGCATTGGTGATAACTCAGTTAAAAATCATAGCCGACAAGTCATCACACACCAGTGTTAAGCGACAATGGGTTTAATAAAACTTCAGTTTCAAATAAAAGGACAAAACTTGAAAAGCCTTCTCTGTAATATATTTCTTACAAGTATTTAAAAGGTTATTCAATTTTTTTTACTTTTAGAGAGAACAAGTATTGTTCCATTAATGATATTTTTTGTCCAATAATAACCAGATATATATGTTCCATTCGCATCCTTAGAGATTTGGGAAAAAGTGAAAGCTTGGCTTCGTTCCTTTTTTTGGAACTCATTACTGTTTTATAAACACATTATGTCTATAGAAAGCAATTGTTAATCGATGAGTAGAGCTGGAATTGGAAACAGCTTAGTCCACAAAAACGCAGTGTTAGCATTTCGTTGAAAAAATCTGAAGTTCAGTTCGAAATTCTGTTCAATACATTGAAATTGCAAAGCAGTTATTCAGTAAAAATTATTTTACCTGGTCAAATATGAAACAGACTTATTGAAAGTTTTGGTAGAGCCGGAATGCTAGCATATTAGGATTAATGTTTACCAATTGCCACAATTGTAATTAACAGACTCTGTTGCTTGGGCTTGAAGGCATTAGAAGTTAGATTATGTCAATCTGTTTAGCATAATCAAAACCCATTTGCTGCTTATGAAATACCAAAATGTTTCATCAAAATTCCGCCTAAACTTAACACATTTAATTACTTCCATCAGCACATCAGAAGCATTAAATTTAAAAGCAAAATCAGGGTTGTTGAACACATTTACACTCCTCCCAATACACAAATAGGTATCCTTAACACCACTGCTGAAGAACACAATTGTTTGCAATTTATTTGGATTCCACACATGCATATTCAGTTTTATGTTTGGATGCATAATTTCGCATCGCTCCACGATTTTAGCAGACTTCCCGGTTTAAGTACATATTTGTGTTCAGAGGTGAAATACCGAATTCAATTTCAAACATTAGCTACTTTAGAGTTCAAAGCACCCATTGAGAGGCATGTCTCATTACATCCATGTGCATCTCATGACATCTCACACAAACGTGCATTTATCTAAAACAATGGCGTTAACGAACCTAAAATTAAATGGGAAACTGATTTCATTTTTATTGAGTTTCAGATTTCGCATTTGGTACCGCCTGGCAATGATTGTATTTGTACTGATCCAATGTATACCAAATGGAGTTTCATAAAGAGTGGCAGTGAAGAGTGCTTCGCAGTGCATTGTTGAGTTTTGCTGCGTTTTGTTGCTCTTATGATTGTGTCGTGTCCTCTGTGCCGATGTCTTGTGTCCGGTTGTTTTGTTAATTTAATTGAATGCATGAGATTCTGCAAGTGCAATGTTGTTAAAATAATGTCACAATTTCACACTTAAGTAGCCCTACACACACCACACACGCAACTACGTATTTGTCGTCGTTACATCGTGTAAACAGGACGAAACCGTATCTAATGTCATAGTCCTTAAGGCAGTTGATGTGGTAGATATTTTACTACTGTTTTCTTTCGATGTCCACACTTTACTTTATTTTTGAAGTATCTTTTCTTTTGGTTGCTTAATGCTTTGAACGTGAGAAAATTTTGCAGGACACTGTTTATGTAATGTTTATTTTTATAATAGTTCCATAACCTTTTTTATATTTACATAATTATATGTATTGAAGCAAAACTTAATTTTAACAAAGCAGAAATAGTGGCGATTGCTTATATCTTCCTTAACTACTTAATGCAAATACCCGCGGTATGTTGGAAGTTTTCAAATTTTCTGTGGCTCTTCAAAGTGCCATTCGTACATCCGCACGAATGATATGCTAAGAGACCTTAGAATAGATCCGGTCAAAAAATACATAAGGGACAGAGTTCTGAAACTATACGAGAAAAGTGATAGGATGCCCCACTACCGAATCTCAAAGTAATCACTAACCGCACGGGGCGGTACGCAGATCTTAGATCAGTCATTGAATTATCACAAGGCTTATGAGGAATACACAAATTAGTCAGAGAGATGGGTCAGAGTCTGCAGAAACCCCTCAGCTATCATAGAGTAAAAGTGCACATATGCACTAACTCGGAAAAGGCTCAACATAATAATAATAAAAATATTTATATCTTAATAAACCTAAATTTGTTAGCTACTACAAGTTGAACAATTAAATATGTTTTTAATCCCACTCTCTTCAGGTTAGATTAGTTTATGCAGGCCACGCGTAGACCATTAGGGGCTTTGCGATACCACTTTCTTCAAGTATTTTTAAAATATTTTTGAAAAGTATTAACAATTTTGTTTGAATTTTTTTTTACGAACAACTTTTCACAAATCTCTTAAATATTTGTTAAAATGTCTAATGAATGTGTGGAATAGATCGCTTGTCGTTTTGGTGACATTTTTCTCTGCAGTCTCTTATATATGATTAGACCTCTCATAACTAGTTTGTTAGAGTAAGAGAGTAATGTTGTTGTTTTGCGTATAAATTAAAGACTTCAGCAAGAGACTTGTTGTTTTCTGCCCCACTTAGGAGTTGTCGAATACACCTAATAATACTAAAAGGAACATTTTTGGTTTAACTTGACTTTTGGAGAGGTTTTAAAACAACAAAATGTTTCTTTTAATTAATACAGCGGAGTATTATCAAATACTCATCACCAGTCATTTTTATAGAAATATGATGTATGTTTGACTAATCGTTAATAATATTTTGAGATTGTAAGTACAAAGATTTGAAGTTGTACTCTGTTAAATTTGGAGATCAGAGTCAATATCCCTTAGCCAACAAATTCAAGAACGTACTTGACTTGTATGATTGTTGTTACTTAGAGTTTTATGAATTTGTCGTGAAAATTTATTAAATCTATATGACATTGAATTTATATTAAAAAAAGTAAGTATAAAATAGCTTTATAAACGCTGAAATGCTCTTCAATTGTCGAGACAGTATTCAAAATACTACAACTCTGGGCTACTAGTATCTGTATATCTACCAACTCTATTGGTCTGTTTGCCGTTTCTTGCTCATGTTAAGGAGCTATTACTTAAGTCATTCATTTTGCTGAACAATTTAAGTGCTATGTTTTTTATATGAATTTAATCGTGGTGTAATATTTCTCTCAAAGTTTTCTCTCTAACATACAGCAGGATATTAAAAATTCACTTAAGCTGCATTTTGTATTATTTTCAATTTACCAACGAGAACTTCATTGTTTCAGAAAAGACTATGAAATCAAAAAGCAAAAAAAAAAAAAGGATATGTCTTTATGATGCTTATCTGTACAAAATTAATCATAGCTGAGAAGCACTGGCTTTTTTAATTCTGCAGAGAAGCTTCCATGTAAAACGATTGTTGATTCATCGTCGCTCCAATTAATAAATGTGTTACTTATATTGAGACAAGGTAAAGCTTGCTAAACCTGCTTTGTGATAAATATGACTCTAGCCTTGTCCTGGTTTAACTTTACTTTCTTGTTGAAGCTCCCAGCTACAAGTATTACATTTGTGTATTTATATATAGCTTCTATACTCCAATACAGTAAACAAGTATCGACAGCATATACTGACAATTCAGATGGAAGAAGATCTGAAATATCGGTCATATAAATATTGTACAGCATTGGAAATAAAATCTTGAAGCTTCTATACAACAATGATTTAAGAAGTGATTATTAAATTTGACTCGGAGAGAACTAACATATAAACTAAGAAACAGCCGCAAATTTTAACATTCTTATATGGCCTAGTATGATGTAGTGTGGCCATCATAGTGTTTTTTAAAGATCGTATGTATTTTTTAACAAGCTACTAATAACTGTAATTCTGTACACAGCATTTCCCTAAAACCAAATTGTAGAATACATTTGTTACTAAAATCTTTTAGTCTGGAACAGATTATGAATTTTACCAATAGCGGAGAGTGAGCTTATTAGTAAAATTTTTATAATGTTTCGGGATCACAATTATTAAAAATTTCCTCCTGGAAAACGGGGAGTAGCATAGTTCAAAGTGTCAGCAATATGTTTTATTACCTTCATGGAGAAGTTGTCCATACAGCGAGTAATAATGCTGTCATATTCTGGTGCTAGCTTTTTTTTAAATCCGTAGATAACGGAAAATTATTGATCTGGAATGCAAGACTGAAATTTATTTCACTTTCATTAGTTGTTGTGTTGAAACTCAGTTCTATATATTTATTAAAGTTTACACTAAATTTTAATATTGAAAATGTTTATACTACCTCTGTATGTCCTATGGGGATTTTAAAGCGTAGTTGTAGTGTGTAATTTAATATCTTCGTTTTCATGCGTAGAGCAATTACTTAGTGATCGGTTTATGCAATACACTTTCACAACATAAAAGGTGTAGAAGTTTGTTTGTATGTATTGATATATAAGTGCTTTTACTCTCCACACGCAAGGTCTCTAGGAATGAGAGGGTGGAGTTTAGAATATGTGAGTCTGACACTCACTTTCCGAGGTGCTGGATTGTAGTCAGTGCGTAAGCATTCTTCTTCTTCTCGCTACTATGTATTACATGTATTACATGTATTACATATTAGAAAACATGTATTAGAGAGTAGGTATACAACCTTAAACTGAACAAGAGACATTTAATTTTTAACTTTTAAAACACTAATACGTTCTATTTCCCTGAAGAACGAAAATGATGCCTTTGGAATTCACTTGTAAATGTTCAACCAAAAAGCAACATAAAGTATGGTTCAGCTAGATTATTCGAAAGCCGATAGATATCATGCCTTAACGAATATTCACAGCAAATCAAAATGGAAGATTCAGGAGTAAGGAAAAATCATGTAACCAATTCCTGGACACATTTGAAGCGGACTAAATGAAAGTAAATATTTGAATCCGCTCCATCAAGTAAGAAAAATTTTTCCTATCAAGTGTCGATTAATTTAGGCACAATAGATCTCCATGGCATATGATGAAATTCGTGTTTTTCGCCAAAATATATCATGGTTTCAATTGACTAAAGTCAGAATTCAAACTTACGAATATTATTCGTATTTTATTCGGCGCATATAATTTAATTAATTGTCATAATTAATTAAATGGTAGAACTTATAGACAAAGAATTTTGCACAAAAACTTTTTAGCCTTGAGTGTGTCATGAGTGTTGCTATAACTTTTCCGCTTTATTATGCACAAAGTACAGATTCCCACATACACAGACACACAGAAGGACTCAGCACGCACATATTCGCAAGTTTTAGTACACGGCCAATAAATTAGAAAATTTATCACACACTAAAAAAAACAATATCTACGAAAATTCCAACACTCCACCCCATACACGCACATCATCCCCGGCACCCGCTATAGCCTCACACCAAGCAGACAGGCAACATGTTGCCGCGGCGCTGATAAAACAATAATCGATTTGACTTTGGCAGCACTTTTATTTGTGCAAGCATAGTATTTTTTAGCAATTCGTTTTAAGCGCCTGAGTTTAGAGTTTGAGTTTAGCACACATTTTCACTTTGCACAACTACACCTACGACTCGCAAACAAATATGGCAAGAGGTAAAGCAGAAAATTAGTGACATAGTCGACAGGATCAATACATTCCCCTAGCTACGATAGAAAGCGCTGAAAATTCTGTTGTTGTTCGCTGTTGGTTGGTTTGTTGGTTTGTGTTCAAAGCGAATTCGATTGTGGGACTTATTTATGCGAATTAAAATTTGTTATGGTTGTGCCGCATTCGTTGGCGGCACTCATGAAAATGGCCCATAAAATTGCGCCCAAACAAACTACGCATAACGTTTGCATGCGGAGTATTCAGTTCACATTGTGTGTGCCATTCTTTATTATCTGTTCTCGTTTTGAGCAGTGTTTGATGTACATTCACATACATATATTTCCTTTCGTTTTCGCTCCATTTTAACTTTAAGTGTATGAAAATTAATTTTATATAATTCATCAATTTGGCCGTAGAAAAGCAGACACAAAAGGGTTTATTTAGCATAAAAAAGGCACATCTTTATTGATCACTTAAGTGTGCCAGGGGTCCTGTCTGTGCGCGAGTATTGATATAATTTATGCTAAATAGGGTTGCGCGCCAAGATATATTATTTTATTTATGGCGTCGTATTTATTTTATTGGGTTTCTCTAGTTTTTGTATGAGGTGATAAATAGTATTAAATTTTTATTTTTTTATATGCTATTGAGCAGTGAATTTATTGTACTATTTATGCCAGTTCGTTAAATTATAGCAAAAGTATACATATAGCAGTAAAAATATGTATTATAAGTCAGACATATAAGAATTTTAGTTAGGAATATGTCGAAACATCAAAAAATAACTACTTCATACAAGTGATTAAGATAATATATAATTCCTAGTTATTTGGTATTTTATAAATACAACGTGTGTCAATGTTTGCTTCCGCTAACACTTCCAAATTCTCATCTTCTCATCTTGCCAATTCATCAGCTTACCAATTTTGCCAATTCATCGTTTCTCTCTACGAATATTTAAAAAGAATTCCAAGTCAAAAAAACATTATGCTGTTTGCTCAAGGATTATATTTTGTCTTCTTTTCACCACTAAATTCTGAGCCCAAATTCCGATCTATGTGTTTATTAGAATAGCAATAAAGCGTTAGTGTGTTTAGCTTCAAATTAATATTTTGTATACCTACCCACTTGCGAATATCTCCACCTGAAATACAAATATATGTGACCATCGGAACATTAACAGGACAATTCTGGCAAAGATCGTTAAAAGTCCTGCGTGAGATCGAACAAAAGATTGTAAGATTTTCGCTATTCTCGTACAAAATTCTTTCAAAAAAAATGTTGTGATTTGTAATTTGTGGTAAAAACTTTTTTATTTTTTTTCTTTTGTGGTGAAATCAACGTATCCCTCATCACTCCTTCATTCATATCGGTGCAAAGGGCATACTTATCAGAGAACTGCGTTGCTTACACAACACTCGAATCATACTCAAATCATGGATTCCGTTTCATTTATATGCATTTTCGTATATTCAAATCCAACTGATTCATACATACAGCTGTCGGTACTTACAATAATTTAAACTCTGTATTTGGATCAAAATGTTCGTAAATACTGAGCACGTGAATCCAGTAGTTATGTTGATTCCATCAAAAATCACTGAAGACTTGAATCCAATGATTACATCGATTGTATTTAAATTATCCTAATCACTAAACACTTGAACCCATTCTGCTCATATGATAGGCATAAACACCGACATTCGACACAATAATGATGCAAATGACTTATAAACCATTCATAAGTATTACGTCACATTCGAAAAAAACTTGCTTGTTATTGTTTACTATGCATATAATTTCCTACTAAAACAACAGCTAATTTAATATGCACATTATATATAAGAACACAAACAAAATACATATATTTACAATACTTCAACAACAACACACACCAAAAGCATAAAACTAAGCACACAAATTTTTTGCTTAGCAAAAAACAACGCTCACAAACAGCGCTACGAATGCTACAACTGAACGAGTCATTCATGAGTATATTCATACCACTCGAGTATATGCTATGATTCATGAATCATTTGCCATTTATGCTACTCTACTTAGAAACTCTTGCCAAAACATAAATTAGCTAATCAAAATTCTATATTTTCTGAATCAGTAAATAAATTGAAATGAAATTCGTCTTAAATGTCGTTTTCGAGATAGCTTTAGCTTTAAATCTAATTTGAGCCCCATCAATAATTTGAAAGACCTACCGACCATGTACCGATGGACAAAACATGGTCAATTTTGACATTCTATTAGTTAACTCAAAAACTATGACAGAAATGTGAAATTTGGTGTACTAAATACTTGCATTTAATACAAATGGGTCCTTCCTTTACAAATCGGACACTTTTTTGACCTTATTATTTTCAATTTGATTGAAATTTTTTGTATACACTCCTTTTATAAAATAAGAAGACCCATATTTCGAGATAATTTTGTAAAATATTTTTCCTAAGAAATATGGTAGAAAATGATAGAGTCTTGAAATATGTTGTGTTTTAAAGATAATTGAAAGAACTTTTAGGAAATAGTTTAAATAGTTTAAAAAAATATTTCCAAATGTATCCCAAGAATTTTCTTTTTTTATATTTTATTTAGATTCAATATTAAATTTTACTGGGAATTAAATATTTTCTAGATCGTGTTATTTTTTTAAATCTTTTAAAATTTTTTTTTCTCCCAAAAAAACACATCATGCGTATTATCTTTCAAATGAATGAAATCAAAAAATATACTACGAAAATGCTTCAATATTATTTTCGATTTCGATTCGTAATAAAATTATATACAAGACTTAAATATCTCACGACGGTATTGTCCTTACAAGTATTTTTTAAAAATTAATTCATTCTTTACCTCATTTCACATCACTAAATAAGTCGTGTGACTAAGAAAAACAAATTTTTTTGCTAAAAATCGATTTCACTCATCAATATAATCTCTTCAAGGGCAATGCAATCAGTCCAACGCTTCTCTAACTTCTCGATGCCGTACTTGTTGAAGGATTTGTCTTTTACCTCAAAACAGGCTTCAGTTTCAGCAATTACTTCTTTATTTGAGTTGAATTTGTTACCGGTGAGCATTTTTTTGAGATCATCGAATAGCCAGTAGTCGCTGGTGGCCAGATTTGGACTATACAGTGAATGAGGAAGCAATTCGCAGTGTAATTCGTGCAATTTTTCCATCGTTTTTATTGACTTGTGACGTGGTGCATTGTCTCGGTGAAGCAAAATTTTTTTCTTACTTTTTTTCTTACTTTTTTTTCTTGCATTTCTTTCTTAGTTGATGGCTTTTCTCTTTTTGAGATAATCAAAGAAGATTATACCATGTGCATCCAAAAATACAGATGCCATAACCTTCACAGCTGACTGTGACTATTGTGCCTTTTGACGCTTCGGACGTGGTTCACCGGCTGCAGTCCACTCAGATGATGATCGTTTTGATTTGATTGAAGTGATGAAGCCATGTTTCATCCATTGTCATATATCGACGCAAAAAATCTGATTTACTCGTATTACGTGTAAACATGGCCAAACATTGCTCTGAATCATCAACACGTTGTTGTTTTTGATCGACTGTGAGCAAACGCGGCACCCACTTTGAAAAGAGCTCTCTCATGGTCAAATGTTCATGCATAATTGTAAACACAGCGCCTTCTGATATCTTTACGGTCTCAACTATCTCACGGAATTACAATTTACGATTAGATATAATCAATTTCTGGACTTTTTTGATGTTTTCTGGAGTAATCACCTTAATTGGACGACCAGAACGTTCACCATCATCGGTGTCTGTATGACCACGTTTAAATTCAGCAAATCAATAACAAATGATTTCTTTCAATGGAGCTGAGTCCGGATAACACTTTTGAAGCTATTGCAATAGTTTTGAATCCGTTGTTTTGAAAATAACAAAAATAGCTTCACTTAAATGGCTGTCATTTTTTTTCTGGCTAATCGAAATGTCATGAAATTTTACATATAGTCTTTTGATGGTTGGTACTTCATAAACGTCATATGGATTTGACAATGGCAGCGCCATATGTGTGTCAGTCACACAAGTGATGTAAGTTTTTTACTGAAATATCGTGTGTAAAAGAAAAAAAAATTAGTAACATTTCAGAAAGATTTTTAATTTTTATTTTTGATTCGAATGAATCAATAATTTATATTTTTAGTATAAATAAATAAATATTTTCAGTATGGTATTGTTTTTTGAAGTATTTATTTTTGGTCTTTTTTTTATTAATTAGTGCTCAAACATAAATACTAATGTATTCAGTGGCACCATATACCATAGATCAAAGTGGCAATATTTGTTGAGACTGGCGTCCTTTCAGCAAACATTGACGTTTGTAGCCAAATGCTTCCAACTTGCTTAGACAGTAGGTCGTGCCGTCTTCGTTTAACTGTGTCTATCTGTAGAACTGCAATTACAACACACATACACATACACATACACATACTATACACATACACATACACATACACACACACATACAAAGCAATAAAAGGCAGAAGTGCTCCTATTCAACAAGCTGCAAATGTGTATACATATACATATATACGAGTATATATATTTGTACAAAACAGTTATTAATTTTGTTTTCCTTTTGTTTTTATTTATTTTTATTGTTTTTATTGTACTCTCCTATTTTGTGTGCTCTTGTCAGATGATAATGTCATCATGAGAAAATTGAATTTATTGTAGACACGCGCCTCATCTTGTTTTCTTGCTTGTCAGACATTGTGTACAAGTGTTGCTGCTGCTTTTGGCTTTGCTCTTGTTTTTGTTTTGTTTTTGTTTTTATTGTAACTTTTATTGTTATTGTATTTATGGACTTTTCCGCAACTTACACAAACTTACACACGCTTACACACACTTACACACTGAGATACACTGACATACACTTGAGCAGCTGTATTTAAAGTCGAAGTCCTGCTCTTAGCAGTGCTGCTAATATTTCATTTTAAGGACATATTTATTCATTTATTTCTTCATTTATTTGATGTAATTTTTGCAATATGTTACTATATCTGTTAATCTTGTTGTTGTTATAAAGTTGTCTTCTTCACGTTCTTGGAACGGCAAATGACAAATTTTCTTAAATGTCAATTGAAGACAAGACAAGACAAGACAAGACAAGACAAGACAAGGCACGGCACGGCAAAGCAGAACTATGCAAGACTATACAAGATACAAGATAGGAGATACTTCAACATTCAAATGAATATGAAATGAAATATGAAGAAATGCAAATTTTTGTCGCTACCAATTTATTTATGGATGCGAGCATGAGTTCTCAGTTAATACATGTTTGCCATTTCATTTTGAAGTGAAGACGACGAAATTTCGGGCCACCTGATTGCCAGCCACCCCGCCTAATCTGCGATTGAAAGCGGTAGTGAGTAGTGGGTAGTGGGTATTGGGTAACAGGACTAGTCTTCAATTCGAAGATGTTTGTTGAAAGTCTTATACTTTAATGGTATTAAAAACAAATTCATGAATTTAATTTGTTAAATGACGTTCCTGTTACGCCCATGGGTGCCCTGGCATGGGTGCCCATGGCACCACTGCGCTGGTGTCTAATAACTTATTGAATATTGTTTCATGAATAGAAATGCAAAAGTAAGTCGGCATGATTTTATATACAGTATTTTGTAGAATTATACATATTTATTAAATGTTGAAATTAAATTACAAATATTTATTAAGAGAAATTTATTGAGTTTTTTTTTCAAAAGCTGTTTAAAGATTGCCCGATTTATGCAAAAAAAAACCCCAAATCTATTTCAAATCCACTCACTTCTGTACTTTACTTTCTTATTTTATGCCTAACTACGCAGTGTTAGGCAGTTTTCCAGATGCCAAAGAATATATTTTTTTATATTATTGTAATGTTCTTATTTCTCTTCGATTATTTTGTAATAATACCCAATGTTTGCTACCACTACAGTACAATTTTAAAAGATAGTAAGACCTGCATATATGTAATACATAATACTAAACTGTATACTGCCTTTATTATAAGATTCTTTCAAATGTACTATGTGTAAATTGAATCAATTGCTAACCTATTGATGTGACCTTATCAGAGTGGAATCAGATCTGGTAAATCTAGCATAGACCAGAAGACTCAACACTCAAATAATTGACCCAACACTTCCTTTATTTGTCAATTTCAAAGCCGCTTTTGACACAACAACTAAAAGACCTATAAGTTAGAAATTGTGAAAGAATGCGTTTTCTGCCTAGAGCTTCAACGAAGAATCACTCTTGCCAACAGATTTTACTTCGGGCTGGGTAGGCTATTAGGAAATAAATCTCTCTCGACTAACACAAATCAATGTCTTTCTTGACAAAGAATACCTGTCCTGCTGTATGTTGCAGAAGCTTGGAGAAGATGTTAGGAGCATTCAGGAGAAAAATACTTTGAAAGATATGGTCACGTTTTTCGTTGACAACAGGTATCGAGTTAGATGGAATGATAAGCTGTATAAGCTATACCGCAACATTGACATAGTGAAGAGCATAAAAATTCAGCGGGTGCGCTGGCTTGGCCATGTCGTGCGAATTGAAGAATATGTTGCAATTAAAAAGATATACAATTTGATGACGTCAGAAATTTCTTTGATTAGCCTTAATCAAATATCTATAAATACTTTTTATTTATAAACAGACAAAAAAGAGATACATAATTTTCAATTTTAAGGTTTTCGCAAATTTTTTTGCTTTTTGTTTTTCTTTTTTCTAATTCAGCCTTAATCCCTTCACTTTTTCTACACATTAGACAACAACTGTTTCTGTTCCCTCCTTAATACTAAATAAATAAAAGCAAAATGTTTTAGTTACTTCTATTGACCTATTATATTATAAGGTTTAAGATTACATCAAATCGACCGCACTGACCTCAATCAACTGTTTAGCATATGCCCTGTTATCCTCCCTTTACATAGCCGCCTCATCCTAATAATTGTTAGTATAGTTTCATTATTGAATTAATAAAATATATTTCTTTATTTATATATGCTGAAATTGCCATTAAAAATGTCAAATCAACACCAACGTCTGCACCCCCTGGAACATGCATTTGTGCACTGCGAGGACACATACATTTCCATGAAAACTTTTAAGGGGATGCATTAGTGTGCAATTGAAAAACGAATTCATAAGTTGAGGCCTTTCTCGCCAAGTCATTATGTTGTTATAGATACTTGTGTTGTAGTGAATAGAATTAAGCAAGCACAAAATTTCGTAAACGAAGCGCACAACGACACAAGACATATGTCAGTTCCGTGGAGGCACATCTGTAAAGCAGACTAAGGTGTAGTCTGCGTCACAGTACAGGCTCATGTGCCAATGTGTCAATATCTGCTACTCTTCAAGTGCTTTACTACAATCTACATTTAAAGTGTGTTTGTGCATGAATATCCTTCCGCTGCTGTAGCGAATTAAAATCGCTTAATGCTTCGAGCATTGCCGGGTGTACGGGGTAAATGCACTTTAACGGCTTGCAGTATTGATGGAACCCATTGCTTAGGATTTGCTGCCATATACTGCGTTTGGAATTGTGCAGAATTGCGACAGTGTACAATGTGCATATGTTTTGCTGTACGTCAGTCTCCCCGCCTGTCCGTCTGTCCGCCTGTCAACCCATTTCATTATTCGGGCGTAAGTTTGTGTACGTTTTATATGCGCTTGTAAAGAGTCTGACATTTTAATTGATACGTAAAAACGTGTGTAATCAAAGGGTTGTTCTCTCCGTACCCAGAGCAACAGCAAATATTCTAAACAGTTGCCGATTCATTAAGACTTTGGTTTCATTGAAAGTATTTATGCGCCACATTTGTTGCGCGAGGATTTTTTTCCGGCTTCGCAAAACAAAACTGAAACTCCTAGAAAAGCAAAACACAAGAGCAATGACCTCTCGTGGCAAGTTGTTATGCGACTGTTTCAACTTCAACTGAAGTTCATTTGGGGATTTATAAAAAATATCATAATTTATGAGTTTTGCATAGATAAAACATTTAAACTTGATATTTATACTACACAAAACCTCATATCGTTTCAGTTATACTATAAATCTGTTCAAAAACTATATGCGGTTTACCTATTGTCCATATATAAAAAATACCTTACAAGTCAGCTGTCAAAATAATTTTTGTTAATTGACTCTATTTGCGCATTAAAATCTGTCTCTTACTATGTGTAATCTTTCTATAATCTATAATCTAAAATCAATAATTAATATTTGCATATGTATCAATATAATATTTATTATATATTATATATATTTAAATATATTAAATTCATTTGTAATTAATGCATTTGACAACAAACATAAATAAATTAAAGTTAAATGAAATCATAACTTCCTCCATACTTGCTTCCTTGCTTTCCGACTAATTTTTTTAATTTTTCATAGCCCAAAAGCCTTTCCATCCATGCACACAACAGCCAATAAATAAAATTAACTTTATAATTTTTATTCGTGAAGGCATTAATATCCTCGCGTACACTTTTTGTAGCAGGAAAAGAAAAATGTGGAAAACATTTCTCACATTTTTTAATATGTAGGACTTTTACCCTCGAACACCAATATTTGTTTACATTACAAACTTTATGAATAAATCAAAATTTATGATAATTAAAAATTTCCCAAAAGGATCACTGCACTCTAATTGCCGCAAATGAATCATTTTTTTTTTTTGGGCTGCATAAATGGGTCCCATACATAAAAAAATCAGAATTCTGGAAAGCGAAGCAATGAAGTGAAAAAATCAGCGACGCCTTAATTTATGCTTTAAAATATTTGTTAAAATCAATTTAAAACCCTAAAGCAAAAACTGTGCGAAGAAACGAATACAGCCCAAGGTAGGATGTTAATTAATGTGGGGAGTAGAATGAACTGATTCAATAATTTATGTATATTTTCTAACGCACGATGTACTCATCATAACCCTATCGAAGATATCAATTCTAATGCGACAACAATAGCAATGACTACAAGGACAACTATCCTTAATTTTTTCTTTCAGAGTAGAATATAAATCTCTCAACATACGAAAATACACATGGTTTTTGTTTTTGTTTGCTACCTTTATTTACAGAACTGTCAAGATTTGGCATCTAGTATTTATTTTTACATTGTGGAATTACACGTATGAACTATTGACAATAAATAACAAAAACTTGTTTTAATTAAATAGTATAAGATAATTAAATTTTAGTAGAAGTAGATGAGTCAATTAATAGATTTGGATTGTACTATGAACATATTAGATAGGTATGGATTATTATTTTGATAGTTCTGATGAATATTTTTCTGATGAACATTTGGTAGCTGCCTCATTGCTGCGTTAGTATGGGAATACTTATGGTGGGACGTTGGGACACCTCACCGTCCGACAAGTGGCCCACTGAAGTGAAGGATTAGCCGAAGTAGACCACGAAACTACTTGGGTCCTTTTTTGTCCTTCTATTCTCGGATGTCGTTATTGAGTTAAAGCTGGAATGGCTTCCGTTCGCATAACTACATCTCTTGTTAATGCAAGCAGCTCATTTAGCTTGAGGTTGTCTGCCAAGTCATCACCAACCCAATGGTGTCCCAAGACAATCTTCCTCCTACTTGCCAATGCTAGACATTGGCACAATATATGCACCGCTGTCTCCTTTTCTGCTAGACATAGTCTGCAAGTGTCTTCCTTAGCAACAGTTATCTTTCTGAGGTGATACTTGAAGTTGCCATTTCCACTAATTAGTAAGGTTAGTAAGGGAAAGTAATCTATCTGTGTGATTTTTACTATTTTTTCGGATAACGTCGGCGACGAAGGGTACCTTTAAGTCACGATGAATGTCATAGTTTGAGATGTGCCAATCAGCATTGATGATAGTCCTTAGTATTTTTGATTGTAGTCTTTGCAGTACTTGTATGTTGGATTTCCATGCTGTGTACCATATTTCGGCTCCATATTTCCAAATTGGTGCGATCACCGTTTAATATACTAGAAGTTTATTTCCCACTGTTAGCTTCGATTTTGAGAAGAGTAGCCAGTACAATTGTCCAAAGCGACGCTTAATTTCATTATATTTAGCTTTGATATGGTCTTTCCAAGTTAATCTGCTATCTATAGTAATCTGCTATCTATAGTAATACCGAGGTAATTTGCCTTTGTGTATGTGAAACTTCATCATTGTTAATTTTTATACGTTTTAGGTCATATTTTTTATTCGTGTAGATAACATGTACTGTTTTCTTGAATTTATTTGAACAACCCATTTGTAAAACCATGCCGTTGCGTTTAAGTAATTCTGCAAGTTATCTGTAGATTTGTTAAAATTTTTATTAGCTGCAATTAGTACTGTATCATCTGCAAAAGTTGCTATCAAACTTTGAGGATCAGAAGATATCGGGATATCAGCCGTGTATAGCAAGTAGAGTAATGGACATGGGCACACCAGCTTTCATTTGTTTAAGTTCGGAGATTAAGTCTTTATACTTTACATAAAAGTATATATTTTGTAGACAGCTCTTTAATATGAGTTTGTTGGAAGTAGCTAGGATATTATGGGATCGCCATGCCAAACGCTGTCAAAGCCCTTTGCAAAGTCTAGATACACCGTCGAAGAAAATTGTTTTGAATCAATACCACTTGTTACTTTATTTACAACTCTGTGAACTTGTTATACGAGGTATAATATAGTAGAAGGTATCCTATTAGATACATGTATTGTTCAGTTCGTTAGTTGGTTGCAGTAGCAGGTAACTTCAGATAAATTCAAATGTACCTCAATTAGCGATTTTTCGCCATTTTGGTACCACATTCCTCGCAAGAACCCTAGTATAGAAGAGTAGAGACTAAATCCATTCCACCGAATCCAGGTAATTTAATCGGTCTTTCTTCTTCACACAAAACTCGAAAAACAGTCGCTGAACTAGCTTAAGTTTTTTAACCCAATGTTGTAGTTATATATCAGAATGTATCTTCCTATATAACTGTATATACCCTTAATCCCACGTTCGCGCGAGATGGAAAAATTCCAGACGTTTTGCGGAATGCAAATAAAATTATTAAATCCGACAAACTATTATATATATTTCAGCTTTCCACTTCATATATTATTATTTCCACTCATTTGCTTTGAAACAAGTTGATTGATTTGCATATCCAATTTGTCCAAATTATTTAATCAAAGGTTCAAATTGATATGTTTTTGTCTAAGAAGTGATTTAATTACATGCTTTAGAAAAATTCAAAGGAATTGATTTCATACTAAATATTATATTCAATTTATTTCGATTTATTTCAATATCGCATGTGAATGTAAAAGAGTCGAATATCGACGTATGTACATGATATGGGCAATATCAGTCTAAACAGAATTGCATGTCAAACGATGAAAGACAAATTTGACTTCGTTGTAGACCAAAGTAAAATGATGAATTTTCTATGGAGCTTTCTTTTTTCACTCAATGTTCCCGGATTACCATCACACATTTGAACTGGTGCACTAAGTAGATTACTCTGAAACACCAATTATCAAAAACTATGCAATGGTACCCGATAATAAGTAAGACATTCGTACATAATCTAATTGAAGCAATTTCCACTCATACCGACTGACTCATACCGTTCGGGTCCAAACAGCTTCCATTTCAAATACGCGAGGAGTGAGATTGAAATTAAAAGACGATTGCTTCTCTGATGGGCAGTATAGCGACACGTTTTGTTTGTTGTTTTTGCTGAGTTATGGTCCAGGGGTTGTTGCAATATTTTTTTTTATTTTTGGAAGTCAAAGACACTCTCAAGGAATTTTTATTTTTTAACTTAATTTCCTTTTCTACTTCAAATTTATTGAAAATTTGAATTGAACAACTTCTACATATACAAATTAACATACACAAATTAAGATAAGGAATAATCTGTGTTGGTTTTAATGTTGTAGCGGACCATTGTTTGCTCTTGGAAATCTGCGATGCAATTAAAACAACCGTTCCTTGATTATCGAGATTCTATGATGTTCTCCCCAGTGATCTTTATTTTATTGCTCCGTCGACATAACGCGATACTGCTCTCGTAAATCTTTTTGTTGGAAGATGTCTTACTGCTTTGCTATAATTTTACAAGATCTAGGCTGTGTACGGCCTTTATTACTGTTTACTACAGTTAAAACGTATAACTGCTTAACTGTGATACCACGTTCTACCTGTCAAGACTTCTAATGCCTTGATCAGAAATACGTATAACCGCCTTTTCAACTGTTAGACGTATTACTGCCTTGCCAGTGCTCGTTCCTTTGCTTTTTTTCCAGTAGATGGAAAGCATCAAAAGCCACAGTGTGAGACTTGAACCCACTAAAACCACCTCTTAGGAATGAATGTAGAAGATTTCCATAGCAATGTGGAAACTTCATTCCAGTAATCATGGAATTGAGATGTGAGCAGATAGGCTAGTTACATCTTCGATGGGCATTTTTAAATTGAGTATGCCTGAACCGGGTGTTGCGAATGACATAATTAACGTAAGGGATAAAGTTGTGCCGGAGAGATAGCACACTGCCATGGTACTTTAGCTTGAACACAAGCCAAATGGGGGTACTTTTGAGTACTAGCTGGATGTCAGGGGCATCAAAGACTCTAAGGCAATCTTGACTTTGGCCTAGGAAAACTATGGCAGAGATCTTGTTGGGATTCAGCTTAATCCTCCATGTGACGTAGCAGTCAAGAATGATTCTTACGTGGGCATTTATCTCATCAAATATGTTGGAGGGGTTGGACTACAGCTTGAAGACTGAGCAGTCGTCAGTAAGACAAGTGCCATTGCTTATAAAATGCGCGCTTATTTATATGTAGCGCACTAAAGCTTTTGGTCACTGATCTGTATTTTTCTCGCTGTTGATGTTTCTTTGATCTATGCTTGACATGTTTACTTCTTGTGATTCAATTCAGCATTCTCTGGATTTTTACACCAAAACTTTCTTGTTCTGACGTCTCTTGTGTTGTTCTTCTGATCCTTGTCTTGACCATCTTTGTCCCGTCTATCGTATTTCCTGCATTTCATGCGCCTTCTCTGTGAAGAGCTTGGACATTCCAGGCACATATTCTGTTGTCAACAGTAAAGGGTTTCATTATCCGAGGCTCACTTCTCGTTTTCATTGGAGTTGTGTTTTTCCACTGTGGGTTCCAAGCCCGCGCATAAATTATGTATCCATCAAGAGGATTTTACTACGCACATTAGTTCACTACGCACGGATGATTACAGCTGTCCAGAGGGGGCCACGTGGAGGCTGTGTGCATAGTGAGAACAGTGACAAGGATAACATTAACATTTACCAAGTTAAATGCAATCAGACCCTTTATCCTGTATGTTCACTTCTTCTCTCCAAACAAAAACTAATCGTACGATATGCGTTAAACTTTGATAGAATGTGTATAATAGTGTTGCCAGCGTGAAAATAAAAAAAATTTAGCGCCGGAATTCAAAAATAGGCCTCTCGTTCTATTTTGATCAGATGGTATGTGTACAGTATTTATCAGAGCTAAACAAATTTAATGCAAAGCGACGAATTCTATAAGCCACAATGAATCACTCCACCTGAACTATAAGATAACTGCATCATTTATTTATTAAATAAAATTTAATTAAAGTTATTTAAAGCAGAGTTTTTCATCCTTTATTATTCTCAGTATATATCAATAATCCAATGGATTCACTACATTTTAATATCAACTTTATGTTGACTTCCGAAACTATTAAAATAGAAATTACAATTGCAGAGAATAGGACTGGCAAATAGACATTTTTATCGGAGGGGAAATTAAAAATATGCTGCCAAAGGATAATTGTGTTAATGTCTTTATATGTATGTGTATATTAATCCAGTGATTATTGCCGACTTCTCCCTTAGGTGTAGACATCCGTTCTACATCAATCCAACACAATTGCATATGCAGCAGGACATTTATATTACATGTCCTTGGCAATGATAGAAATAAACAAACACAATTCGCCATGGACACGTGTGAAAGCTGTTGAAGCCCATGACATAAAAGAAAATTACCGGGATAAGTAGCAGCGTTGCGCGGGCCCTCCTCATACGCACATTTACACGCTCAGCATGAGAATCGTTGCTTGCGCTGCTTAACTTTCGGTTGACAATAACTGCATTAACAGTGTTGAGCTATTGTTGTTGGAATAGAAGGTGGTGGGTGGTGGTTGATGTATGGTGGAGGTAATGGTAATGTAGCGCTTCACGCTTTAACTGCATGTTGACAGACGTGTTCAATTGGATTAGTGCTAGAGTCCTGGCATATGTTTGTTGTTATTAATATTGTGTACTTCTCCAGGTCTTCCATGCCTTTAATTTCACTCTTCGTCTTGCGTTGCAAGAATCGTTAATCGTAATTTTAGACTACAAAAATTCGTAAAGCTTATTTACTAGAAAAATCGTTTTACTTTTATTTCAAATTATAGATGTCCTTTCCTTTCCTTTCGTTTCATTTTGTTGTATTCTTGCATTTGGTTCACTTTGAGTTTTTCCTTCAATATGATTTTGTTATATTGGCACATCCTGCCACAGGATATGCTCAATTCTCGTTTGTTGCATGTAACTGGATATAAGTAGTTTTATTTCACTTGCCTTTCTTTGTTGAGCATATTTTGTTTTTGAAAATTGAAAGTAGTGGTGGGGGATGTTGGGTGTCTTATTGGTGTTTAAGAGTATTCTTCTATTTCATATGTGGTGACTAACAAATGTGGACTGCTTGTTGCAAAGTTGTTAGGGGAGTGTTGGCATATTTTGTCATATTTGATTTAATAAAAAGTAAATTAAATTCACTGGCATTTGTGGTTACTTTGTGAATGGTTTTAGTGGTTGTAAATGCAAGCACTCCATCCCGCTTTATGCCAAAAATCATACATTTTAAATGCAAATAATATTTATTGAAATATTTTCAAGAATCAGAACTGAATATGGTTTTCAATTTTAATTAATTGAATAAAACCGTATGTCATAAAAGTCATACTATATTTATGACGAGGAAATATTCATATGTGTATGTACATATGTAGGGAAATTATTAAAATATTTGAATCAAGGAACCGACCTTACCGACTCCCATTTCTACTCTCTTCCCAGGTGGTACGGCTGCCATAGTATCGTTGTTGCTGATAGGGTCGCCTACATATATATAACATTAAGCTTAACATAGTGTGTTTGTTTTTATACATAATTGTTTATACATATTTGTACATATATTTTAATATAAATTTATGTTAATTAGCCATAGTTAAGTATTGGCAATGTATGAGAGTTCCATCAGAGAGCATATAAATTATTTGTTTCATGGATAAGCTTGACTAGTAATGTCCGGCTGTCTATATATAGTAAAATGATAAGTACATATAGTTAAATGTTAGTAAAATGTCAAATAATTGTCGGACTTATATGTTCATTTGTTGTTAACAGATTATTAGAAAACAAGACTTTTAGGGCTAAGGCTACCAGACAATTTGTGCAATCGTTTGGATGTTTATTGTTTTGAGAAACAATAAGTTAAACATGATCATATCGCAACTGAGTTGAATAGAAATTGCTACATTGCGAAATATGATATGTATTGCGCTATAATGTTTTCTATAATCTTTCTATAATGTTTTTCTTAAGCTAATTAAATTAATAATCCCGTCAGTCAGCAATCGAAACGGTTCCTTTGAAAAGAAAGTCATAATTAAGTAGTTAAACACAAAAAATCTCATAAGCTTACGAATTACGAACCTATTGCTTAGTCAATAGCTTTCCTCAAATATTCAGCGAAGTTAAAGATGTTGAAAATGAATATAAGAGACTCATTTTGCTGCTAGCTCGGACGCTGAGCTAACAGCTGGCGACTATTCTTTCAAAACTGTCAAAGATTCATCTACGATATCAGCCTGGAGTTCAGACAAAAAATTGCATTGCCAATATGTACTACTTTTGACTTAATAGCCAATTGAGATGTAGAGTTCTCTCTCGACAAACAACTCTTATGCTCTATAAGTCAGTCATCGTACCTGTGTTTCTATGGCGCAGAGACATGAATACTATCACAGAATGATGAGACAACGCTTGAAGTTTTCGAAAAAAAGGTTACAAGATTTTTGGTTCCTAACATTTTGCGACAAGTTCCGCATCCGAGTGATCCACAACCTATACGAACTTTATCACGACGTTGATGTGGATCACGTTACAAGAATCGATGGTGACACTCCAGCGAAAAAGGTATTTAAAACGGCAGTTGTGGAATAAGATGTAAACTGTGTTTTCGGTGGGGTGATCAAGTTTAGCGAACACTTACCACATTTAATGTGTAAAATTGGAAAGCGCGCATGCAGCTGAGACACCTGGAAAGGAGTGCTGCATCAAACCGAAACCCGATAACATTTTATTATGGTAATTTAAAAAAGCTAAGTAAGTATTTTGTACTGTCTTATCAAATTCAGAGCTATGTCAATTCTAAAGCACAAAGTTCTTTTTATGACGTCTTAATTGTACGAAACTGGTCTTATAAAATCCAGTGCTTCGTTGAAGACACCAGTGCAAATATATCGCAGGAACTTGTTTGTCGTACAATCTCGCGATTAAGTTTCGCCCTTAGAGCTATTGCAGTTTGTATTAGATTTTTAAATCTATTTCACTTTTGAAACAAACTGATAAATAAAAACAAATGCTATAGTTCCTTATTTTTACTTTCAGTGTTCAGTTTTCAGTGTTAAGGGTGGAACTACAGAAATCACTCATAGAGTATGGGTTGCCTACTGAATTATTTACAAAGAACTTATCATTAACACCGCAATGATTGAACCAAAACATGCATTATAGCATTAGGTTTAATTATGAATTTATGCTGCCTCCGTCCTAGCTGCCCCCTAGCCATTTCGAAACAACATCACACAGTTCACTTGGCTAACAGTGCTGTGTAATTTGTGTGACTGTATACACAAAGGCGAATAATTGCTTTCAAAATATGATCAATCACACAAAAGCCAATATGGAGCAGTTAATGGCCAACAGCCACACACAAGCACCTGTGTGCCTTGTATTTATATGGATTTATAGAAATTAACGCAAGCAGCTGTGCGCGACACCTTTGATGTGGACAGAAGCCAACAGAATGGCTGAAAGCATTTCCCGATAAATCGTGCAATATTGCGCGCACAATCAATTTGACTTACCGTGTCGTGCAGCGGGTAGTGGGTAGCGGGTAACTCAGTCACAGTCATGGTGATGTCGCAAATCTGCCAATATTTATATACATATAAAACATATACATATGTCTCGTATGCATGCACATTGTATATACAGTTAAGCAATTTCCCTGCATTCCGCCCCTACACACTTGCTGTAGCGATTGCCTGCCTTACCCACTTTGTGATTAGTTTCACATTTGGTATCGCAAATCAATGAATTCGGATAAGCAGGTTGGACAATGTAGGCTGTGCTACTGTATATGGCACAGACTGTATGGCACTTGGTCGAATGCAAGCAATGGCCTGAATGTATTTGCAGATTACAATTATGTAATTATTGACCAGTATATTTGTATGAGTCCTCACATCTGATATCATATATTTTTTTTTGTTTTTTGATTCCTGCCTTTCCGCACCCTCATTGACTAAACTAGTTACAAGTGCTTGAAACCTTTTATTGCTTTTAAGTTGCGCTCTTCCTAAATTTTTGCCACTAGTTTTATGTCATTATACAAATATACGATATATGCATAATATAGTATATCTTTCTTTTATCCATCTCACTGGGTATTAATTTACTTGAGAGCAGACAATTTTTGTAATATAGTGACTATTTTTATAAAAAAAATATTTTTAGAAGGGTTTTTCGAATAACAAAGAAAGAAATAAAGGACAAACACAAAAATTTATTTTTAATTTTATTGAGATTTGGCTGACCATACAACGCTGTTTCGAGTATTGCCAAGTACTCTTCATCAGTGGTCTTTGGGAATAATCGAATTTTATTTAATTAGTTTATAGTCCGTATATAATTTGTTTGGACTGCAAGTGCCAGGCTTAGAACTCGTGCCTGTCAAATTAGAAGCGATGACTAATCGTGTTTATCCACAACAAGCCAAGGCTGCACAAACTTTCAATGCTCAAATTCCAGGTTTTTTATTGTCACTTATTTTTATTTAATTAGTGACACTAACCAAAGCACTTGCCGTGCTTTAAAATAGAACGAGCTTATAAACTACAGCTTTATTTTGGAAACACAAGTTCAACGAATTAAAAGTTTAACTTTTGGGTTTGCCTATTCTTTATTTCTTTTCAAAGCTACTCTTTTTGTAGAGACATTTTGTAATGCATATTGTTTTACTTACTATATGTAAAGCGACCATTCTGGTGCATTTACAAAGAAGCTATGCTATGTTATTCTACAAATCCGCTTTCTCGCGGTTAGGAAAAGCTGAACAATATTATATTTTAACATATTGTTCTTTACTTTTCACAAGTCTAATATTTGAATAAAGTATTAGTGTTGCTGTTAAGCTAGACTTACTTTGTATAGGGACAAATAAAAATAAGTGACAATAAAACCTGGAACTTGAGCATTGAAAGTTTGTGCAGCCTTGGCTTCTTGTGGATAAACACGATTAGTCATCGCTTCTAATTTGACAGGCACGAGTTCTAAGCCTGGCACTTGCAGTCCAAACAAATTATATACGGACTATAAACTAATTAAACAAAATTCGATTATTTCCAAAGACCACTGATGAAGAGTACTTAGCAATACTCGAAACAGCGTTGTATGGTCAGCCAAATTTCAATAAAATTAAAAATAAATTTTTGTGTTTGTCCTTTATTTCTTTCTTTGTTATTCGAAAAACCCCTCTAAAATTTAATAAAGCTTCTTTGTCACTATACAAAGTAAGTCTAGCTTAACAGCAACACTAATACTTTATTCAAAAATATTTTTATAAAAAAAACTTCTCTACAATACGAAAACCTTCCAGCTATTTTTTGGTGTCTTCCACCATTTGTAAATTCCTTCCTTGACTCTTCTTTCGAACTTCGTGAACTCCAGCTTGTGCTTTCAAATACCATATCTTATAAAGCACCAGGTAACGACCGTATTCCTTATAAGTTTCACAACAACGTTTATATATATTCTGCAATTCTTTACGGTGTCATACCATACTCGTTTTCAAGATAGATTATTCAACCATTATTTAAAAAAGAAGATCCTAATGTAGTTACAAACTATCGCTTACTATCACTATTCAACTCTATCTATAAAATATCTACTGTTGTTAACATTTTCAATCTATAATACACTTAACAATAAGAAAACATATGCTTTTTTGTGGATTTCTCATATGCATTAGACACTACAAGGGTCACTATTTATATTTTGAACTGTGGCAACACTGATTGTTGTCAGGTGTCATCTCACATTTCCATACAAAAGTTTGACATTATTAAACATAACCTACCATTAGGTAGGTTATTTACAGTGATTTGTAAATTGAGTGTTCGTGAAAAAATGAAAGTAACGCGAGACAATTTCGTGCGATGATTTATTTCGTTTGTCGACATGGATTATTAACATAAAAGTCCATTGATCAACTTACTTCTACATTTGGCGATGAAGCTCCATTCTTTGCCAGTGTGAAACGCTGATACAATGATTTTGATCGTGACCGCAGTCCGCTCACTGGCGAAATTCACGAAATTCGTGGAGGTCATCCAAAATCATGTAAGATCGTCAATCTCTCATATTGTAAGATTGCGGTTGAGGTAGAACCCAAGGCATTACTTCTACCAGCATATTTAAAATATTGCATGTCAAATTATGGATCCTCATAATTTGACATGATGAAATCTCAAAAAGATGCTATGTTGAGTGGTACACACAAATTCTCAAGAAGTACAATGACGATGCTTCAAAAGACGTATATAAAATTTTTACAGGTAACAAATCATGGATATATATATGTATATGAGCCGGAACATGAACAGCAGTCGACTGTATCAGTGTTTCAGAATGAAGAAGTTGTACGAGGTCGAAACAAATGGTCAATTGTCCAAGCCGTTGTTACATAATAAAGCTTGTTTTGTAGATGTTTAAAGAAGATTGGAAGAAATGTTTTCAGAAATGTTTCCAACGTATACAAAAATATATGCGTTTGTTAATCATATAGGAGAATACTTCGAGAAACAATAGAGCAATTTTCAAAGACAAGTTAGTATTTTCCTATTATTAGGCTCAAAATATGAATAGTGACATTTGTAAACCTAAGAATGTCTTGTTTTTCAAACTAGGTACTTAAGGTTTGTCTCACCACACTGAAAAAATTATACTCAAACACCAGCAGTCACGTAAGGGATGGTAATCTTATGTCTTATTCGTTTAAAGTCACTCAAAGTGTAAAACAAGAATGTGTGCTCAGCTCCATTTTGCTCTCCCTATATGTACTTAAATGATCTGCATGACTGTTTAAAGAATGGAGTGAGTACATATTAACTCATTTCATATAAAAGTACTTTTGTATACTGAGGATGTGCTTCTGAGGATGTAGATTTGGACTCATCTGATGTATTGCAAACTATGGCAGATTATCTGTTTAGATATTGTTCACAATGGGGTCTTGTCGCGAATGTAAATAAATCTAATATTATGTTTTTCAGAAAAGGTTCTAGATTAAGCAATATGTTGTAATGGAAGTTCGGGGAAAGCAGGTTAGAAATTGTCAATAAATATAAATACCTCGATATATTAATTACGTAAAACCTCTCCTATAATAAACACTTAACCTCTAAACTTTCATTATGTAGAAGTGCAATTAACACCACGTGGGTAGAGTACTTTTCTAATCCTAATATAACTTTCGCAAATGAACTATGGTGCCCTTGTTTAGGGTTACAAACATTGCGAACAAGTAAAAAAACTCTTCAAATTCTTTTTAAAAAAGTTTTTATTTCTACCCACTAACACCCCAAACTATATGCTTCACTTAGAAATGGGTTTACCAATGCAGTTTGTAGACACTATCCAAACACATTTTGCATGTAAGAAGAATTCTTAATCTCTCCTCCACAAGGCTTTCTTGAATACTAGTCGAACTACCGATTGAAAATATGTGTTTAGAACTGAGTTCAGAACTGGATCTTAAATTATTACTCAATAATATTATAATTTTATACAAAAGGAGTAAACACGATTCCTTTGTCACGAATGCTAGTTTGGGATCATATAACGTACCCCCAAAACTTTAATATGCACAGTTTTTATTAGAAAAACACTCACCACATATCGAGTGTTCTTTTGAAATTTGGAGACGGTCTTTTAAAATTGAACGGTGGAGAATTCAATATATCTGAACGGGATTGTTCTTTGTGTGATCATTATAAAATAGAAAATATATGTCATATCATTGGTGTATTGGATTTTCAGAGAACATTCACGAATTTTTTTTGATGAAGCACTTCTGTCCGAATAAGAAGTTAAAGTCATGTTAAATGGTAGCAATACTAATAACCTATATATTATAACCTATATATATAACCTATAAATATATCAATAATAACTTTAATAATATGCCAATCTGTCACACAACAAATATGTTATTGTCAACTTAGATTTTAAGTGAAATTCTATGATTTTTTGTAAGTACTGTACAAATTTCTTTGAATCAATAATAAATAATAATAACGATAATTGTATTTATTTTGTATAAAGAGTAAGACTCGCCAAAACTAATATCTTTTTTTTTGCACAGGTTCATATTCGAAAATGTGTATTTTTCTAGTTAATGTTTTAGTCAATTAACCTATTTATGCGATATAACGCAAATAATGGACAATTTTCTAACAAAAATAGTGAATTACGTCACAAAAATTCACTTTCCTTTCGTGTTTAAGTTCTAAAAAGTTGGAAAAGAAAGTAGCAGTGAAAGTTACGACGCCTGCAACTTGCAAATAAAATGATTTCATTTTGAAGTTAAAAAATGCGCATAAATTAAGCAAAATCTGCGAGTAAAGAAATTAAAGGAAGAACTTTGAAGGAGCACATATATCAAAACGCATCCTTGAATGCAGCTTCAGGTGCTGACTTGATGCAGCCTCGTCACCTGGCAGGCAATGTCCCTGATGGTGCTGGTAAAGTTACCGTTGTCCGGATGGCACTATTAACCAACAAAACAAAAGAAATTAAAATTCTCGACCTGTTGGCAGCACTTAGGTGGTTTCACGGCGGTTACTGTAATTGCCAAGATTACCTAGATTGCATTTTAAATTCAGGCAAAAAGCTGCAATTTCTTTTCTGCTTCTTCTATTTAAAATTTTTCCCTACTAAATATGCACAAACACGACACTTTTTCATATACAAGCATGTCCTAGTATTTAAGAGTCAATATGCGTTGGAGAGTATCTTCGTTGTGGTATGGAACTCAAGCGGTAGCAACAGAAGTGCAGTTGAGGTTAATGTTAAATAGAAATTGCCATATGCAAATAGTTAATTTTTTCCTATTAGTTTTTTCCAGTGTACTCGTGATTTTTTTACTACAATTCGCTTTACTTAAATTTGCTTTATTAAACAATTAAATGCAAGATGTAGTTATACTTGTAAGTAGACAATATTATTTATTTAAAATTCATTAAAAAAAATTAAAATTAACAGACAATTAGGGACACAGAATTTAATTAAGAATTTCTTACATATTTGTTCATTTTTTTCTGTTTAACACAGAATACTTTTAAGGAAAACTTACAAGAAAATAGCATATCTTCATTTTCGATATAAGGTATTGGATAACGTATTTTTAAGTTCTCCATGTAAGTCTTGCATTCTAGAGATAGAATGGAATAACTCATCTTTACATATGATCGTCTGTTCGTTATGCAATAACTTTTTAATGACTGAACTAATCTTCTTGATACTCTCAGAATATACATATGTATATAGTTTTTCCGTGTAACATAGTCTATTAAAAGATTCGATATTAGTTATAATTTTTATATAAATAATAAATTTAAAAAATAAGTTTCAAAAATACTGATTTTCTTTTTTGTATTTGAGTATATATATATATATATACTTACGACGAACTTACGAAGAAGCAAACACGACAGATGTAATATAAACTGTAAATGTAAATAAATAAATAAACTTAGAATAAGTCAAAACATTCTTTTTAAATTTTCTTTTTTATTATGTATTCATTTATGACACATCCAATGATTTGATGAAATTAACGGACCTATATCGTAAGAGTATCTGACAACAGTCACTGGAAAGCTATAGAATATATATCATGATACATGCAGAGAATTATAATTACTGAAAGGCGATAATCATTCGGATATTACGCCCGCGGATGTAGTGTTTGGTTCTTTTCCACATCAAATTCATCAATTATTCGCCATACACGTAATCCCAATGAATTGTGGGAAAAATATAAAGATTCAATGAGTGAAAACATACTACATAGACATAAAACAACAAATCATGACTCAGATATTCAATTCAAACCTGAAATTTATAACGACCATTTAAAAAATTAAGATTGTATTCGATAAATCGTTTGGCAACCGATCTATAAAACAATGATATGTAGCACGGCCTAGAGTATAACTCTGAAAATTTTTTTGAATTTGTTACAAGAAGTGAAGATGTCTTAACCCTAGTTTCAATCTATAAGTGAGGGAATTACCTTTTTTATAGTTTGCTATGCAAAGGACATGGACAGATAACATAATACCCGTAACATTTATTTTATTTCAAGTAGTAGGAGACAGAAATTATAAATAAAATAAGCAGTCCCCGGACTTTCACTTTTTCCGAAGCTCAATTGTATCTAAAATTATATAAAAGCAGTATAAAGCACTATCTCTTATCATAACATTTTGAAAAAACCTTAATGCATATTTTTTATTGTGACAGAAATTCATACCATTTCTGAAGATTTGAGTAATTTTTTTTTTCCTTTTTATCTATTCTCTAGTTCACATCTTTTTCAAGTCCAAGTTTCAATATTCAATATTCTGGTTTAAGACATGTGGCTGATGCAACAAAAGCTATGACAGTGACAGTGACAGAATTCACAGAATTTCTTAGACAAAAAGGTATTGAATACCTGAACTTTTTATGCTACTTGATGAGCATTTCTCAAAACTAACAAACTTTGGATTAAAATTGAGTTCGATGATGGACAGTACTTATCTCTGTGAAAGCGCGTTTTTAACTCTAAATTTTATGAAATCAAAATGTAGATATTGACTGTATTTTGATAAATCCCTTACACACGCACTGCGTCTGGCAATAACTAATAATAATTTTGATATTGATAGCATTTATAAAAATAAAACTAAATTCAACATTTTGGCCGTTAATTTATTTTTCTCCAAAAAAATCATATGTGTCCCTGTGACCCTCGAATCTATATAGTAATTTGAATTGGCCCGCAATCGTATCTAATCTGGACAGCCCTACCTTATAACATAAGTCCCTAAATATATTTTATTAATGTTTTCTGACTCTTGTCTCCTTCCTTATAATCCACTAGACTTTCTCACTTAAATTTTTGTAGAGCTTGTGCGTTCAACTGCTATACTAAAAGAATACTAAATAGTGTTCAACAAATATTGCATTTGTGATTATTAAGCGTATTTAAAGTTATATTAAATTATTATTTTTAAGTGAATTTTACCTCTTTTACAAAAAATCATAAAATTTTTATTTTTTTTACCTTTGAAGAGTTGACACACTAACACCGTACAGAATTCAAACTCCTAAAATCATTTCATCAGGTGCAAATCAACGCTGACATAAACCTAAAACATCACTGCTCCTGATTCAGTTCTTTTTCAAAGACCATCTCTTACGGTATTAAATTTAAAAATTTTAAATTTAAAAAAGTACCTTAGATCGCCATAACTATAACAAAACAAATCGATAGACAACATCCTTATCCTATTTAGAGAATCATGCAAGTACATAGATGTTATACTTGTTTTAATAGTATCTTTTATTTTTATGATTGCAAGTGTCAAGAGGACAAAGGAGCCCACATGTGAATGCACAGCAAACCAAACAGAAAATAATGCTCAGCATCCACTGCACACACCCCCACACAAACACGCACATTTGTCTGCATATATTACATGGAAATCTACATTTTCAAGAAGAAGGATAGGCTAGACGGTAGCAACAGGAAAGCGGCTTCTGGAAGTGGTGTAAGCACAGTACACAAAACGTAAAACCTTTTTGCTTGACATAGCACTATTATGGCATATTGAATTGGTTTACTGCACCTGATCCGCGTATCGATAACTGACTAAGTCTGACTTCTCTCGTCACCGTCACCGTCTCGCCACAACTTTACTTAACTAAACTCGTACGAACACACCGTCCGCAGCTCTGACAGCGCTGCAGCTGCATTTTATGGTGATTGTATCTGTGATTGTTCTGGTGGTTGATGTGATGTGTTGTATTGTCATGACAATGGGGAAGTCGATAACAATGATGACTAAACGAGCGCACACACTCGTAAATGATAGCATAAAAGTATTAACATTCGAGCTGACGTATATTCCCACTTTTATGTTGTCATTACCAATTTTCCATTTTCCGGTTTTAATGCTCTAACCCTGGAAACATCACAAATCGAAATTACTAGGAAAATTTCTAAAAAATATTGAGTTCATAAAGCACTTTTTCTTCAACGTATTTCTTTGCCAAACAAGGGGTGAACTTATAGCAAAATTGTGAAGATGTCCACTTCATTTAAGTTTAAGTTAATGTAAATAAAAATTTTGAGTACTTATATTTGAAGGTGGAAAGAATGCAAACTGACAAAACAATGCACTTAATTTTTAATGAAATTTATGTATAAGAATCTACTTTTAATAATTTTTATAAAGTTATAATGTCAACAGCCACTTCAACTCTAAGATTTATTCTTTGACTTTTTAACACTTCATATAAAAACCAGTTGTCCTCACATTGTTGCAGACATTATCCTTGACCCTCAAGTCTATTTATAATCGTTTTTAATGTGTTTTGACTTTTTTATATTCAACATTTTTTAAGTCCCTTCTTATGCTAAGACTTTTGTGCTCGCAGTATGCTAAATGTCATTCTTTTGTGATAATGTGTGGCATTTCCGGTCAACTCTTGCATACCATTTACAGGACACCCATATGAAGTAGAATAGTTTTTGTTATCGTCGCTGGTATCATAAAAAGCCATTACATGTATATAATAAACTGCTTCATTCATCCGTTTCAATTGACTGGAAAGTCATTCCTATGTAGCAGTATGCGCACTTCCATTCTTTGCCAATTTTTTATGTTTTTATTTCTTTAAGGGCATTCGGTGGACCATCATGTTTATTATGTCACTGATGATGTCCTTTGACAATGTTTTTATGATGGTTGTGTGAAAAATTAGTCGTTTGCTATTTGTATGAAAAATGAAATGGTAAAAGTTATTTATATGGCAAGCTTATGGTAATAAATATACAGATTCTCTTCCTTTCTCTTAACAGTAAGTATGTTCTCTTCTAGTTTGAATCAGATTACACACATTATCCAGTGAACTGGTTAAAAAAAACTAAAAAAGTAAGCAAAAAAAATTTAATAAACCTTATTAAAAAATTGAGGTTAAACACGGCACTATTAGCAACAAATCATGGTCTTAAAATATAGAAACAATAATTTTATAAGTTAAAGATACGTTGCATTATAAATCCCACAATGTTTTATTTTATTTCCTTTTTTTATTTTCGACTATATGTCAAATATAATAAACTGCTTAGATTAACTAAGTTAATCCATAAAGTTTTTTACCGCACTTAGAAAATATGAACAGTTCTTGGTTTGATCCTTTATGTAAACACTTGTATTTGGTTCAACGAAGTCACTTGAGTGGTAACAAGAGTTAATTTGTAACAAAAAAGTATCAAACACAGATATAATTTTTTATTTTCAATGATTTGTTACTAATATAAAATGTCTGGAAACTGCCCAAAACGTAAAAAGAGACATCATATTCAAATTTTAAATTCGTTATGGAAGATTGTGCTTTTTTCGATCTAATAAAACATAATGCAGCTTAGAAAAATTCCCACAGCATCAGCTATCTCTCTTTAATGCATTTTTAGATATTTTCGTCAGTAATGGCAGCTTTCGACCGATCGACTCAATACGATTACAGTTGACGGCAATCACCGGCATATGAAAATATGGTGTTAATATTATTTGAATTAATAATTGAAAGAAATATAATTTTTGGATTACAAAATTTTAACAATGCATGATATCCGTTCCTCTCTATATTCACTAACAATTGTAGCCGGTCGATGAAACAATTATTTTATATATATATATTATATATTTTAAAAGTAAATACAGCTATAATTTACAGAATCGCATTTGAAATTATATTTTAATAAATCAATTTGAAATATTCGTCAAAAGCTCGGTTTCCAATAAAGACGAAAAACTCTTTACGTATGTATTTATCATGGTTAAAGAATATCATTATTTGTTTTTAATTTGACATTATCTCATTAGCTGTTATTTTAGAATAATGCTTAGGCTCATGTTATACAGAAAGTCATGGACATGCCGAAATTAAAATTGTTGTTGCTGCATTTGCAAATAAAAAAGACAATATTAAGAGATAAAACCAATTGTCAATTTAAATTTGTTCACGATGACGAGGCTTTGAGTGCGCCTTATATTATTGGTCACCTGATCCTTCCATCTCAGATACGCGCATTCTATACCGTATTTTCAATCAAACACCTTTTTAGTTGGATCAAACCAGCAAAGCTGCTGAATTTTTATACGCTTAAGTATGCCTATGTTGCTGTGTTGCCCATACAGGTAATCGTTCCCTCTTAAGCGATACTCGTAACCAATGCATAATCACAGCTTTTTCCAAGAATACTGGATTACTTAAAGTTAATATTTGTTGACTCGCTAGCGCATATCTGCGAATAGCTGGTAGCTGCGAATACACATTAGCGTGTTTCTCTGTGTAACCGCACAAAAAAAGTTCAGTGATAATTAGTTACATGAACTTTACCGTTAACTCAAATCCCCAAAATGAGTAATTGTACTTGGAAAATATTTTTTGCAGAACAAGTCTAAAGTTAGACATATTGTCTGGCTCCCGGTACCATCTTGTTGCAACCATGTATTATAATTTCCACATTCATATCTTTAATTTCACGCCAAAAAAAAGTGGCTACAGTTAGTAGAGTTGACCGTCTGTGTCACACCTTTGTCATTTTTCAAAAGTACAAGCCATGCAAATCTCCAGTTCAAATGTTTCATCGTATCATGGGTTTTTGTGGATGCAATGGTTTTTTGGTAGTTATTGTGACTTTTCAATATACTATATACAATTATTTGTTAAAATTTTGACGATTTTAGCACATCCAATGCCCGCTAACCAATACATATTGCAAAATCGCCTATCTACGTCTAAGCAGTAAGCAGTACTGTCAAATCAGAGTTACAAAATAGATAACCCTGTATCATATTCACATTAATCACTTTAAATGATATTAATTAGTAATTTTGCTCCTATAATTATTATGAGCGAGCATTACTTTGTCTCCTCGTTGTGTTAACCCTTTACCCACAACCGTAACCCACAAAACAGTAAAGAAATAAACAAATTTCAAGGGTTTCATTTGGTTCAGCATAAAATATTTCTCCAATTAAAATCCAAAATATAATGGAAAAATGAGAGGAACAGTAAATAAACCAATTCGGCCAACAAATTAAAAGCATTTTTTTCTACTTTAAATGAAAACCTCACCCATAACTTTCGCTCATTCGTTTTTTGAAGCAATTAGGATTATACAAATGGAAACAAAGTCCTTGGACTTATTTTGTTGTTGTTTAGTTCATTTTTTGTTATTTCAGTTTCGTCGCTTCTACTATTTTTTGTTGTTTTTTGTTGTTTTTTGGTGCTTTTTCTTATTTTTCTTATTTTACTTATTTTACTTTGCACAATGAGAATTGCAATAACGATAAATTTAATAGACTTGTTCAAATGTGCCACAACTACAACTACAACAACAACAACAACAACAGTCAACAACACAAACAACTGCAGTGCAAAACAAAAAAAAAACTATTTTAAGCTTATTGTTGTTGCTGTAGTTGTACTTAACCATATTGTTATTATTGTTGCTGTTGTTGTGCTTGCCGCTGATAATGGTGTTAGCGCAACAACAATGCGAACACCAGTAATAATAATAATAAAAATAAATGCATATGGAGCCATTTAAGACGACATTGGTACGAAAAATAAAGCTAAAAAGAAAAAAAAATGAAAGAAAAATATTAAAAATATTTTTGGGTTAAATTGGCTTGTGGCATGCAGCCCAGTTAGTGGGAAGCAGCATATGGATGCTAAAAGCTTAACAATAAAATGTGAGCTTACATAAATAACCAAATCATGATAAAGATTATATATAGAAGAGAATATGTACTGGGTTACAATGACAAGAACAAAAGCAACGGCAACGGCAGCAGCAAAAGGAGGGCACAACAAAAACAAAACAAATAATTTGGCATATAATTGTTACTGGTCCAAGTGCTTCATGTAGGGTAAAAAAAATATAAGGTTGTATGGCACAACACTGTGAAGCATGCTGCAGCCTCTTGTTAAATGACATCTAACTCTTTTCAACAATGCCGTACTTATACACTTGCATTACAACGAAAAGACTTAAGTGAAGACAAACATTATCACTCATATGTTCACATATATTCCCATAAAAAAGTGCTTTTAGATCAGCCAAATGCAAAAGCCACGTTAATCACCAAATGCAACAGCAGTGCGAACTGCCAACAAATCACATGAACGAGAACACTAAGCTCATTGCTAACGTCACAACCGCAGTCACTGGTAGTACTCGCTATTTAAGTTTTTACTATTTTCTTTACGACGATTATCTCAGCTTCCGTTCCTTCTTTCTCCCCACACATATTACTGTTGTTCTGATGCATTTTTGTTGCAAATGCAGCTTAATTTTATGCATGAAAATTTCATGCAATCCAACAATGGCAGCGAACAAAAGCAAGTGTCCGCAGCAGTACCGTACCCCACCAGTACTAGCTTTATTAGTTTCTTATTTGCTGAGTTTTGAGCTAATATACGCTTATATTGGAATCCCTGCACGACCTTGTCAAGGTTCAAATATTTTTACCTTGTGCCAGTAACTAAAGTAAAGTTAAACAGCTCGCATAGAGTAAACTCTTGCATTCTCATTACTCAAGCTGACATTTTTATTAACATAATAAAATTACATTAGAAATACAAGAGTTCTCTCAACAAGTAGCTACTTAATAAAGAACAAGAGCTTACACATATACTCGTCCTATATGACTTCAGTACAAAACTACAGGCACGCACACATACATACAGTCGGTATCATATAAATTGGTTCAGGCAGCGCATAAATTTTTTAAGAGCACATAATATAATTTACAGTTACGACTATGGCTACGGCTACGGCTACGGCTGCGGCTACAACTACAATATGTAACAACGAAGAGGACTGTAAATATAAACTCTGCTCTGCACTGTTCTGCACTGCTCGTGCACAATATGGACGACGTTTAGATTTACATTGAGCATATAACTCAGTGCCATTCTTCGCAGCCTTCTCAGTAAAGAAGGCCGTAGAAAAAATATGCGATAATATTGTAATTGTGTTTACTGAACTTATTTGACATAAAACTGCTACAGTTTTTACAAATTACAGAATGTATTTGATTATGAATTAAACATTCATGTCCTATACAAAACACTTCCGAAGCACATAATTAGGATACTACGATTCCTTGTGTAATAAATCCTTTTACTGTTTCTGTTTGTTGTTAAATTAACCTTTATATGAACTGTTGTTATATTTTAAAATAACAAAAACAAAAATGTAGTTCAGGGGCTAGACCATAAACATCCTTTCAAAATTGTGACGATGGCAATATACCATCAATTTCTTTGGAAAATAATGCAAAAAATCATGCCTTTATAGATTTTGAAAAAAAGCTCGGCAAAATTAAAATTAAGACTGAGAATTAAATAATATTAAATAAATTTGCTGGCTTGAATGAATTTCCCCGGAAAGAATTGAAAATCTTCCCTATTATTTCTATTAACTCCATCTATTCTAAATCGAAAATCCGCGAAAACTCTATAGAAAGCTGTTTTTTTTTATTATAATAAAAAACAACTATAGATATAAAAACTTTAATTGTATATTCGTCTTTTAATAGAGTTTTAAGTTTTTCAACCATTCACATCACTTATCACTTCTCTCCTAAACCAATCCTTTAAAAAGCACAACATAAAATATTGTTTTCAGTGTATTCTTAAAAACAGTTTGCATGTTTAGGAATACAGCGACAACCTGAAGCTTTTAAATATATGAAAAAACCAGAAAAAAAAATAATATATCACGAAAACTTTATTGAAATTAAAATACTATTTTATCCCAAAAATACTCAGTTAAGGGTTTACATCATCCCTACAAATTCCAAGGAACAGTTGGTGCGGCTATGACAATTGAATAACCCCGACGTGAGTTGAAGTAAAATCTTCAATCATAAACTAAATCATATTCAAACATCACATGGCAGGAAGTACAAATATTTATTCATAAAGAAGAGTGGATTTTTCTGTTTGTAAAAATAATATTGGAAATTCCATGTAAGATTTTAAAAGCACACAGGTTATGTGAAAAACTTATTTCGTTTTTGGGATGCTTTGATTGTACTGAGATCTGGAAAATTTCCAAACAAATTCCAAACTAAAATCAGACGGTAGATAATAAAAATAAATGTAATAATAAATATACTCTCATAATAAAATTAAGAAAATTTAAAATAACAACAACTGCAAGTTCATCAACAAACAATCTTCACCACTCATTATCTCTGACGGTGCTATTTTCGTCTAAAACGTAGCTGCTTGGAAAGGTTTATTAATTAATTGCGAAGGTCTGTAGAGCTTTGGTGAGAAACTCAAAAATATTACGCATGAAAAGCTATGATTGTCTACAATAGATCACAACTACAAAATCTTTGAAACAGGATATCTGTTTCAAATATACCACTTTAAATTAATTGAATGCATTTTCTTAAGAAAAGTTCTTGTGCACTTCACGTATTTCAGACTCGCAAATAACCTGTAAACAGTCGTAGTTTGTATCTTGACATCTTAGTACCTCATGTATCATGCATACCAGCAATCATGCCTGATGAACAGAAACATTTTCATTTCCTTTTTCATTTTGACAAGTACATATTGACAGTGATACTGACACTGACGCATATCACATAACCCGAAGGTTACTTTACCCCATCAAAGTTTCACGCAAACAATTTAGTGTGTCCTATTTAAGGATTCATTTATGTTAAGTATATTAAGCATTTGAGTTGAGTTTTATGTTACGCATATTGTACGATTACATATCTTTATAAATTCATGTTTACGGTCAGAAAAGCATTTACGGACAATTTATTCGCTATTGATCGACTAGAATTATTACCTTCCACTACTCAATCTAAGGAGAGTATAGGCGAGTAGTTACTACCGACTGCTGTTTAACGCGGTAGAACGTTCGAAACAATAAAGACATTGGTTAGTGAGCCAATACGTAAGTTTCCCCGTAGTTATTGTTTCACCGTTAGTTTGTTGGACAGCTTTTAGAAGTTGAAAACATTTAGTCGTACTTAGTCTCGAGTCCCAGAAAATATGTTACAACTGTTCAGTTGTCGCAATCACATATAGCATACTTTCCAGCATACTTAATGCCTCTCTGATGTTTTCAATAGTACTTTTTTGTTTGTCCAAATGCTAAACAGATTTTGCATTATAGTATAATTTAATACGGTTCAATTGGTTCAATTACTACTATCGTATTTACAATTTTTGTTATCTGGAATCTGTTTTTTATATCCTCAGATACATAATGAACAACTCAGAACGTGTTTAGTTCTCAGCTTATTTACAGCAAATTAATTGCTTTTCAGGCAATTCATTTCCAAATCAGCAGTGAAAGATTCCAAATCCCACGAGTGATAAAGTTAATTTATAATCACTTCGATCGGTCATACGGAAATACGAAGAAATCTTATTATCTACAATCAATTTTGTAAAGGTTTCGTATTCTACCTTATTTAATAGCTTGACAGAAAATTTCTTTTTCACAGCTTTTAGTATATTGATATATACCTATCGATAGCTATCTATATATTTTTGCCACCATTTAAGAAAATAACAAGATAAAAATATAATCGATTAACGTTGACTAATTTTAGTTTGGTTAGGCTGTAAAGGATCATCGTTACTTATTTTTGTAAAATCTGGAAAGGACACCGCCTACATTTTTGGGACGTCCTCTTCTTCAAGATCCAAAAATCGAGTAAATTTCGGGTGTTAATTCTTTCTCATCAGTAGAAAAATCGGCTTCACTATGCCGTTGAGTAGCGTTTACTATCTCATAAGAGCTAATGAAGCTTTTTGACAAGCTCATTTATTGTTACAAACTTTTCTTATTCCCTTAGAGTATAACTTTTTTCACTCTATTTTGCTACTATTTGATATTCGCTCATCAACTATTATAACAGATTGGAAGTGACTAACACATATATTATACAGGGTTGCTGATGGAAATTGCAACAAAGTTAAACTCTCTATTTTGTTTATTTTTGTTAAATGAAAGATGGATGGAAGCATGCGAAAAGAACTTAAAATGTTTAAAATTATTTATCTTAATGCAATATGGCCACCTCTAGCATAAATTATAGCCTTCAAACAGCCAATGCAGACGATCGACATTTTGATATTTTTTAATGCCACCTTTACTTTTTTAATATACCCCAGACAGAGAAATCTAAAGAGTTTATCAGGTGTACCGGTATGAAGTGAGCGTAAAGATACAAATGTTCCGACAGGGAACATTTATTTGTTTGCTATGACATGTGTGAAATATATTTAGTATACATCAAGTCATTGAACAGACAACATTATATTTTTTCATCGTGTTCATCAATGTCGAATTTTGTACCAGAAACTGATGATTTGCGGAAAGCATTAATTTTTTGTTTTCATTTGAAGAAAAGTGGTGCAGAGTCGCATCGAATGCTTGTCGAGGCATATGGTGATGATGCTCTATCAGAAGCAACATGCTAAAGATGGTTTCAACGGTTCAGAAATAATGATTTTGATGTGAGAAATGAAGAACGTGGAAGACCGCCAAAAAAGTTTGAAGACGCCGAATTGCAAACGATATTGGATGGAGATGACACTTTGGGTCAAAAGCAAATGGCAGAAATGTTAAATGTTGCACAACAAATAATTTCTAACCGTTTAAAAGCTATGGGAAAGATCCAAAAGTGTGCAAAATGGGTGCCACATGAATTGAATGTAAGACAGATGGAAAACCGAAAAAACACTTGTGAAATTTTGCTTCAAAGACACGAAAGAAAATCGGTTTTGCATCCGATTGTTACTGGCGATGAAAAATGGATTTATTTTAAGAATCCTAAATGGAAAATATCATGGGTTAATCCGGGACAACCATCAACATCGACTGCAAAACCAGATCGATTCGGCAAGAAGACAATGCTGTGTGTTTGGTGGGACCAGAAAGATGTGGTGTACCACGAGCTCCTAAAACCTGGTGAACCCGTCAATGCTGGTCGCTATGAACAACAAATGATAAATTTGAACCATGCATTGATCGAGAAATGATCAGAATGAGCCAGAAGACACGGCAAGGTAATTCTGCTCCATGACAATGCACCTGCACACAAAGCAAAACGGGTTCAGGATGCAATCAAAACACTTAGCTGGGAGCTGCTACCCCACCCGCTGTATTCACCAGACTTGGCTCCTTCCGACTACTATCTGTTTTCATCGATGGGACACGCATTGGCTGAGCAGCACTTTGATTCCTACGAGGAGGTCGAAAATTGGGTGTCTAGTTGGTTTGCTTTAAAAGACGAACAATTTTTTTGGCGTGGTATCCACAAATTGCCAGAAAGGTGGTCAAAATGTGTAGAAAGCAATGGCCAATACTTTGAAAAAAATGTTTTTTACTTTCCTATTAATAATTAGTGTTTTATTTTCACCAAAAAACGCTCATTTCATAAAGGTACACCTGGTATATCATAGCCATTCTGGGTTGAATGGCTGAAAAACACCATCGCGTGCTTTGTGCGATGGTGCTGAGTCCTATTAGAATGTCCAACGCCTGCGATCGAAGTGCTTATCTGCTCAGAGCTTTAGTGCTCCCTTTAAAATAATTTCCCGATAGATTTGAGCATTTATTTTCATCACACGGTCAACGAACAGGAGCGGAGAGCAAACATTGGCCATTATAGTGGGCCACACCATCACCATCGTTGGCGCCTGCTTTCTGGTGGCCATTCGTATGTTTAAAATTTCAACTGACCTCTCTGACAAATAAATTTCGAGGTACTACTCAATTAGAAATGGCGACTCATAAGAAAAAATCAAATTCGGCGACCCACCACTCTCGGTCAAACGAACGAACACTTTAGCTTTTTCGACTCCAACTTTTTAGAGCGAGTTAGATCATGCACTTTGTTCAACTTCTATGGCTTTACTCCGAGCTCATTTTTCAAAATACATTTTTTCTCGCGATACTTTTAGCTCTCTCCTAAGCAAGATAATAAACTGTCAAATGAATTAATTTTGAGATTTCTGTCATTATTGGTTTGATAGCTAAATGGGTGCAAAGTTTGTTGCAATTTTTGTCAGCCACACAGTATATTTTTTACCTCTTATTACACTAATAATAGTTTTTATAATTAAATTTAATATTAATAATTAGTTTTAATTTTGGTTTTGCTCCCTTCTACAAAAGAAATTATAACTTCTGCATAATGCAATGCAACTGTTTGTATTTGGGATTGCACAGTCGAAATCTTCAGAATAATTCTATAAACTGAGGAAATGTTATAGTGAAATGAGAAAAAATCGATGTGGCTTGCAGGAAGTCTTAGGAATATGAGGCAACGGAGTCATATCTTAGATGTTTTTTATTACGAATTCAGTACCAGCTAGCTAACCTTCAGTATAGTTAGTTTTGTAAAGTAAAAGCTATAGAGATAGAGAAGCATTTTTATGATATCATTGGGATTTCGGATAATTTCAGCAAATCGAAGTGCTATAATGAAAACACGCACATATTAGAAAAGAAAAGAAAAACTTCAATGGACAAATTAGATGCGCACGATGTCGTATACAAAATTTCATGGGGAGGTGAAGGGTCTAACATATACCAGCAGGTACATGTTGGTACAACAAAAAACAAACTTAGGATGAGAATCGCTGGTCACAAACACGACATAAAGAGCAGATCAACTCCCAATTATCAAAAGACAGCATTAGCGACCCATTGTTCTATCATGAACCATACTCCAAATTTTAAAGAAGTACAGATCATCAACAAAAAGCCAAATTATAGCCGTAGGCTTATGTTGGAAATGTTACACATAATTCATGTTCCGGACAATCAGAGACTCAAATGCATAAAAGACACGGAGGGTCGTTCACACATCTACAGGTCTCTGATCAACCATAGGAAAAAAATTTTATGTATAATTAATAAATTTAATAGTAAAATTTTCGATTCCATTATCTGTTCATGTATTTTTGATTTAATTTTAATTTTAATTGTTTTTAATAAATTTAATTGTAATTAATTGTAATTTCTGAATTTTTGTTAAGCTCTTGAGTTAATAAAATTAAATGTTAAAATTTCAAGCATTGAAAGAGACAACAATGTTTGTCATTTTATTAAAGTGACTAAATTTTTAGTTCAATGTCAGCAATCGCGACAACCAATATATAGAAAGTTTACTGATGCCTAAATCTTCAATTTAACAATTTCTCCAGTTGTCATTTAGTCACATCTAACAATATTTCGTTTTTCGATGTTTTCACTATAATATGATAAATAAATGACCTAATAAACTTTAATTTCGTTTCAGTCGTGAATTCAGTCGTGTTCCTTCGCATTTTGTATATACTTATACAAATCACATTTGCCTTGCAAGTCACTGGAGCTCTACGCTCCACCTACACGAAGACGCTCTTTAGTCTGCTTCATTAGCTGCCCTCTTGACTTCTGGTAAAACAACCAGCTAAATTAATGGCAATCAGTCTCATCGCTCTTCGTCAGTAGGCCTAAATTAACATAGGACACACGCAATCAGACTGAATCAGGATTTGCAAGTCCCTATCTCAATGACAGTGTCATTTGCTCTAATCCAGACCCCGATCTGGGGTTCGATTTCCTTATACCTAAAAGAAACTGGGCTTTAGACAAAGTGGTTTCTGTTAACGCGGTAAATACCTTCAAAATAGATAAACGTGTTGGCTGTTCCATATTTTCCAATAAACTGGCTCTTAGCTTTTTGATAACTGCAAGCAGCAGTTATGGCAATCCCCTAATTAGTAATAATTGGGTCGTAAGCGATCAGTTCCCCGTTTTAAATTTAAATATATATAAAAATATGAGTTTTCATTTTTGCCCTTTAATTAAGTTAATTAATCATGTAAAATTAATATTTCCTGTCCTGTCATTCATAAACTTTAAAAATGCTTAAATGTCAATAATCACAGGCGAATTTCACAACTTATAAGGACTGAAAATAAAATTACTAATTACTTAGTCCTTTTATTACTCCAGCGTTACCCTCACACCAATAAACCTTGGCAGCCAAGCAAAAACACCACGAATTCTCATTATTGTGTACCATCCCCGCATTCATTATTCTTCAAGCACAAAATTTAAAATACACAAATTTTGATTAACTTATAGAATTTCATGCATTTTTAATCCTTTTAAATAATTAAATAATTCGTCCCTACTTCAACCCATCAAACGCCAGCAAACGCCAGCAAACGAAACTGAATTTTCGTTGCATTTTTTATGAGAGTTCTCAACACTGAATCCCGAATCCTGAATCCTGCATTTTTAAGTACTTAAAAGTTCATTTTACCTTTTTAACTGATTTTTGGCAGCAAATATTTTAAGCTTTTTTAATATTTTAAACGAAAAAACAACAACAACAATAACAGCAATGGAAAAAATGAACGATTATGAAAGGATTACGAGCTAATTTTTTTTGTTGCTTAAAGTATTGCCAAAAATCCCCCCAAAGTTGCTATGGAAGTAATTGACCAACAGAAATATTGACTGACTGACTGAGTGACTAAGTGACTCAGTGACTGACGAAATAATATACACAATGTAAAAGTGCGATAATGGCGTAAGGGACGCGGAAGCGTAAGTAGTGGAGTTGAAGCGCTAGAAGCTCTTAGCTTAGCACTCAGCGCTTTTAATTAACATTGGCATGACTTGATTTTGTGCCTCTTTATTGTTGCTATTTACCAAATAGGTAGCAACAATGGACTGCTACCTGGCACTGCTCGCAGTCCACATACTTATCACACCTATGTTCAGTAGTTTATTACTAATGCTGTCAGCGCTGCGACAACGCAACCAACGACTCTGTTTTTAATTGCCTTGAATTCTTTGACTTTGCTTGTTGGTTGTTATTACTGCAGATGTTGGTGTATTTATTGTTGCCACTGTTTGTGCTCTATATGCACACATACGAACACAATGGCTATAGTCTTGTGCAGTTGCTTGCTCTAAGGCTGGCAGAGAGTTCGATAAAGTAAAACCAAAATTAACAACAACAAATGAGCAAATAGAATGTTATGTTAGTAACTGACTTGCGAGTTATATATTTTTCGACCCACACACTTTAACTTCTTTCCGGTTTGCTGTTGTTGTTTGTGTTTTATTTTTAGCTTAGCCGTTGGCAATACTAATGAGGCGATTGCTTATATTTTTTACGTCACTTGGGAGGACTGTTCTCGTTTCGGGGTTAATATTCTGCAACCCTAAATAAAATGTTTATGTGATTTTCGTGTTGCATGTATTTGGTGTACGGGTGTAAGTGTGTAAGTGTGTAAGTCCTGAAAGTCCCTTATTCATGAAAACACACATTTCCATGAAATTTTTTTGGAACAAACATTTCTAATTGAATTTTAGATTGAATGAAATTTAAAGCGCATTTGAAATTTAATGTTTTATTTTATGCAAATTTCTCTTATAACAATAATAACTTTTTAACCCCAATATATTATTTTCTATTATTCTTAATTCTTTTCTAGAAGTTGCATTATTGGTCCCGAATTGACAGTAAAAGTATGTTCAATTGGCACTGTGATAAATCGTACTGCTTATGTAACGGACTATTGCCAATTAGAAGGTGCTACTGGACGTCAAACGCAACCTATGCCCATACGCTGGATGGCTTGGGAGAGTGTTCTCTTGGTAAGTTTACGCAATATAATTATTATGTGGAAGCTAGTGCACTTAAGCACTTATTATTGTCTATTATTATTGTCTATTATTATTGTCTATTATTGTCTATTATATTATTATTGTCTATCACTTCCATATAATACATTTCGGAATCGCTGTTGAAAGTGTTTTGTTACAAATTGATATTGTGATAAAGTTTAATATTTTTCAACAAATTTTCTTAATGAACTTACTTATTGTAGCTTATATTAAGCATGTGGTCGAAAAACTGTATAGACTGAGGCTACAATATAATTCCAATAGATATAAATAATTCCATGAGTTCTTATATTAAAAATTATGTTACTCTCAATTAATCCTCAGCACATTTTGTTTGTAGTGTATCTATCACTACGGTTTGAATTTTAAGACACATGTAAAAAACCTCATAGTTCAAATAAATGTTTTATCAGAAGAACTTTTTTTTCAAAAAGCAAAAAAATAAAATAATACGTTTAAAATATGAACTATTTGCAACGAGCTAGTCCAATTCCAAAGGCCTAATACAATTCGAATAGCTCGTTGGAGTCAACAACATAATGTTAAGAAGCTTCCAAGTCCGAAAAACTGTAAATTCAGACCAATTAGTAATTCCTTAACCGAACATGGTACTGTTAACTACCAGCTTTCAAGACGGAACTAAGCGAATACCAATTCCTTTAAATTCTGTAAAGTGCAGAGTATAATTGCAACCTATATTATCTACTTATGCACTGCAATTATTAGTCAAGAGATATTTGGTTTGTCAATAGCACTAAATTTTTCGTTTCAGCTCAGGAAACTCAATCCAGAGTTCGTACAATACATTTTTTTATTGCAGTCTACCAATTCTCTTCTAAAAATATAGCTGTGTAAGTTTACATTTAATAGGTGTATTACGAGAATTTAAAAAAAAACGTAAAATTTTAATTTTAATAATTTTCTTTATTATCGCCTTCAAAGTACTCTCCTCCTGCGGCAATACATGCATGTTAACGCTTGATCCAATTTTCCATACAAGTTTTATAGGCCGCCGAAGGTATGGCCTTTAGTTCATGCAGCGAATTCTCTTTTATGGCTTGTGTAGTCTCAAAACAGAGGCAATTTGAGTGGGGGGAAGAGGAAAAAAACACACGGGGCCATATCTGGAGAGTACGGTGCTTGGTTGATGATATTGGAAGAGTTTTTGCCCAAAAACTGCGACACAACCAACACTGTGTGAGCCGGTGCGTTATGTTGGTGTAAAATCCATGAGTATTTCTTCCATAAATCTGGCCTCTTTTTGCTAATGACCTCACGCAAACGACGCATAACGGCCAAATAATATTCCTCATTGACCGTTTGACCGGTACTATTAAATATCATTAGTTGTGTTATTGTTATATTGTTATTAATATTGTCATATTACTGTATTAAACTGTTCATATAAAGATTAGTAATTCATTCATACTTATTTATCCTTAGTTCAACCAATTCAACGAATTATAAATAGAAATTTAGTACACTTATTTTATCAATTGTTGCCGTACATTTCATTTAAATATAATCACATTCAAATTTTTCATACCACTCTTATGATCACTTTCAATTTCAACGCCTGCCGTTTCGATAGTAGAAAACTCACTCTACAACTTACACTTTACAACTTTACAACTCACTTTACAACTTAGAGGTACTCCTCCTCAAAGACTAACTCACGACTCCGATCGACTGGGCGGCAGACTATTCAAGACTGCCTCCCATTAAAAACTCCAGAAAAGTACTGCCTTCGTAGTTCTGTTATTCTATGTTTACATCTACGACGAAAAGGTGAAAGCATTGATCATGGGATTCACGCATGATCGGAACTTTCAACAAACCATCCTGCTAATTAGCAGAAAAATCAAAAATAATAATTGTAATTTAGACCATTAGCTCAATTAGTTATTGGTATTTGCCAATGTTGGAAATGCCTAATAAGCTTTATCTTTACCCACATATAAAGATAATATTTTATATAATATATATAATATATATTATATAATATATATTGGGTGGAATTAACGAATTGTACTGCTAATAATTGCTAGTAAAATTCTAGGGTATCTGGTCAAAACTAAATAGACAAAAAGTTTTGCATAGCACTGATTAAGAAGTATTTCACAAATATAGCATTTTCTTTTTTAATTTAACTTTCAATTTTTAAAAATTACTTACTATATGTTTTTTAAATACATTTAATCCTTTTGGTATATATATTTTTATATTTAAAATATTTAAAATATTTTCACCTTAATTAATTTTCGTATTAAATGGTAAACTTTAATACTTACGTCTGTCTCTCAAGGACGTACGTCATCATGAAAACATAGTTTTCGACTTTAATGTCAACACATAACTTATTTAATCACCCATGACTGTGTCATCAGCTTCCTCTTGCAAGGATCTTAATTTTTAACGCAACAAGGCACGTATTAACTTTGCCTTCAAAAGTTGATACATGGATAAGGATCTATTATAATATATTTTCCCATGGCTTAGCTTGTTTTTTTAATTAAACTGTTTTAATAGTTTTACTATAAATTTCCGTTGATTTACATAAACTTTAACTTTTAGAAGCATCCTTGCAACTGCAACGCTTTTAGTTATCCATGTCATTATCGACAGTTTTCGCTTTAATTAGACTTATTTTGGCTAGCAAAATTTTTGGAAAGTATTTCTAGTTATTTACAGAAAAGGTACAGTAATCCGTTTGCTGAAACAAGCCGCTCCTCCGGCCCATTGACATTTTTATAGCAATGGTAAAAACTTTATAATAAAAAATTTATGAAGAATTTTTTCGAAAGTTTTAGTTTAATCCAATAATATAAAAACAGAAAAAGTTGTTTTTGACGTAAAGAAATGATTTCTTAATTATTTGCAGCTAAACTCTTATTAGAAAGCTTCAATGTCAATATTAAAGTGTCAGAATAAAATACTTAAGTTGATTTTTAAGCTTGAAAAGGACAATTTGACCATTTCACATAAAAAATGTCAACCATTCCAAAGTTTTGAGCGGACGTAGTCGATTAAAACGCTTTGTAAATCACGTGTTCTGGTCGTGAATAGGTTAATGATTTAGTTTATTCTAAGCAATTTTTTTTTTTTTTAAAACTTCCAGTACCTAACCTATCACTTATTAACACAGAAACCATTGAATACCGTCGCTTTCTGGGGTACGTCACACAGACTCAATTAGGCACAGACACTAGAAATTCAATTATAGATAATGTACATAATATTACAAATTTTATAGATTTTCTAATATTTATGCAGCTTATATACTATACAATAGTACCATGACAATAAATACACAATCAGCTATACAACGTTCTTGTCTCGATTTGAAGTTTATTAAAAAGCACTGATAACCGATATCCTTTTTTACTCATACTAAGATAATAAATTTATGCCGAATTATGAAAAATTTTGACTTAAGAGGTTTCAATTTGATCAATATTGAACATATACCCTGACCTAAAAGACCTATTGTGCGCCTAAAGGCGCAAGTAGAACTATTCTAGACTATTCTAGACTGTTGCTGTGGGCTTAATTTCACCTAGAGTTTTATTAACCTAGAGTTTCAACGAAGAATCACTCTTGCCAACAGATGTTACTTCGGGCTAAGTAACAACAACTAACAAGAACCATGCTCTACATATCTCATTCCTATACTGCTGTATGGTGCAAAAGCTTGGACAACTATCAACAAAAGCTTATCAATTTGTTTTAATTATTAATATAGAAAATACTGCTTCTTCTAATAAAAAATACTACAAATATCACCTTTTTAATAAAAGATGGGAAGATTCAACAATATGTAAGCATCTGTATGCAATTTAGCTATTTTCCATCTGTATACAATTCAACAATCTCATTGAGATGCCCTGTAGAGATATCACTCTTATGGCAGATTTTCTATAATGACCAGAAAACCATACTAGAAGATTGAATCTCCCCTTCAATCATTTATATCACAGCTGTGAGAAAGTGCCTATCAGCTACTCTGTCTTTGCCCGGGTCAAGCACGATGGTGATTCAACACTTTAGTGGCCTCCTTTCTTGAGGATCTTAATCAATTACAAGATCTCCCACTTAACAGTATTCTAGTTCTAGCGTCGCCAAATGTTCTAATTGATTTTAAACCCTAAATATAAACCCAAATAAATGATGACACAATGGGCCGATAGACTCAAGTGGATCCCCTAGGAATCGCATGTAACTTAACCTAACCTAAAATTCCAAAACATTTAACTTTATTATAAGTTGTTAAATTTAATAATATCCTTTATGGGAATAAATGCTACATTTGGTGTATTTGGCCGCTCTAAGGTGCGACAATAGATATGTCTCTTGCTAAAGTCTGTTGCTGAAGTCTGTGATGTTGACATCACTTTAGAATCTGTCAAATATTATCTTTTCTGACTAAACTTTGCATGAATTTAAATTTTTATTGAAAAAGTGAAAATTAAAGTGATTTGCATATTTAAAGCAATGTTATCAAATTTTAAATTTACTTTTATAGCAAAGTTAATCAATTTTAAAAATATTTATGCCTTAATTTAATTTATGCCTTAGCCTTAGCAGCTAACAAGTTCAAAAATTAGATGTACTTAAATTGCACTTTCTTAATGTATTCTTGATCATTTTTAAATTTATGAAACTGAGAATTTTATTAAAATTTTTATTTGCAATCAACTTTTGACAGTTAACTGAAATATACTTTAAAAGATAAGAGACTTTATAACTAGTCTCTTAGTGCAAGAGAGTAGTGTTGTTGTTTTGTGTACAAATTAAACGCTTCAGCTAGATACTTATATTCTGGATCCACTTTGGAGTGGCCGAATTCACCCATTGTCTTTTTATTATTATACTAAAATAAAATCTTTGATGAAATTCTTGTTATAAAGCTTGTTTAATAATATATGTAGTTTTCAACGCTTAAAAACTATTTGCTTAAGTTTTTAAAAATGAAAAACAAATGAGAATTAAGTATAATATTATATTTGTGATATCAAATTATACTATCTTATTGAAATAAAATAAATTAATACCATCAGATGGCACATAGTGATATCTAATAATAATAACATTTAATAAAATAAATTTATATTTTATGTTATATATTTATATTATATATAGCTTAGCTTGGGGTTAGTAAGGATTTTAACAGGTGTATCTGATTTGCAGGTATCTGATTTCAGTGCGTTAATTTTTTCATCATTATTGACTTATATTCGTTAAATTTAATTATACTACATATAATTCACCGTACAAGATACATAAATCCAATACCCCATCGTGTTACCTCGATACAAACAGTTAATAAAATTAATTCAACTAAAACAAAAACAATTCATATAGAATTTATTCTTTGTTGTCCTGTGAAAGCCACTGGCAATTCTTCTGTTCAAACATAATATGCTCGCATATTTCAACAGCATAACATTTTTAAAAGAAACCGTTTTTACGCCAAATAAACTCGACATTTCATTAAAATCTGTGGTTAAATATATTTTACGGATGTAACTCCCAAAGCAAAAACCGCACTAAATAAATTAATTAACAGTGCGAACATCACAATCCTGCGCTCACTAATATGTGCATGTGAGCGTATGTATATATATATATATATATATATATGTACGTATGTATGTGACCACGGAATAAAAGGGAAAACATTTTGTTTCATATTGTGTTGCTCTGGGGCATAACATCACCCGGGAAGAAGACAAATGCAAGCGCACACATATTAACATCTGCGAAAAGTTACTGACAGTACCAGAAAAGAATTACTAACTTCCATCGATCTGAAGACATAATTTAAATCGGTACAAATACTAAAAACACAGATAGGTAGATAATTAAAGTAATAATGATAAGTTAGGTTAGGTTCAAAAGGCGTGTGCTGACAGTTGCCAGCACTTCCACTCGGAGGCATATATTTCCCGTTGTGATACCCTTAACAATTATGCCGGAAGAGGCGAGTTGCTAACTGTTGTTATTCTTGTTAAATCATTTGGTTTTTCAGATGAAATCGAGGAGACCCGATAATAGTAGGTTTAAATCAATTAAAATTGGAAATAATCATAATAATTTTAAATAATTATCAGTAATTGTAATGATACGTCTTAAAATATACCGCTGTGTACTAGTCTGGCTCTTATTAACCCTTCAAATTGCTTCGTTTAGGTATTAATAAGAACATACTTTTTTCATTTTTCAATTTAGTTTTTATGTACTTAACATTATGTCAATGTCACGAAAATAGGTCTTGACTTCTTTGAGAACGTGCAAGTAATTGAAACGTAGCGTTACGCAGCATACAAGAATAGGAACAATATAAGTAGGTAGAAGAGCGATATTTTTCCCAAGGACGAACTAGAAGAAAATTTATATTGCAGATTTACAAGCGCATGTTATCAAAAAAACTTTTGATTATTCAAAAAAAGTATTATCAATCTAAGATACATGTATATAAGAAACCTCTAAACCATACCATAAATGCAACATGTTACTGGATGGATAATAGGGGAAATTGATCTCTTTTACCATCTTAGGTTGTGTTAGTTCGTTGCACTGATATTGTACTCATATTCGAGATTGTTGCTGGCCTTGATTGTAAATTTGTTGTATTTTGCGATTGATAGCTTAATGACTTGGATGAAGTCTCACTCACCAAGTATGAGCCTTGCCTTAGGAACGCACTAGTGTGACAACTTCTTCTTCTTCTCCTTCTTCTTGTTCTTGTTCTTGTTCTTGAATTAGTGCTATTACGCACTTTTACTCTATAATGGCTGGGGGGCTTATCAACTCCTAGATCATATTTTAATGTTGCCAAACGATTTTATTTTCAATTTCACAATTTCAATGCTGGTGTCTATTCATATAAAACAACGTTGAGTGCATGCCATCGATTTACAAAAGCAAAATAAACAGATTTTCGGAATTAAAACCTCATGGCAAAATTAAATATTAATCTAAGAGCACAAGAAATGAGAGGCAGAGAGAAAACAATATTGCCACATATTTACATTTTACATGGATGGATGTATATATAAGCTTTTGGGTAAAAACTTTAAAATTCATAAATTTCGCTTGCTTGTGTATATATGTGTACATGAGGCAGAATACTCCTACAGGTTGATTTTAAGTGAAATCCTTCTTTGAAATGGATGGTAAGGAGTTCAGGAGAGAATGTCTAAAGCTAAAATGTTTAATATTTAGTTGTAGCGGATTTTTGAAAACACGAAACAAAAATTTTACTAAAAAAGTATTCCAAATTCGCAAAATTTTAACTTTAACCCATTGGTGTCAAAGACTTTAATTTACTAGGGAAAAACGGATTGGAAATTTGATCTCAATAAGCCCAAATACCGTTTAAAGACACTAATACCGTCAAAGAACTGAAATAGCAAATATGGTAAACTTTATTTTTGTCTCCTCAGTGTTATTAGTGATTCCAAAAACGGATGAACTATTTTACAGGCCTTAATATTATTTTATTGCAGGTAAGAACAACAAAATCTTTAAAGTAAGGGTATGACACGAAACTAATATATCAATATTGTCACATGACCCATATACAACCTTCACATGAAATATTAAATACTTCCATCAAAAAAAGTTCTCCTTTCCTATAACACAGATAAACAATATATAAATAAAGCCTCCCCTCTCCGTTGCATCTATTGAAATATATCTTCATATCTTGTGTGTATCGACGACAGTCAAAACGAAGAAGACATAATTAAAAACGAAGACTAACTATGGCTATTCTTCAAAAAGAATATTTTTAGAACCGCAGACATATGAAAATTAAAACAAAAAAAGAATTGTGTATACGTTAATTGTGAATCTAATCATATTAATGTATATTATCTGAAATTCACCTCATCAGACGTACTGTTACATATGATTCATACTTAAGAGTTGAACTTAAACAAGCTAATTGTGGAATTTGATGGAAAGTCGTCTATTTTAAGTAAATGTTACGCGAAGGTCTGTCGAAGTCTCAAATAAGATAATATATCTATATTCTCGTGAAAAGGTTCATTACAGTGAATTCAATATCATGACGTAAAAACATACAATTATTTTCTTGAAATAAAACTTTAAGTAATATATTTTTCAAGCAAAATAGCACTTTTAATCATTTTTTCTATATTGAGATAATTTTACAACTTTAAGCTGAACTCAGCACGGGTTGGCCCAATGCAATCGATCTGAAATTTTCTTTTCCTTAATTTAGCATGAAAAGGAATATTTTGAGAACCTCGGACATATGAAACACAAAAAAAAATTTCCTGTGTCGAAAATGAAAATCCGAATATTTGTCTCAAATTTGATTTAGTTATTAATATAAACATATCATATAATATAGAGTATAGATCAATGTATTATATCCGAGCGTCCGTTTGTTAGCACACTTAAATCCAGTCTTTAGAGATGTTCCAATCACAAAAATTTTATAAGTAGAAAATTAAATCATTACATACCTATTGAACTAACGAACGTTTTTAGGATATATTATCCATATATTCTAAAATTAGGTTTAAACCTAACAAAAATTAATTTCATATATTTTTAGGTATTGATTTTAATTGTTTTATAAGAAATTTATTAAAGTCAATTGATAGTGTAAAATATTTAAATGCTCATGGATATGCGTTTGTTTTCCTTTCAGGGTAAATTTACATCAAAATCTGACGTCTGGTCCTTTGCTGTAACGATGTGGGAAATTTTAACATTTGCACGTGAACAGCCCTACGAGCATTTAACCGATGAAAAAATCATTGAAAATATTGGACATATCTATCAGGATAATAAAATGCATGTAAGTTAATAAACACAAAATCAAATTTTATTCTAACGATACGAAAATATAAGTATAATTGCCTGGTAAAATAAATATAAAAAGTTTTAGACGCATAATAGACACTTCAATTTGACAACGAAATATTAACAATTTTGAGTAATTTTGTTACTAAGCTATAAACCATTGTAGCTTACTTCTCGAAATATCGAAAATTATATACCCAAATCGCAAATCAAAATTAAAACGTTCTCAGAATAAGATAAATGAAGCCGAACGAAACAAAAATGTTGTTACATTTTACTGAAAATGATAGATAGGCTTCCCTATCTATTATTCTGAAATTCCTCAAATCAACATAACTAAAATAAAAAGTTTAAAATTAAAGCACTTAGATTAAAATTTTAGATGTATTGGACCCGCCACTAGAATTCAATGGCATGAGTTTGTGAGGATGGAAATTTGTAATAATTTCCAACCTACATAAATTTAAATAAATTTCGAAGAAATCTGAAATTAAAATAGATGTGAGGATGGAAATTTGTAATAATAGAGAAATATATCTTAATAAAATAATAAATACATACCTTCTTTGTTCATCCCCACAAATTTATTTAAATAATTTTCTAATAAATTATTTTTTATAATTATAAAATTAAATTATAAATAATTTAATAAAAACAAGAAGCACCGCACGCAAAGTTACAAGAATTATCAAATCAAAACATAACAAGCAAATATCAAAAACGTCAAAATAGAAATTCGCCGCAAAGAGATAGACGAGATCGGTTGAGCGCACAACTTGAAGAACAGTACGAAAGTAAGACATACAAACGGGAAAGTAAACAAAACTTCACAAAACAGCAGAAAACAATTGTATGTGCGCTACACAAAAAGCTCGTCTGATCTGTATAAAAGACGACGCATTTTTGGTAAGGGTAGTGAGTCTTGTATGATCACTCGGTGGCATTGTATGTCAAAATATAAAATAAATAAATATAAAAAAATATTGTCTGACACAGTGGCGGTTTTAAGCCTAGTTGTATAAATTACTAAAATATATATATAATTGTGTACAAGTGCATGGGCGGTTTTAAGTCAAGACACTTGGACACTATTGTATAGATATTCTATAACCGTACAAGGAAATATATTTTTTTATATATACACTAATCCTTCTGTCCCACACAGGTACGCATTGAGCAAGTAATCATACGAAGATACAAACCACGGAACCAGATTAGAGATCACCGAGCTCCAAAGGAACAACCTCCAGATACAGCAGAATACCAGGAAATAATCTCAAGTTTCTCAAGTTTAATCACGTTTAATGAATTTACTTTGTTTTTTTAAAATACTATGTCATTGAATTGTACACATTAGTAATCTCAAGTTTACATAATTACGTTTAACTAAATTCCTTTTTTTTAAATACTATTTTCATGAATTAATAATATTTTAAATAAATCTACATTTAAAATTTAACACACAATCTTTTATTTGAGAAGTCCTGTCTCCGCGAATATAAATTTATTGTAGCGACCCCCTGGAAAAGACTGAGGATACCCCAGCATAAATTATAACGAAACGGGAGAATCCGTGTCGTTACAATTGGCGCCCGAGCAGGGACAGACAGACTTCTCAAAATTAAAACGAAGTAATATCCACGTTACAATGGCACAGGCAATCATGATTATAAGATAAAATCTAGATACTCTCGCTCATAGTTCAATTCAAGCCAGTACAACAGAGAAACATACAAGACGTTCGCATAAGCAGCACATCATGGCCTTATCGTATGCTCAAAGCGTGGAGCGGATACGAAAATGGTCTGTAAAGTACAATGGAGGAATAGATCCAATAGATTTTGTGGAAAGCATAGAAGAGGTGGCAGACCTTGACGACATCGACGTGAATTTAGTTCCCAGGATGATGCCCATACTGCTTGAAGACAAAGCACTGATGTGGTACCGCAATAACAATAAGCATTGGAACCTTTGGTCAAGCTTCAAGATGGACTTTCTAAAATTTTTCCTTTCACATAGGTATTTCGACAGATTAGAAGACGAGGTGCGAGCACGAGTTCAGAAGGAACATGAAAGTTTTAAAGATTATGTACTGGAAATCAAATATCTTATGCGACACACAGGCATGAACCAAGATTCGCAATTGGAGCGAATATACCGAAATATGCGCACAGAGTACCAAATGTACATCAAACGTCGAGACTTTTCGAGCTTAACAGAATTAACAATACTAGCTGATGACTTCGAAGAACTTCGCGCAGAACAGGATAAAGTGAGTCGAGGCGGTGTTCGACAGGAAGTGATAGTTGGTCGCATAGAAGTTGAATATCCACAAACGATGCTATTAAAAAATACAGTGAGACACGTACCTACCACGCCGATACAGGACAAAGTTATTTCCAGTTCAAATTCCGAGTCGCCTATACTCATCCAGCAGCGAAGTAATCAGCAACAAAACCAACCGAAGCAAGTAACAACAGCAAAAGCTAAAATTGTAAATCCAGTAACATCAACACTACCCAAGCTAAGCATGTTGACACAAACCACGCAACGCCGAAGTTATTTAGAACAACACCCAGTACCACTACACGAAAATTCACAAGAACAAGCGTTATGTAAATGCCGCGTAACCCCGCCGCAAGATCCAAGGCCTGACAGAAAAATTACAGAAGTATGTAATCAACAGCTAGACACGCAAGGTCAACAAATGTTCCAAGTCCAACCATGCGAACCAAAGCAAGAATCACAAAATATTAGGCCCATCAGAGGAAATTCACAGATGCAAGAAACACAACGACAAGTAAATCCAAAACTGACAAAGAAGAATCCCGAAGTATTTAAGCCAGCACGAGTTACACCAGATCAGGAAATATTTCAAAGTCAAACGAAGCAAGTATCAGTACACCAAACACTGCAACGTGTCACGTCAATCAAAGAAAACCGAAAATCGTTCAATCAGGATCAAGTTACAAAAGTTAAACGTCCAAATCAGTTCCAAATCCAAGCATGCAAACCAGAACAAAATTCAAGACCCATTAAACAAAATCCCAAAGTATCTATTCAACAGCAAGTCACACCAAACCGTGAAATAGTACCAGTTGAAATACAAAAACTACAAAGCCAGATAAAACCAAGATTTATCGAAGAAAATCTACAAAGAATCAATGCAACGAAAAATCACCATATAACACAAGTACAAATTCAGGATACAAAAGGGCACGTAAAACCACAGAAAGTTCAAGATATTGAAACACAACAAGGTCAACAAAAGGTTACAGTCAGCGAAAATCATAACAAACGAGTTCGATTGACTCAAGAAACCCCAAGTCCGACACAATCATTGCAACAAGTTTCAATTAAACACGATAGTCAACGAAAGCAAGAGTCACAAGAAGGAAAAGATGATTCCACACGTCCGAAGGATAAGATAGACAATCCTCTGATACAAGTACAGGAACTAAGCCTAGGAATTCCAAAACCATTCAGCACCCAAAAACTGCAGAAGCCGATGAATAACTTAGATGTACTCCAGCAGAAGGATTATGATCTTGTTAGTACAGACCAAGACAAATTCTTCAAAGTATTCAAGAGCCCAAAGAAACGGCACAGGAATTATGCATGCAGGTAGTGCATCGCGGCAAGTTCATTTTTTTTTCTCAAAGAAGGAGGGAAATGTGAGGATGGAAATTTGTAATAATTTCCAACCTACATAAATTTAAATAAATTTCGAAGAAATCTGAAATTAAAATAGATGTGAGGATGGAAATTTGTAATAATTTCCAACCTACATAAATTTAAATAAATTTCGAAGAAATCTGAAATTAAAATAGATAAATTAACATTTAACATAGTTATTAGAAACTACTTACCAAAAAGCTACCCAGCCTGCACGCAACTGCAACACGTGAAGCAATCTGAAATTAGGAGATAATAAATTTGTAATAAATAGAGAAATATATCTTAATAAAATAATAAATACATACCTTCTTTGTTCATCCCCGCAAATTTATTTAAATAATTTTCTAATAAATTATTTTTTATAATTATAAAATTAAATTACAAATAATTTAATAAAAACAAGAAGCACCGCACGCAAAGTTACAAGAATTATCAAATCAAAACATAACAAGCAAATATCAAAAACGTCAAAATAGAAATTCGCCGCAAAGAGATAGACGAGATCGGTTGAGCGCACAACTTGAAGAACAGTACGAAAGTAAGACATACAAACGGGAAAGTAAACAAAACTTCACAAAACAGCAGAAAACAATTGTATGTGCGCTACACAAAAAGCTCGTCTGATCTGTATAAAAGACGACGCATTTTTGGTAAGGGTAGTGAGTCTTGTATGATCACTCGGTGGCATTGTATGTCAAAATATAAAATAAATAAATATAAAAAAATATTGTCTGACACAGTGGCGGTTTTAAGCCTAGTTGTATAAATTACTAAAATATATATATAATTGTGTACAAGTGCATGGGCGGTTTTAAGTCAAGACACTTGGACACTATTGTATAGATATTCTATAACCAAACAAGGAAATACATTTTTTGTATATATACACTAACCCTTCTGTCCCACACAGGTACGCATTGAGCAAGTAATCATACGAAGATACAAACCACGGAACCAGATTAGAGATCACCGAGCTCCAAAGGAACAACCTCCAGATACAGCAGAATACCAGGAAATAATCTCAAGTTTCTCAAGTTTAATCACGTTTAATGAATTTACTTTGTTTTTTTAAAATACTATGTCATTGAATTGTACACATTAGTAATCTCAAGTTTACATAATTACGTTTAACTAAATTCCTTTTTTTTAAATACTATTTTCATGAATTAATAATATTTTAAATAAATCTACATTTAAAATTTAACACACAATCTTTTATTTGAGAAGTCCTGTCTCCGCGAATATAAATTTATTGTAGCGACCCCCTGGAAAAGACTGAGGATACCCCAGCATAAATTATAACGAAACGGGAAAATCCGTGTCGTTACAAGTTACAAAAATATCTTAAATCAATGCATCACCTAAGACGAAAAAATTCAAATTTATTTGAAAATAACGTAAAAACAAAACCACAAACAGAAAGAACTAGTGGGCTTCTATTTTTAGAAGCCCACTAGTATACCCAGAAATAACTAAGACAACACAACACACAAGAATAACATCAGACTCAGACAAAAAACGGTTGTACTACACGACGAAACAGATATGGTAAAGCTAACAGTCAGTATAACCAAACGAGTCGTATTCCCCACTCCTTAGCCTATAATTTTAATTCAGGATTAGGGTTGTAGACACAAGTCTCATAAAAATTCCAAATTTGCTTTTATTGCATTTTTAATAAAAACAAAATACGAGTAGTAGATGATAGTAGTAGTAGTCATCTACTATCGGCACACCAGAGATTTCCTGCAAATAGCTCTCCTGGACCTGCAAAACGTATGATGTCTTGCCAAACACAGTCCGACAGTTTGAAGGATACTGATTTTCTTTTTTGTATTTTAATATATATGTATATACATACATTTATATATATATATGTATATATATATATATATATATGTTCGAACTTACGAAGAAGCAAACATGACAGATGTTTTTTTTGATTTTTATGTTTTATTATGTATTCATTTATGACACATAATAAAGTTTAATAAAATTAACGGACCTATATCGTATGAGTATCTGACAACAGTCAATGGACCGCTATACAATATATACCATGATAAATGCAGAGAATTCTGATTACTAAAAGGCGATAATCATTCGGATATTACGCCCGCTGATGCAGTATTTGGTTCTTTTCCACATCAAATTCATCAATTATTCGCCATATTTTTGACAACATGTTTTCTACGTAATCCCAATGAATTGTGGAAAAAATATAAAAATTCAATGAGTGAAAACATACTACATAGACATAGAACAACAAATCATGACTCAGATATTCAATTCAAACCTGAAATTTATAACGACCATTTAAAAAATTAAGATTGTATTCGATAAATCGTTTGGCAACCGATCTATAAAACAATGATATGTAGCACGGCCTAGAGTATAACTCTGAAAATTTTTTTGAATTTGTTACAAGAAGTGAAGAAATCTTAACCCTAGTTTCATTATATAAGTAAGGGAATTACCTTTTTTACAGTTTGTTATGCAAAGGACATGGACAGATAACATAATACCCGTAACATTTATTTTATTTCAAGTAGTAGGAGACAGAAATTATAAATAAAATAAGCAGTCCCCGGACTTTCACTTTTTCCGAAGCTCAATTGTTTCTAAAATTATATAAAAGCAATATAAAGCACTATCTCTTATTATAACATTTTGGAAAAACCTTAATGCATATTTTTTATTGTGACAGAAATTCATACCATTTCTGAAAATTTGAGTAATTCATTTCTTCTATTTTAACTATTCTCTGGTCTATATCTTTTTCAAGTCCAAGTTTTAATATTCAATATTCTCCCCTGTGCCTAATAATATGACTAAATACCTCTCAGTCAATCTGCATTCCTCTAAATATTTAGTATTCTCTATTTTTGTAACGATTATTGGTGCTCATATATATTTTTGGTGGAGGATGGTCTCTACTTTAAAGAAAGTAGCCCGATTACAAACCAATTTTTCTGAAACAGGTGATTCGTGTTACATATATTATTTGCCATTACCATTATTCACTGTTAAATACAACAATGACAAATAAAACCTTAAATATATTTTTTAAAAACTAAATATTAAAACGGCGCTGAAGTTTAAGTTCTACTTTTGACGAATAGATACCGACTCGCGAACTTATTTGGAAATTTAATATAAATTTTAAGCAGCTATGCTTTTAACAAATACCTTTACCGAAAAATGGACTAATTCGTTTACATTATTATTAGAATCTCTTACAACCATACTTTTCTAAACATAATCCAAAAATCTTAAGTTAATCGAATGGTTTATAACTCTCTGTTAAGGGTATGCCAGAAAATAGATTTTAAGCGACCTTTAGTTATATTTGTTTGTATTAATATATTTAAATGTTTTTATCTAAATATCTTTCATATTAATTTATAATCATACTAAAACAATTTTCAACCAACTATATATTCATTAATTTATTTCAGGAACTTTTGCCAATGCCATTAAATTGTCCTCGAGAAATTTATGATCTTATGTGCGAATGTTGGCAGCGGAATGAATCCAGTCGACCCAACTTTCGAGAAATTCATCTATTTTTGCAACGTAAAAATTTAGGCTTTAAACCAGCGACTATGATGTACTAAATAAGACCAGAAATTACGCTAAAGTATATGATAATCTAAATAAAACATACATAAACATATACATACACACAATATATATAATAAAAATAAAATAAAAAATAAACGTTTTAAACGTTTAAACATTGCAACATGAAAAATGCATAAAAAACCAACGATTTTACTAAAAATTATTCAATTTAACTAAAACTTAAAAAAAAACTATTAAATGCGCGAATTTATAAAAAAATATTAAGTTAGTATAAAGAAGCATTTTTAAAATTGCATTACTTAATATTACAAAACTGTAATTATAGCAAATGATCATTAAGTGAGAACCATCAATGTTAAATTCACATATATCTATATATTTTTTAGAACTTTAGTATTTAAGCTAAATTACTAGAACTCGCTAAGCTAAGTCTGTACATTTCTTGGAAAAAAACAAAGCGAATACACATCATGAACTCAGTCGTATATGAAACGACTACTAATTTATTATGAATAACAATTAAATATATTAAATAGAATTATATTTATACAAAGAAGTATAACATGTAGTATTTACCATAGGCTATAGTATTAGATATATGCTAAACTAAAAGTTAATCAGTTGATACATACCTATTATGAAGTGACACATCTATGTATATATGTATATATACACATATATATAAATATATGTAATATTAATTCATACTATATAACCTATATATATATATATATCTATATAACAAAATTTTACTTTGCCAGCTCTTGTATTAGCTGTAGAATTCGAATGAAAATACCCCAAATGTACTTATAGATAAAAAACTTGAAAGAATAACAAAAATTCCAAATATTTATAAGAAAGCATTCCAAAGACTTTTAATCTTTCCTTCATTTTGGAACATTGATATGTCGAGAGTACCAATTTTAGGTAAATTGCAAATGGTATATAAAATGCATTGAAATACACTTAACTCAGTTATAATACAATAAGAAATATATTAAAACCCAGCTAAGAGTTAAATAATTGATAACAAATATATAATATTTATTGAGGCAGCATTAGAGCAAAATGCATGCATGAAATACTAATCTATATTGGAAACGTGCTTACAAATACACATTCTGTCAAATGTTGACCCGGAATATATTTTTAAAAATTTCGCACAAAATTATAGAGCTCAATTTTTTGGCTGTCCGTCAATAAGTGTGTTTGTTTGTTCACCTCAAAATCCGTTCTAGAAAGGAAAATGTCTTACCAATAAGCTTATACAATTAGTTTTGAAGTTTTAGGTATGAATCTCATACCTAGGCATCAAGACTTATTCCAAAACAGCTGAATGGTTTGCAGAAACAACACCAGAAATCGGTTGCTAAAGAAAAGTTATTACAGTTCCCTAGTAATATATATATATGCAATGCATCATACCTGGTCTTATCATACCTGATAAGATTGGAGAACAGAAGATTAGCCGAAACCAAATACTCCACTTCAAAATCGCCATAATACCAGTTATAAGCACTGCTTTTACCGACTGTTATGCTGATTAAATAGTCATTATGAATCATTTACCTGAGAATATTCATAGTAAAATTTTAGCAGTGAAAGTAATACCATTTTACACCCGATAACTAATCTTCATCTAAAATTGTCATTGAAAATGAATTTTTGTCCAAAATCTTGACAAATATTATGGAATTAGCATCGAATGCATGTGATATGGGTGTATCTGACTTTTGCATGCTTCACTAACTGAAATAGATACCATAACTTTTGAATCCATTAAAAGCCATAGAAGCACATTCGCGCAGAGAACTTTAAACCATTTCGAAATTTGTGTATGAATAAATGGGTTCGTCTAGAACCCTAGAACCCTGGGTCTAGAATTTCTGTAGGAATCTGCAAAAAAGCACTTTAGATGAATGTTTCTTGAACTACTTATGGTTGATTCTATTATACCACTTTACAATCCAAAATTTATGAGGACGAAACTTATATTTTCTATAGTAAAATTTTCCGTAGAATTCCGAAATCATAATATTTTTTCTTGTGTCCACTTTTTGCGATATTTTTGAAAAACCTCTTAAATAAATAGATCAGAATATGTTCAAGAGTATATGTGTTTATGTTTCTTGTATATTTATTACTTTTAAATACAGCTGACACCTTTATCAATGAATGCAATCTTTAATTATGTGAAATTTAATTGAGAGGTATAAAATTGCTTGATTTTCCATTTATTCTGTCATTCCAGAGCTTATACTCTCCAACTGCACGGGTTTGGCAAATCCTAGATTACACCAAAATACTTCAAGTCAAGTTGGTTTTTAGTTAATTTCACATTAATAAATATATTGTTATGGATATAGTATATATGTAGGAATATATACATTGAATTAATTTTATAAATATTGAGTTCACTTTACAAATTTTTACACAATTCTTCTGGGGTTAGTGCAATAATAATAGGACATTTATTAAAATCACAAAAATTATTTTCGTTTCTTATAGTATAAATAAGACAATAATTAAGCAAAGGTAAAAAATTATGATGTATAAATTCGACTTTAATAAAGAACAAATATTAAAAAATAATAAGAATTAAACAGCTATGAAATAGAAACAACATTGCCAGTTTAAAATAATCTTATATATAAAATTAACATTGTCAAAATGTTAGTTACCGTACTCCTCCGAAACGGCTTTACCGATTTTTACCAAATTTTATATGCGTCTGGGAATCGGCTACTATCTATTTTGCATACCGCTAAAGTGATAAGGGTGTCCCTATCCAGCAAAAATATCTTTATTGCTTTAACAAAAATTTTTTTATATTTTTGACATAAATTTTTTTATATTTTTGAAAAAGAAAAACTTGCTATGATATGAAAAGTTGTTGTCTATGAAAATACTGAATTCATAAAACTGCCCCCTAAAATCTGCATTATCGTTAATAATGCATTAATGCTCTCATTGACCGCGTATTTCTAGATGTACACATACTATACATAAATCATGGAGGCTGGCAGAAAGAGCCATTAGCAGCAAAAAAATGTAGACGTTGATGAATTAAACTTCAAGATAAAACAGATATTGCCAGGCGACTTAATATCAAACAAATCGATCGATACAGTTTGTGATACCAACGAAGTTGTAAACTATCCAGCAGAGTTTTTAAACTCACTGGATTTGCCAGGCATGCCACCACACATTTTACGACTGAAAGTTGGATCACCGATTATTTTACTTCGGAATTTGAACCCACCACGGCTATGCAATAGTACGCGATTGGAAATTAAAAAATTGATGAAAAACATTATCGAAGCCACCATTTTGAATGGCAAGTTCCGAAACAAAAAAGTTTTATTGCCACGAATTCCAATGATTCTCACAGACAAGCCAATTTAATTCAAACGCGTTAAATTTTCTATTAGATTGGCATTTGCAAAGACCATCAATAAGTCATAAGGCCAAACGATGTCTGTTTGCGGTCTTATATATAAAATTTCCATGTCACAATGTTAGTTACCGTATTCCTCCGAAACGGCTTTACCGATTTTTACCAAATTTTATATGCGTATTCAGTAGGTCTGAGAATCGGCTACTATCTATTTTTCATACCGCTAAAGTGATTAGGGAGTCCCTACCCAGCAAAAATATCCTTATTGCTTTAACAAAAACTTTTTTATTTTTTGGACATAAATTTTTTTATATATTTGAAAAAGAAAAATTTTTTTCTTAATATTTTATGTAACTACGCCAACAAGTACATCGAGCATTTACATCCACTTCGTTTCTTCGTCTTCGCCTTGGATGGCAGATGGAAAATGTACTAAAAATTTTTCTAAAGATTTCACTAATGATACTATAACAAATACCGACGGATATATTCACAAGTACCACGCTATTTCACATGGGCTCAAACAAAAAAATGGATGCCCCGCAAGCAAGTTTCACCAGTTGATGCATGTCTCAATTTATTTAAATCGAAGGCTTATTTACAGTTAATCCAAGACACACTGAGTGCTTTTATCTTCAACTGTTGTTGGTTAATGTTACTGGCCCATTATCATTATTATTATTTAGAGTCAATCCAAGACAATTTAAATTTGAAGATACAACAGTTGTTGCCAGGGAACTTGGTATCATACAAATCTATTGATTTTAAATTAATAATTTAATAAATAAACTATAATAACTTAAAAATAATATTGTTTGGCGTTTGTTATTTTTATTTTCCTTTTCGTTCATAGCGCTCCATGCCTATTTCATGCATATACCACAGACTTACACACTTATAATAAGTAAGTTACTTTTTGTCTACACTAGAATTTATCTAGAAACTAGAAATAATTTATAAGGCAAAACAACGTTTGTCGGGTTATCTAGTTTTAATATAAATATGAAACAGAATGAAAAATACAATAAGAAATCAAAACTCTAAAAATCAGGGACCGAAAATAACAGTTATTTCAAAATTTTTTATGAAAAAAAAAAGAACCACCAACAAAAAGTTGTCGAAACTCATATTTAAGTATATAGTTATCATTCTAACAACTTTTATCTTTAGTATTATGCATGCTTTTATATACGAGTACTAGCATTTTAAAATAAAATTCAAAATATTATAATTAAATTCGCCTTATATTATATTCCTCTGTGGCGACAGTACAACAAAGATGTCAACCCAGAAAATAACCAATTGTCATTATTGAAGGAAAAAGACACCTGGCAATGCTGAAAAGATAAAAGCACATAAACTGGTCACCTTAACAACAAATAAAAGTATGAGAGGCAATTGATAACAACAGTTAGTTGATGGTTAATTTTCCTAGTGTAAACTTCTATAATTTTGTAGTTTGTAAAAAGTAGTTTTGTATAATAGTGTATGTTAAATAAAATAGTCAAAAGAAACGACTAAACCTCTAATATAATTATTTTATGTGCATATTATTTTTTCGCGCAGGAATAACTCCTACACTCTGCTTTTTATTTTAAAACGCACAAATAACTGTTACTTTTGCGTTATAAAAATAAAAACTCATTAATAATTGGTACTGACCTGCCGAATATTTTTAAAACGAAAATATAAAATGCATTTTTCATGCAATGTAGTTGTTTTTTTAAATCCATACAAAATGTATTATAGAGTTGGTGCCGGTAAAAATTTAGTTTAGTTTTTTGTTTTTGTAACAATTAACTTAAAATTTTATAATGATTTCAGTAACTTACCTAAAACAATTCAAAAACGAAAACCAAGAGTAACTCTTTGCGTGCACCAACCCAATACATTTTGTATGGATTTATGAAAATTGCATTTTATTTTTTCGTTTTAAATATATTCGGCAGCCAGTGCCAATTATTCATGATTTTTATATTTATAACGCAAAAGTAATAGTTATTTGTGCGTTTTAAATAAGAAGCAGAATTTTAAGAGTTGCTTCTGCGTGAAAAAAATTAAAGGCAAATTCAAATTTAATTATTATTTTTGTTTTATTTTAAAATGCGAATGATAATAGTTAATATGTGATTTTTATTTTTTTTATGATAACTGTTACGGTCTCTGCCGAAAATATAAAATAAATAAAAATGAAAAACGGTTAAGTAATACAAAAGTTAAAAATAGCAACATAAAATAGAATATAGAAATATGACATTCAACAAAATCATATATTAGTAGATTAATCAAAATGGTATTAAATGTAATATAAATATAAATTAGCTAAAATTAAAATACACATATAATCAAATAATAAATAAAACTATAAAAAATAAAACAATGTTAAGAATATTTTAATAATAACATTTTAATAAATATAACAAAATTATAATTATTATAAATAAGAAAATTACTTTGACTATTATAAATAATTAAAAATAATATAAACGATATAAAATAATAATTTAAGACGTAAATAAAAAGTAATGTTCTTAATAATAATTGTAATAACAATTTTGTAAGATTTTAATACTAAATCAAATATAATAATGAATGAAACGGTTAAAAAAAAATAATGTTTTAATCGAACATTTTTATGCAAAGCATATTTGTATTAAGAATATTTTTATTAAAATATTATATATAATAATAATTTTTATTGAAATATTTTTATAAATATAATATTTTTAAAACGATGGCATCTGTCATCTGTCTGTAGTTTATATACAGTTTAATCATTTATGAAACCTTCATAATACTCGTAGCCTTTTCGGTCGAATGGAATGTAACATAAGAACTAAAAAGTCGACAATTTGTTCGGAAAGTTCATATATTATTATATTTCTAAAACAATTTTACTGAATAAATTAAAAGACCCCATATCATAAGTAAATTATTCGACTATTATTAAAATGCCTCTTCGCTGTTAACATTACTAACCCCAGAACAGATAATAAGTAATACATAAATAAATTTTTTCAATTTGATAAAGAAGAAGAAGTAATCATTTAAGCACTTAATACATAATTAAGTAATGAAAATTTTAATTATATAAAATATTATGCATAAATATTATTTATTTAAATATATAAAAAATGATACATATTTTATAATAGAAATAAGCATAAATTATTGTATGTGTATATGTGTACCTCTGATACCTTCACCTGACCTGTCTGTAGTTTAGAACCAACTGTAAAAATAAAATATTTTTTTTAAAGTTGTATATAATAAAAATATATAAAAAAATTTTTAAGTTTAACACTATATATAATAACTATATTGAGTTTAGTCTTAAATCTAAAATCTACTCTATATAAACAATGTATATTATGACAGCTAATTCTAGATATCTTTAACAAAGTCTTATGTAAAACAATATTAGATATCATAATACAGTTTGAAGTATAACTTAACTTTATGAACCCGTGAACAACAATATGTAACGAAATCAAGGTGTTTTTCAAAGAGAGTTTCGTGGTATTATTTTTTAGATTTTTCGACGATTTACAGACTTCAACTTGCTAAGTAAACTGTTGCCAGTATTTTTGACCGCGCTCTCGTTTTATTTCACAAAAACCGATGTATCATCTCTAATATATAGTATAACTTCCTTAATTCTAGAAAAGTGACAGCGATTAATTTCACGTAATATCTACCCATTTATTAAATTCGCATACCTGCAATACAAATAATTGTGCTATTTAATAAGATCATTAATTATTTTTGCATTAAATCGGCAGATCATTAAAAACCTCAAAGGCCAGAAGTTAGTAGCTCCTTAGTAGCTCATATAAGTATGTTAGTTTAAAGCAAAAAATAGTTATAACACAACTGTTGAATCTTTTTCTGAATGTGAACTCATTAGTATTATAAATTATTCTTCGTATCAACGAAAACATTTAAATAATATATACATACTAATATATGTACTAAAATTGTTCAACAAATACTATAACATACTTTTATACATGGGTCTAGTTTTTGTATTTTGATTCAGTATGTGTCTATAGATGAGGTTCGCCCTCAACACGTTTTATTATCTGCTGATCTGCTAGTATTTGACAATAGAAATATAATCGTTAACTAGAATTCATTTACTTCTTTAAGAAAGAAATTGAAATATACATATATAATAAATTGTCACAAAAGTTTAGATCATTGTCTTACTGAGAACAAAGCACTTTTATGAAGCAAGACTCTGGTCTCTAACTGAGCTATTATATCATATCAAAAGGCCTTTAGTGTGTGTACTCGTAGTATGCAAAGCACACAATTCAATTACTACTCTCGTTAACACTTGAAAGGAGTAAAGGTATTGGCAAATTCGATCATATTCATTTAACTGCTTTAGATCATGTACTTGATTTAGATCAATATACAAACTCTACATGTATTTACAATACTTTAAATATCGAATAAAGCTTTCAATATTAGGTCTGCTCCAAGAACTACTCGTAGTAACTTTGAGTAACACTGTGTATACACAAGTGCCTTCCACTCGCAAAATTTTCGTGTATTTTCGTGTAAATTTTACTTGTGTTTTACTTGAGTTTTAGTTTGAGTAACTCGTGGAACAAACCTATTGTTCGAGCTGTCTAAATCTGCTACATAAACAAATACGTTTAAAACAAGCCGAAAATCAAAGCTGGAGTATTCTTAAGGTAAATGCCAGTACACTCAAACGAAAATGTCAGTAGTACTCATTTTGCGATCCGTTAATGTTATAAAATGTGGTGTTTTTATGGCATATTTTGTAATAGTTATAAGGATTCGTTAAAAAGATTCGATTTAGTCAATTCTTTCTAATTTTGATGGGCGATACGCTTCTTATCTTAATGGCAACATTTGGGCAGTATTAGGTTTTGCAAAAAAATGTATCCTCCGAAAAAAATTTACCCTACTTTAGATGTACGAGTAAATGGAGTAGAGTAAATGTATTCAACCGCTTCTTATTGATGCTGGAAAGGAGTAATTTCGAATAGAAAAACTATAACAAATCCCTTATTAGTTGATGATATTTGTTGCAAAATACAATTATTTTTGAATAACATGTGGCTTCAGGCTTGAGTAAATTTTTATTCCAGCTACAATTATATAAATTCAAACTCTCGAACTTGAGAAAAAAACCTACAAAAAAATCTTTTTGACAATAAAATTTTAAAAATTAATAAGATAATTATATTAATAATTTAAAATTTTTTTTTTGTAGTTTAAGTTAATATATTTGTTTTTAATGATCTTGCGTCAATTAAAATTCATGTCACTACACAAAATACTAGAATGTAATGTGATAAGCGCTTTCAAAATATTTTCCTTAAATTATTGAATTATTCACAGATTAGAACTTAAAAATTAAAATAATTTTATTTGGTATTTCTCTTAACTTTACTAATTAATTTTCTAGTATAATTTTACATATAATGTTTTCTATTCCAAAAATTTTAAATGAATTTTTACATACTCTTATTATGTAAATATTATTTTTTATATTTTTATTCTTATTTTTAAATTGAAAAAAGCTTTAAAAGAGGTTTCGCTATAGAAGAAATTATTTGTGCGATTATATGTATTTTTATTGTAGTAATAAATAAAAACTTATAAAAATTCATAAAGAAATATTTAGATATATATACATACATATTGTATATTAATATTATAACACCTCTTATACATATATATATTTAAACCGCTTATAAATATTTACGATAAATTTTAATATTTTTAAAAAGAAAGTCTAATTTTTTTTATTTGCTGAATTATATTTACGAAATCACATCATTAATTTATTAAAATATAATAATTATACGAGTAGATGGATTTGCAAAGCTACTATATCACTGTAACATAAGGGTAAATGAAAGCAGGAAGACAATTGAAACATTAATGTTAAATGCATATATATATAAATTGCATATAAACATGATATATACATAAATTACAAATAATAAAATTAATTAAAAAATGTTTAAGTCAAGAAAAAATGATTATTGTTTCACTAACAACGAAAAAAAAAGGATGGCAAGCCCAAAACTTCAAATGTCAAAAATGAAATTTAAAATTAAAATTAAATAACTTTAAGTAAGAATAAACTAAATTTTTATAATTGTTAATTTTTTTTTTTTATTTTTTTGATTGGTGTTTAATATGTACGTTTATTATGAAATCAAGTTAAATTAAATCAAATTAAATGAAATTAAAATTAAAATTAAAATTAAAATTACAGAAAACACAATATGAGTACATGTTGTGATGCTGAAACAAGAAATAAATATGTATCTATTTACCTATATACATAACTACATTTATATATTTAAGAACTTATGAAAAATTGACAAAAAAAAAAAATTTTAAATATACCACAAGGAAATGTTGAGCACAATCATGTTTAAATCTCTCAAGCATAAAATATATAATACGATATAGAGATTCATTCATATTTTAAAATTGAACAATACTGATATGAGAAAAAAGAAGCGAGAAGTTTCATATAAATTATACATGTAATTACAATTTATGTATTAAAAAAAATTTAAAATTTAAATAAAGTCACTAATGAAATAATTCAAAAACTAAGTGCTTTATAAAATTTGCAGAATTTTTTAGTTGAATAAAGAAAATTTAGTTTCGTAATTTTTTAAAATATTCTTACAATTGAAAAATTATTTAAATTAACTAAACCCAATCTTCAAATACATCAAAAAATATTGCACTTAAGTGCCCAATAATCGAACCTCAATAGCATGCACTTAACTATATTTCGTATGCTAAATATATCACTATAATTCCAATTCAGTTGAAATTTAAGTAACTTAATTATTGAAAAGTATCTGAGAAACTCAGAGCAAATTAAATATGGTAAACACTTAAAAAAAAAACACCTATTATAAAAGCGACTGCAGAACTCAAGATCACGCGAGACCTCTTAAACAGGCTTGCAGAAGGCATGCGATCTGAAGTAAATACAAAGAGAAATAATTTCTAATTAATTGTAATTAAAACTTAATAGACCTTTAAATTTGAATTTCACTAATTATATGCTAATTATATGTTTTGTGCTTTAAACACTACATGGCCTGCGATTCAAATTACAAAGGGTTCAACTGCTGACAATTTCCAGTCCAAAAACTATACTCGAACACTAATTATACCTGCTCATTTATCCGGATTTTGTTGTTTATTAACCACTCCTTAAGTAATAGACTTTTTTTTATTATGTTGGTACACCCTTTCTTGACATATGGTACAAATTTGAGCTCCATCTGTCAATTAGTTTCTTTACAGCAGCTGTTAATGTGAGACTATCTCAAGTGCATTTAGCGATTTTTACTGTAGAAAATTCTTGTTGTACGCGATTTTTTGACCAAACACCATATTCGCCAGATCTGGATCCGTGCGACTTTTTCCTGTTCCCGAAACTCAAATTGCCCCTTCGTGGTAAGCGTTTTGAGTCGATTGAATCGGTAAAAGAGAATTCGCGGAAGGAACTAAAAGCCATACCTTCACGGGCCTACGAAAAGTGTTTGGAAGATTGGGTTAAGCGTTGACATATGTGTATCGCTTGAGAAGGAGCATATTTTGAAGGAACCCACCTTTAAGTTTTGTTCAAACTCAAATGTTTCAATTACAAACAAACGTGAAGAGATGATATTCTAACGAGAACGAACAACAATGATTTCGAAACTCTAGTCTAGTAAATACATATGAACACCGCATACATCACGAATATCGAATAATATTGAACGCACTTACAAATTATTAATCTACAAAGAATGTATTACATTAATCTGGAGATTTGGACTTGAGATTTATACACAGCTGCAATCGAAAATACTGAGAACTATAGTCAAAGCAGTTTAATATATTTCAAATGGCGATTTACATAAAGATCTGGAGATGGAACAAATTATGAAAATATCATGTATATCCATGTAAAAATAATGAAAAAAACCAACTACCAATCAAAGAAACTGCATACTCTAAAGGAAATAAATACGTCCCATGTCTACCGATTTGGTAAATTTTCTGTAAATGTGGCTATAACTATGTTAACTATCAAATGGGGATTACTCCTTAAGGTATAGCCAGCTTATTCTAATTTTTAAGATAAGTTTCTATCAATTCTTTACGGAATTAAAATAATATAAAAAATAAAATTTTTGTTGTTGTAGTGTACTGCTGGTCGAAAAACCTCTTTATCAATTCTTTACGGAATTATTTGGAAGTTGTGCTTTTAACTATTTCTTTTGGAAGTACAGATAATCATTCTTCTTTTGTAATCCAGAAATAAATACGCTACAGATTTTTGATAGATATTTTAAAGGTCGTGTGTTTTGTTTAAATTCTCCATTTGTTAGTGCTACACGGCCCTACTTGACTATGTGAATAATAACAATAATAAAAGAGTTATAAAATATCTTTTTTTAATAAAATTATCTATATGATTTGTAAGAGAGTGTTGTAGAGTGTTTCTCTAATATATTTCGTTTCATTATATTTCATATTGAAATTATAAAATTTGAACATGAAATTATGTTATATAAACAAATTTTTTATTCTTTTCCAGCGCCATCTAGGTCTATACTTTTGTGTATGCCACGAAGAAAATAAAGTACATTGAATTCTCAAAAAGGCAGGCTTTACAGCAGCCAGTGTACAGAGTGAAACAGGCAAATGCAACAGATTCGTTGCCACAATTCCCACAAAAAATAATAAGTCGCCCCTTGTCCCTTCCCTGGTAACTTGGAAATGCTATTTGTACTCCTTTTCTGCTTCTGCCGTGCAAAACACGTTCAAAGAAATATGAACAGACACGAACTGAGCGGCACTGGCAATTGTGTTTGTTCATTTGCGGAGGAGAAAGAACTTGGAGGTTGCCTGGTTTGTCGGTTGCTTACTTGAAACCAAAATGAGTATTTGATCCGTTTTATATCCTCAATGTTTGTCAAAACAGATGAGACTCCTCGTTTACTTTGTGTAATGCTACATAAACTGCCCCGCAATGCTTTCCTGCGCCTTGCCAGTGCTTCGTTTCTACTAGCGATGGCTATGGCATAGGAAGGAGACGCAAGGACTTTTCAGAATTTTTCAGAATATAATATGCCTGCTGATACAATTGGTGTGCAGAGCTTATATATGTGTGCCAATAAAGTTGTGTTTGTTTTTTTTTACTTTGGTACGAGTGAATGTATGTTTGTCTCATGAGATGAGTCTCATTATTATTTCCAAATTACTTACATTTCATTTCTCGTTTTTCGCTCGTTTTATTCCGCCCATAAACTGTGCGCTTATGTCCTATCAATGTTGGCGGCTTATGAATGCAAATGTGAAAGGAAAAAACACTCGTTGCTCGTTGTTGCTTGTACTAGTTACGTTGAAGGTGGCATTAGCACTGGTAATGGGGGTAGTATAAAAATATCGTTAGTCTGGTAATAGTGCTTTGAGGAACGATGGTTGCGTGGGGATTTAAAAAATTAATGAAACGAAGCCCAGCTGCGTTTTGCCGTATGGAAAATCATGCCGTCTGCGAAGTATCGCTTACTGTAACCATTGTCTGTGTCTGTTAGTTAAGTCTTACAGTGAAAAATAGTAGAAAAACATTCAAAATTATATTAGTGGTCATTTTTTGCTAAGGTGGATTCTTGGAATAGTACTGCCATAATTTATGATATTCTATTTTAAACATTTTCAGTGAAGCTCTGAAAGTGAAATGACTATCGCAAAAGAAGTAAATAATATTCATGGCTGCAATAAATTATTATGATGAAATCGCAGGTAAAATAGAAACAACTAACTAGTAATGGACTAACTAGTAACATACGATTTGGATTATTTTTAGGAAAAAATTTTTGTCACTTTAATAAAATATTACTAAATGGATTGATAATATATCTGACTTCACAACAGGTGGTGACTCCAAAACAAAATCCATTATATATCATGTGTCTGCCAAATTGTGTACCGGTACTTTGCTACTGGTTTCTATTACACTAACGTTTATTTTACCAAGACTTCGGCTATATATCGATATAGTTAAAAAACATATTAAACAGTTTACCATCGTTTTCACAGAATCTTTATATACTTATATAATTTAAAATAACCAGGATAATTGTTTACCACAGTATTTATGCTCAACATTCAATAATTATTGGAACTAGGGATCAATTTATATTAAATACTTATACTACGAGTAAACATATAAATATAATTACTATAAACAACAACATATGGTACTATGCTGATGAGATATCTATAAGTAGATTGCATAAATCACTTATATATTTTTAGCAGAAGGGCCAGATCGTGCATTTTCAATATTTAGAAATACAAGATATTTAAGAGAAAACATAATGCCAAAAACTATCATATCTTAAACAATCTTTATTTCTTTATATATTCTTTAAATTTCTACCTAATACATCCTTCTTCCTTAATGGGTTCGGATATTATAGTGTTTCAAAGTTCTTATTGTTCTCAACAGTTTTTTAAATATATATTTTTTAGTATCCAAACCTTCAGTCAGCGAGATAACTGGAGCTTATTCACCGGCATGGCTCCATAACCACTTTGAACCCATACCCTCAGTATATTGTATGGCAATATCCAGAAACAGTGGAGTCTAGCTACTAGAAATGTTTGTACCAATCATCTTTATTTTTAGTTTGGCATCCATCCGTACATTGCCAGTACATTGCTTAGTGCCGAAACCTGAAAAACTCAAAACTCAGATTCCCAAACCAAAACATTCACATAACCACCCTCAGCGCCGACGCACCCAATCACCACAGTGATCACAATGATGGCTAGTCACTGAAAATGTTTTACATAACAAACTACGGAGGTCTTATCTTAATGTATGAAGGCAGCTGCTGATCCATTCTCATGAGCGCGAAAGAACGCGATATCTGCCCTGTGGTAATTATTACACACCTAGGTAATGTACTGGCATGTACTAAGGGCTCATGAGGGTAACGAAACTTCAATCTGCCAATTAGGTGATTGGGGGTCTGGACGCCAAATCACAAATAATTTATTTCTTTTACCAATTTTACATTATGTTACCAATATTTTATCGCAAAACCTGTGCAATAAACGTTTGTTTCGACAGTCACGGTAAGCTTGAATACCAGTGCTTATGCCCAGACTGATATAATATGTCGATATAGTAGAAAAACGTTCAAGTTTTCCAAACAAATTTAGGTTTAGTTTCAGGAAATTAAGATTTAGACTAAAGTTCTGAAGCCAGTTAATAAAAAAACTTTATTTCACCTAAATCATAGCCACAATAGTGCACTTCAATCATGCACAGGTATAGTTTTTGTATCCACCATTAAGAGGATATGTTCTTACACACTTGGTGAACTTGATAAGATTAAAAGGGTTTTTAATTCCACAGTGGAAGACATTACTAATATCTATGATACTTACAACAAGAAAAAGCCCACAAGATGTTATATCACATTGCGAAATAAGACTTTTTCCGCTACTCTCGAAAGTTATGGAAACATTATTCTTTGATCAAAGCACTTAGACTTATCCCTTATTACCAAATAGGCATTTGCTAAAGTATAGCACTAATGAGAAAATTTATACATTAGTCAGAAATATTCATTTAGCGTAGAAGCTAGTATACTGCAAGCTTGCTTCCGTTGGATTTACATATAAAGAAAACGGCGGCACTGGCAGCAATTCGCATGAACCGGAGCTCCACGTGGAACAACTTCGGAAAATTAGTGAGCCAGGCCGCGGTCAAGGAAACGCAGATGCCATTGGAGACTATGAGGAGTGTTTATGGGACAGAAGTGTCCTACAGAACACTGATAGTAGACGGCCTTCTACATAATGAATGTGGAAGGAATGACATTTGCATATTTACCGATGGCTCCTTAATGGATGGCAGAGCTGGTGCTGGGGTTTACACGAAAGAGCTAAATCTAACGTGCACTCTACATCTAGGAATATATGTTTCCGTCTATCAAGCGGAACTTATGGCGGTCTCACATGCTCTGGATCACTTATTGGATTGTCAGGTATATCAGAAAAGATTCTGATAGCGCTGGACAACCAAGCAGTTATCAAAAGCATGCAAGAGACATACATAACTAACAGCTTAGTACAAGAATGTGTAACGAAGCTCATGGAATGTGCTCATGGAAATGAGATGGCGATCATGTGGGTTAAAGGACACATTGTATTGAGCAAAACGAGAAGGCAGATAAACTTGCAAAGCAAGGATAAAGCCATAATTTCTGTTGCCCGGAGCCCAGAATACCATTGGGGTACAGCTTGACGGCAGCCTATGTCCATAAGTGGGTAATCTCACTTCATCTTAATAGATGGAGAGAGTTGAGCACTTGTAGACAGACCAAACTCATGTTACCTAAACCGTGGGCCAGAGAAGCGATAAAAGTGCTTAGCTATTCGCGGAGCACTCTAAGCTGGTTGACCTCACTAATTACTGGACATGGCAACTTCAAGTATCACCTCAAAAAGATAACTCTTGCTGAGGAAGACACTTGCAGACTATGTCTAGAAGAAAAAGGAGACAGCGGTGCATATATTGTGCCAATGTCCAGCACTGGCAAGTAGGAGGAAGACTGTCTTGGGACACCATTGGGTTGGTGACGACTTGGCAGGACACCTCAAGCTAAATGAGATGCTTGCATTAACAAAAGAGGTAGTTATGCGAACGGAAGCCACTCCAGCTTTAACTCAATAACAACATCCGAGAATCGAAGGACGAAAAAGGACCCAAGTCGTTTCGTGGTCTACTTCGACTAATCCTTCACTTCAGTGGGGCCACTTGTTGGACAGTGCGCTGTCCCAACGTCCCACCATATATAGTATACTGCAATGTTCCATGTTTTGGCCAATGTTTGTATACAGCAGACCTTTCCTTTACTGAAGTAAGTATAATAGACACATTTCCGAATGATACAACGGTCCTATCCATTGATAGTAAGCCAAATACAGATATACGTTGATATTATAGCCGTGTGGATAAAAGACTGACGAATCAAACCAAATTAATCAGAGTCCATTGAGGTCACATTTACTACAAGACGACCTCCATAGCCACCCTTTGCAATAATCATGTCAGAATTTCTCCAAGCCGTAGCTACTAAATACATAGAAATTTACTTGGATAGCAAAATGGATGGAAAGCTTCAACCTTTCAATAAACATAAAGCTTTAAATTTCAAACTATGAAACTTTTTTTAACTTCGAAATTGAAATATTAAATTATCATTAATTAATTATTAAAGAATACGCCTTTAGCGTATTGAAACCTTTTCTGTGATTATTAACTACTGTTGTTGTGGTCTATGACAGACACAAATTTGGCAATAACACGACATTTGAAATAGAAATCATTACGCTTGTTTGCACATATTCTCTGGTATGTTTCTAATAAACAATTACACAAACAAGCCCGAGTCGCAACAATCAAGGAAAACGTCTAAGTCAACTTGCGTTTTTTTGACCTCACATCTTACAAGAAAACTCCCAGAAACCTTCTTGAAATAAATACTTGGTTTACAGTGTGACCTAGTTGATATATAAATGAATACCATTATTTAATTATATTTATTAAGCATATTTAATAGCTTTCCAAGATAATTACTAATTCAATTCAATTGATGGAACATGATGAACAATGATGACGAATAAAGAGAATTTTAAAAACTTCTAAACATGGATTTGCTCTAGATTGTTATCAAGGATTGAAGTAGTTAAGGTTGTTTATGCACAGAAGTCAACTTTCCTCATCTATTAAAGCAATATATCAATCCAAAATGTCTTGGTATATTAATCAAATATATTGTAAGCAGTCACTTTTAAATTTTTTATCACTCCTTTCACGTTTCATCCATTTTTAAGAGAGAAAGAGATTTACGACTACTCAAATGCTTTATTGAAGGATGAATTTGATATGAAAATAAATAATTTACTTGACTTAATAAAAACTTTTTCTAACATTGAGATGAGTAGACAAAATTCGGGCAAGTTTACATAGTAGTCTTGAAAACATAGACTGCAAATGGTACCTACCATATATGAAGTCCATATATATTTCTTTGATTTGAAATAATCGTATTTCGAAATTCCATTAGCCATTTAATAGCGGCTTCGTTTTTTTTAAATCAAGTCGAAGACATTTCAAATCAAGTCAAGTTTCTGTGATGTTACTTGTTGGGTCGTTATCATCTCTTTCTTTGTAAATAAAAAAACGATTTTTTCATGATTTTATTGTTATAATATTTTTAGCTTTATTTCTGAAGTTTCTATCCACTTTAATTTTTCACAATTTTTTTAATTTAGTTTGTTTTTTCAATTAGCATCAATTCGCATTCTAATGCCGCATTCAAAGGCCCAAACCGTACATAATTACAAATCTGCCGGATGCGGTTGGGCGTCATGACTTGTTCACTGTCTCCAGCAACAAAAAAAAACAAAAAACAACAACAGCAACAACAATAGTTGCTTCAATTACAAGGACACAAGTGCAACGACAAATGTGAAATATCCAAAGGAATTTGCTGGTAAAGTAACTCGCGACCAGCCAAACACAATTCGACTCAACCGAGCTTAGTTTAGTCCTACACATTATAGGGCAAGGCAAATTGGCCCGGTAAAACCCAAGACAGTGGAAATAAGCAGCGAGTAACGAAACTGTAAGCGGCGACACATGAACATGTAAGCTCAGCGACAGAGAGACATTGCGCCTTCTATGATTGCAGTGTATCACACGGACACAGCTGTTTAAGGATTTAACGATGAGCCACAGCGCCCCCACTGGGACTTGTAGTATGTCCTATGGAGTCATTCGAATTAATAAGTTTATTTACATTTTTTTGTTTTGTCTCTTTTCTTTATTATTTCATTATTTTTGTAGTTGCACAAACACTAATTCAGGGATGTTTTTTTTGTTTTTGTTTTTAAGCGAGTCTGTGAATGGACTTCGTGATTTGTGTGGATGGTTTGGGTTTCACTCCTAAAAGTTCTTGTTATATCATTTTCAGCATATTTTTTCGACTTTCCTTTGTTATTTTTTGTGTTTTTAAAAAACATGAACTCAACATAATTACAGTAATTATGTGCTCTCCTCCATTGCATAAGCATTACCTTCATATTAACATTTAAATTTCAATTGAAATCCAAATCTTTTAAACCAAATCTTTTGAATTAGAAAATTTTTTTCAATATTCTTTTTTGTATGCAACAAATTGCTAAAGTTGAATTTAAACCTCAGAGAGCTATTTCAAAAGAAATTCGTAAGACTTTGTTCATATTAGCTATTCTATTAGCTATTAGAAAACTATTCAATCAAAACGTTTAAATTAATGAGGAAATATGGTTCTAAATGTTTAGGTTTGTAGGTATATACCGTGAAAGGAGCTCAAACCTCCACAGAAAGCCTTTTGATTTTTAGAGAAGGATCAGATTTTTAAAAACCAGTTGAACCCATTTTGGAACGGAAAAATTTATCTGATTTTTATGTTATAAACGCTGTGAAATGGGTTAAAGAATACTGTGCCCGTGAATTTAAACCTGGATCTGGATAACCCTGGACAATGAAAACAGGAGTTCCGGTATTTCTTTCTCGAACGCCTGTGAACGCAATCTACAATGAGAACCAAATAATTTCTGTTGACCTATATCAAAAAATATTAATGACGCAGTTTCAGTGTGTGACTGAAAAAACCGGATATTAGAAAATGGAAATGCTTTTGAAGAGGAATTGAGAAGATATTTTTATAGATGTCTAAAGTTTAATGTCTGCAGCATGGGAACACGCTTACAGAATAACAAAATCTTCCCCTTGAAAATTAGCTTATTTGTAAGCCCATAGAGTAGACTACAACTCTGTGAGCAGATCCATATTCGACCAATTGATGTATATAGAATTGCTTATATTCTAGATTATGGACATCATATCTTTCCTTATATTATAATGCACACTGTTTACTTAAGCAAAATCTTGGATTACAGAATTAGTTAAACCCTTGGTACTTAACTCCACCCACGCTATCATTAGCGGTATACAGTTATAAGCTAGTTTATGGGTTTCAAGGAAAAGCAGATACCACAAAAACGGCTGCTGTAGCCGTCTTCACAATCATTAACTATACTCTCTTCTTTTGTACTAATAAATAGTTAAATTAAGTGAATATATTACGTCCAATAATGGAATTTAATGAACAAATAGATTTCAATAAATGAAACAGTTTCGTGATCATGTGGGAAGAATGTACTATAAACAGTCTTATAGATGACGCAAATTAAAAGAAAGAGGCGTCAAAACAAACTGTAATGTCACCATCCACAACTTTCACTTCACTTTCGAACAACCTTGGTATGTGGCGCTCCCGTCAGTGAAAAATTCATGAGTTTGCACCTAGCAGACTGATGTCCCCGCAAGTCTGCGCCAACCTCAGCTCTTTACCTATATACACGCGCCTTCTTGAATGAGTTCTACGATATTTTTTGGTTTTGATGAATTTAGCTTGGTAAATACTAAGCCTATCTGTCGTCCTCTCCAGCTTTAATTTCTAGAACGGAGTTAAATCCGCTGAATATGGTTATGTTACAATCTTTTTTCCGCCTATCGCAAAGAGGAAATGGAAAAGTTGAAAATTAATTTCGTCTCGAACCCTTACTCGTATGGCTTGATTAGTACGTGTTTTAATATTAAAACTTTTAAATCATTTAATGTTTTTAAATTAAAAAAGAAACAAAAAAGTTCGTTTCACATAATCGGATTGTTGTTTTTCATTTTTCGTCCTTTAATAGGAAATTAAAAAACAGAAATCAATATTTTTGTCAATTTTCTCTTCTCTTCTCTTGTGTTCCCCATGCTTTCTTCACTCTTTTGTTTGTTATTATTTCACAGTATCAATTTCTGCTATTGACCCCAATTCGGTATTTACACCCAAAATCAACGATTTTATATTTTGATAAGGCGCTTTCCGGCTATGTAATCATCATCTCATATGCGCTTTAACTCTAAAGGAAATACCACATAACAACAACAACAACAACAACAACAAATAATGTTTTGCTCTAAGACAAAAGCAAAAAAATCCCTGCACAATCTCTGATTGAGAATAGTAGACAGAGGCCGAAAAGAAGTTCCCCAAGGATAAGTCGAACCCATTTCAATAAATGATATAATAGAAAATAACTCGCAGGAAAGCACAAAAATAAATCAAAAGTATAAACAAAAGCATCAAGAAAATACAAATCAAAAGAAAAAGTTCTCCCAATGGACCGACGGGACTTGCATGAAGTTTATTTTATTTTCTGGGAAGGAAAAATGAAGTAGCAAATATGAAACAAATGTTAATCACATAACATTCACATAACGAAATTCTAGAGATTTTGTGGTCAACTGAAAAGCTTATGAGAGGAAGCAGGACCATGTGTTACGTATGAAATTAAGACAGGATGTACATTCATAAAGTGAAGGCAGAGAAATCATTCCACGTACACGGGTTGCCGAAAAAGTAGTTCCGACTTGTGACTGGAAGATAAGGCGAAAACTGAAAGCCAAACTCAATGTACATCAAAATCAAGAGAATTCAGTGGATGGACTGCATTTTTTGCTCTACACAGCAACTTCTCAAATCTTCTCATACCTCAAACTTATAATTATAATTAATTTGATTTGCTTAAGAATCGTTCTCAATTATCAACAAAAAACAGCAGTTAGCAGTATAGATGGCGTTAGCATAAGAACATTAATAAAGGTTTGCTCCATCTGATTAAGATATAAATGGTTATAAATAGCCCATAAGGTTATTAGTTGTGGTTTTCATGAAATATGCAACATATATTTGAGAATCGGTGACGTCATTGATGTTGTCATTCTATACAACTAAATTATTACCATTAATATTACATTAAGACTCTTTTCAGAACAAGTGAAGCAGGTAAAAAGATGTACCTTCTGCTCAAAAAGTATCCGGATTTTGTTGTTTGTTAGCTACTCCTTAAGTAATAGACCTTTTTCAAAAAAACCTTCTGCCTTCTGCTCAAAAAGTATCCGGATTTTGTTGTTTGTTAGCTACTCCTTCAGTAATAGACCTTTTTTTGTTGTTATGTTGGTACACCCTTTCTTGACATATAGTACAAATTTGAGCTCCATCTGTCAATTAGTTTCTTTACAACAGCTGTTAATGTGAGACTACCTCAAGTGCATTTAGCGATTTTTACTATAGAAAATTCTTGTTGTACGCGATTTTTTGACCAAACACGGCTGTCAACACCACTGTCATCGCACAGGCACCATATTCGCCAGATCTGGATCCGTGCGACTTTTTCCTGCTTCCGAAACTCAAATTGCCCCTTCGTGGTAAGCGTTTTGAGTGGATTGAATCGGTAAAAGAGAATTCGCCGAAGAAACTAAAAGCCATACCTTCACGGCCCTACGACAAGTGTATGGAAGATTGAGGTAGGCGTTGGCATATGTGTATCCATTCAGAAGGAGAATATTTTGAAGGAGATAAAATAAATTTGGAATAAAATTTAAATTTGTGTGTTTTTACTTCTAGCTAAAGGGATTATATGTACATACAGTTTTTCAATATGCAGTCAAACTTCCATAACTCGAACTTCTATAACTCGAACCAAAAACAGTGCACAAAGGTTTTAGAGAGCAAATTACATACAATTCTGCTTCCAAAACTCAAACTTCTCTAACTCGAATTTCTCCATAACTCGAAAAATTTTGTTCCGTGCCGATCGGAATATGAGAAAGGAATATGGGAACCCAAATATTTAACCTTTTCTTTCTTATGTTGCTTCTTTGTGCAAATGCCAGTCGCTGTCAGGTTGGTTCAAAGTAAATAAAATAACTTCCAATGTTACTCTTAACCATTATATTATATTGAGCGTGACAATGAAATTTGTACATCAAGCTTTCGTACAGATGACGATATTATTAATCACTATAGCTTTAAATTACTGGATCCAATTCTAAGCGCAACGGAAAGTAATAATGAGGGTTCGAATAAAGTAGAAGGTTCATTCAAAATTCTGAATTTATATTTGCATCGAATGATATTACAACTGATGATCACTATAAGTGTATGAATCTCTTTTTACTGAAAATAAGAAAAAAATTAAAGTCCCAAACCCTAATTTCTAATTATTTTATTTCAGTATAACTTCTGTCTTTTATTTGATTGCAAATAAATAAATATCTTAATATGTAATATATATTTGAGCAACATAAAAGACCGTTGTTGTCTACGGTTTGTAACAGACTCAATTTATTATATATTATATATTATACAGAATAGTGTTCTTATGTCTATCTTAATTCTACACTAAGAGAAAGAGATGGAGTGGGAGAGATTACTTACATACATATCAAAATGTAATTGTAGTTTCTTTCAAAAATAAAACAAAATAAAAAAATTCTCTAACTCGGAATCTCCATAACTCGAACCTTTTCTTTGCAAAATTGGACTTCGAGTTATGGAAATTTGACTGTATTTTGTTTTAATTGCGATATCGGAATTTAAATTACTTAGAAACTTACTAGGAAAAGAAAACTCATTTTATTAAGCTCCCTTGAATGTTTCGCATATCATAGTTTTTGGAACTATAGACCAGACTTCTATAAGCTTTCCTTATTTAGAGTTAGAGTCACAGGCTATCTAATTGAAGTGCTACGAAATTTTAGCCACCATAAATGGTCATTTCATTTCATTTTATTATTGTATAACACAATAGTTATTCCTTTAGAAGACTATTAATTAAAATTAATTGATTCTCTTTTACTCTATAAGTACAAACATGCTAAAAAAAATGTATATAATTTTTAATATTATATTATATTTATTATAGTATGGAAAAAGTCTGTTTGAATTGACATTATATAGACCTATTGAAACGACACTTGAAATAAGCTACTACTATACTTAGCCAAGAAACATTCCAAGGCAATTAAAGTTCTTTAAATATCAAGAAGGATTTCAAATGCCCCAAACAATACGGTTAGCTCCTTACTCCTGACTACAGAATAGGTACTCAACCGATCATTTCAATACGAAGAACGCAAAATCCCATTGGCTTTAATGACATCTCCTTTAGTTTTGATTATGGTACCACAATAATAATCAACACGAAATATCAACTAAGTTATTTAAGATATTCTTGGGTATATGAGAAATCGAAGATTCGACCCTGTGAACAGAAGCTGAGGGAAATTTATTGAAAGCCGTTAAAATTTTATATAAGTCTTGGCACGTTAATAAAAGTTATTTGTTAACCATGATCAGAAACCAAAATTAATGAATTTTATTTTAAATAAATAATGACAAATAAAAAAAATCATATATTTTGTACTTTTATTCTGTGCAACTTGTCTCATTTAGCTTATCCGAATGTAACTTGCTTGGGTTTTCGCAAGGACAAGTTTCTTGTGATTCATCTTAACATAATACCGTTTCTGCCTACGCCTGACGATTTCAATTTAAATCAATGATTTTCTCATTCATTTGCTTGTTTATCTTTGCGCCCTTCATCCCCTCTGTAACATTAAGTTCATCTCTAATGTCGCATTTATTTATCGCTTCACATTGTTACATATCCTTAAAAACATTAGTTGCCCAAACAGCAACAACGAAAGCAACACACTATCAACAACTGCAAAGAGGTAAAGTCTATCTTAAGGCCATCAAGCCGCAGCCACAAAAGTCGCAGACGCAGCCCATAAGGCAAGTGCAATAATCATAATCCCGTTTTAACACATATGGGAAATTTTACTACCCTGCCCGGATGAAACGAAAAAAGTGAATGTAAGGAAGGTTGGTCCAACAGTTACTTTTTTATTACTTTCCACGTAGCACATGAGCGGAAAAGGTTAAATCAATATAGCATTTAAAACTCACCCCACCACCATCCACACAGCGCGGCGTTTCCACAAGTTACTCGTACTTCGGTTTGATATATAAAAAATGTAACTTAGTTATTTTTGTACTCGTAGCATAAAACGGAAAAGTTTTTGAATCAGACCAGGAAAAACTCCATAAACCCACAAAAATAATGATAGCTCATATGCACCCACGCAACACTGTCGCTGTTGTTTAGCCCACGAAGCAAATGGAACGAACAGGCAGTGTTACGTTTAACATATCATCGATAATAAGCAAATATGCGCTTAAGCCTGTCGCTCGCCGACTCACTAGTCTTCTTACTGCTTGCATCCTCTACGAGTGCATTGTATAGGTGGAAGCAAATATATGCTTCTGGGCTTTGTGGAAATTGGAACATATTTTTATGCTGTGCTCCCCAGAGACTCACTTTTCTCAATAAAATATTTGCTCAGCTTTATAGGAAAAATTGTTTTATTTTTTATTCGAGTTTCCTCTAAGATGAATCCTAAGGACAGAAACTACTAAACGTAGTTATTATTAAAACTAGTGACACCATTTGTTAACTATACTTATAATTTCGTCAGGCTCTACTCATAAATAGTGCTCAACAAATTTTTTTACGACTAATCCATTAGAGCACTTACGACGTCTTTCTAAGTAAAAAGTTATCAAAATAAAAACATCCACTTGAGCTGGGTTATTGACTGTCTCTTAAAATGTCTCCGCATGGTTTTCTTAAAGTAGTAAGACCGATTGTTTATTGCTCAATGCTTTTTTATTAATTTTTTATGCATTTATCGGATAAAAACTAAAACGAACTTTACCTTGTTTTTTATCGGTGCCCTAACAATCCGACGATACTTAAATGAGAGATCAAAAGCAACTCAATATTTCGTTAACTACATTATGCGAACTGAAAATTAAAATATACACAAGGATTACCAACTATATCTTAATGCAACTTAATTTAATATTGGCGAATATAACCAACCTAAAAGTGGAGATGAAGATGAAGCGATCTTAAGAAGAAGAGTTGTTGTAACTAGCTATAACTAAGCAATTTTATTCTATTAATACGGGCATTAAGAACTCTTCTGGAAGAATTCACTTCTTCACTAGGGATGTTGTTTGGATGGCTAGATGAAGACGGTGTTGACTTGTCGTTATTAGGAGAGAATTTAAAGATTGGTTCTTAAGAGGTTTGGTCAAATTACTTCTAGTTTTTAACTGATTAGCATGATGTTTGATGTAGCCATGAGATATGTTTACTCGGTAAACCATTTTACCAAGCTATTTCATGATTACTCCTTATAATCATTTTTCCCCTCTAGCGTAGTTTCGAGCGAAGACAGGTTGCTTTAGCTTGAATTTCATTTTTCACTTTGAAGTTTCAATATGCTTCTTTGCCGATTCAAATAGTTGACTTTGCAGAGTACGAACAGGTCTTCCATGTAGAAGTTCAGCAGGTGATTTACGATATGTTGCAAGGTATGTCCGCTGTATCAAGGATTTGAGGGTCCATCCATCGTCGATGTTTTTCTTAACAGCAATTTTAAAAGATCTGATGAAATAGTCCTGTTGTTATATGTTTGATGCCAAGTTTCGAGCAAAAATTGTCGCTTACGATGGTTTCTAATATACCTTCCAGCAAAAAAATAGAAGACCATGCTGATATGATGTGATGCAGATTGCTGTGCGATGAACGAAAATTGCGAGAAAGCGTTGACACATATTAGCCACATTGAATTACAAAATGGGCCGGCAAAATCAATATGTACTCTCTCCCAAGGTCTATTAGTTTCAGGACAGCTTACGTATTCTTGTGCATGAGCAGGACTTCCAATTTTACACACATCACAATTTTCAATTAATTGTGCAATCTTTTTGTCGATATTAATCCACTAAACATGTTGTCAAGCTAACTGCTTTATTTTAGATATTCCTCAGTGAGATCTGAAGATCTTTCTGTTTAAGAAAGGCTGGAATGACAACCCGGTTGTACTCCGTTTGGAGGAAAAACAAATTGTTGTTTCACATTAAAGCAAAGCGATGATTGAAAAATGATCGAAGATTAGCATTTTGCGGTATTAGCTTTTCATGTCAACCGTTTTTAATGAGAGAATAAACTCTGCGAAATATTGGGTCATTTTTGGCATGTTGATGAATAATTTCGGCCTCGATAGGCGTGTAAAGTTCAATAATATTGAAATTGGATTCCGCGTGGTCAAAAGTTTTATCTTAACCAACAGGTAAACGATATAAAGCATCGATATTTTCATAGTCGGTAGTTTTACGATACTATATATCATACTGATTAACCATTTGTATAATAGCCCATCGCTATGACTAGCCCTTCCTTCTTTATCTGACTATATCGTTGCTGATGAATATCGAGAGTTTTAGATGCAAAAGCAATAAGCCTTTCTTTAAGTTAGATACAAAATTATGGTAGTAGTTCACCTTACCCATGAATGATTCTGCTTGCTTTAAACCTTTAGGCGGCTGCAGCTTTTTGACTAATTTTAGTCCTAACTCGTCTCACGATATGCCTTTTGCACTAATTTGACGCCCGAGATACTGGATTTCATCTCGTAGGAAAAAACATTCTTCTTTCTTGCACCTGATACCAGATTTTGTTGTAAAATTTGAAGCACTTGTTCTAGGCGGCTGATGTGTTGTTGAAATGTAGGTGCGAGGATGATGATGTCATCGAAATAATTTCAGCAACCTTCTACGCCTTGAAGTAACTGTTCAAAATATTTTTAGAATATAGCTTGAGCGTCTGCAATTCCATATAGCAAACTTTGGTATAATCCATGCGGTGTTTTGACAACGATTGTTGTTTTTGTTTCGTCGTCCAGTTTTCTTTGTAAATACGCGTCTTTAAGGTCGATTTTTGTAAAATGTTGACCGCAATCAATTTTATGGAATAGACTTTAGCGTGTGGGCTAAGAATATAGTTCAATGTCAATTTGTACATTGACTGTTTGTTTAAAATTACCACAAATTCTTATGGAGCCATCAGATTTTGGCACTAGCAGGATAGGCGAAGCTCTTTGGGAAAATTTCAGAGGTTTCCAAATACCTGCATTTGTGAATCGATCGACTTCTTTTTTGAAAAGTGGCATTTGCGAAAAATTTGCATTTTTGAAAAGAAAATTTCTTCGTCTTTATGGAGATACATATATAGCAGATTTCAATTTCTATCTTGCACAAAAAGTTATCGGGATATATAAATGCCATAAATACCACAAAAAAATTATTTATTTTTAATGAAATTTCTGTGATATGAGTAAAATATTTTGTTTATATTTTACAATTATGCTTTATAATATATATTTTAACATTTCTCATCTTTACTTTTTTTAAAATAAGTGTTTTATTAAATTTCCTGGGGTGAAGACAATGCAACCCTTTTTTTGTTTGCAATTGAAAGCGTGTTTTATTGTCTTTTGAGGTTTTCGTGTGCATTCGAATCTTTATTATAGCTTAGTTTTTTTTAAATTAGTCTTTTTAGATAAACAAGTCGCTTTTTCTATTCAATTTTTCATCAATTCATTTATTCGCAACACTTGCGTAAAAAAATACAAACAACTATTCGTACTTGAAATATAGATGGCGCTGGCACATGTACCTTGAACTTACTCCGCATTTGGCGCTGCAAATGTATGAGTTTTTTTTTCAAATAATTGAAATACCTTGTGAAAAAATATCAAAAATTTTTAAAAAAATAATTGTTTAAAAATCTATATGCATAATTTTTATGATTTTGAACTTTTTAAAAAGGAAATTATAAATGAATTTATAAATAAATAAAATGCCAATATGATATTAGGAATAATTAAAATTTTGTAACATATTTCTTGTGAACATTTATAATAAACTGAATTTTGAATTTAATTGCACTGAAACTCTGAAGTTTTTAACAGCATTGTTGTTGCTTAACATGTTTACTTTCGTAAATTGCGAGTATTTTTTTACTATTCTGAAAGAAAAAATTACAGTTTTTATAATAAAGTATTTTTGCAATGAAATGCTCACACTGTATCTATTGTGAATGGTGCACATTTTTGCTTGAGCTATTGTGAATTGTTGTTAATTTTGACAATCGGCAATTAAACGTCAAAGGTTGTATGTGGTTTGTGTGCACTGTTGGGAAAGCTTGAATTGTTTGTGTTTGGAAATTATTTTGAGGTATATATTTTAATAAAGTTATTTTTTCGTACACGCTTCGTAGTTATTTAATCAAAAATTAAGTGTTTTTTTTGCATTATCGGTGGGTTAAATTCTTTTCGATGTAGTTCCGCAAGCAAATTGAATTTTTCTTGTTGCTTTTTTAATGGAAACCTGTGAAGTAAGCATATCGTAAGCATATGCGGCTTAGCCCTAATAGCGACTAATATTTAGCTCTAATAGCGACTAATAACTAAATTTCAAGTATAATTCAAATTTATGTTTATGGTTTCAGGAATACTCCGATCTGCGTGTGAACGAGTTACTCGCTTCGATTACCGGCGTCTAACATACTAACTTGTTTTCAATCAATGACATGAATTCTAAGGAATCTGCTGTAACTAATTCCATCCCATTCAGTTTGAACTTAGCTGATGATGTACGATGAGAGAGATAATACATTTACAATACATTTAAGAAGACATAAAACCATGTTTTCGGAACGGCTTGAAAATTTTAAAAGGCAAAGTACGGCATTGGCAATGTTGGAGAACCTATGACATCAGATAAAAATCTGCTTTCTAAAGAATGTTAGTCGAAAAGTGAAAAAGGAAAAGGAAACCACTTTGAAATTGGCGATTGCAAACATTTTTTTTGCGTATCATACAAGGTTAATTTAAATTCTCTTTTCTATTGAAAATGTATATTGTTAGGTATTGTAATATAAAGCCAATCTGGCAACATATTGTGTTTAGTTATCTAACATTATCTTGAGATGTATATAGATTAAGAGAATATGTATAAATAACTGAATCAATAAATGCACTCTCGATCTGAGTACCGAATGAATAATACATTACATATATTAAACATAATATAATAATATATTAAACATAATATAATAATATATTAAACATAATATAATAATATATTAAACATAATATAATAATATATTAAACATAATATATTAATATATTAAACATAATATAATAATATATTAAACATAATATAATAATATATTAAACATAATATAATTATATATTAAACATAATGTAATAATATATTAAACATAATATAATAATATATTAAACATAATATAATAATATATTAAACATAATATAATAATATATTAAACATAATATAATAATATATTAAACATAATATAATAATATATTAAACATAATATAATAATATATTAAACATAATATAATAATATATTAAACATAATATAATAATATATTAAACATAATACAATAATATATTAAACATAATATAATAATATATTAAACATAATATAATTATATATTAAACATAATGTAATAATATATTAAACATAATATAATAAAATGTTAAACATAATGTTTTCAGTGTGGGTAATGCAACAATAATTTTTAAGTGTGTCCACTGAATCAAAATTTGAAGATTCTCAAAATTTTATATAAAAATGGACTGAATGACGGTTTCTCTGTGATCCTCGAAGTAGAATCTTTTCTATCACTACTAGAGACAACACATAATCAGTACGAGGTGTTAATAGATATTTAAATTATGTACAAGTATTATTACTAAATATATTAAATTTAGATATTGGTTATTGTGGAGTATGAAGACGAATGGAATATTTTCGAATAAATCTGATTTATTTTTGAAAAGTATTATAAACATGATATTTTCAAGTATGTTTAACTGAGTTCCATGAATAACACTGCGGTAATAAAATACATAGGAATAATAAATTACTTAAAATATTTGCAGGTTTCTTGAAAGGAGCAGAAACATGAATCAGGTGTGTACTTGCAATGGCACTAAAAAGCTTAGTTAAATTGTATTAAGATAAGAAAATATTGATGTTACAGTTTGATGAAACTATAAATAATGTTATTTTGATATAATATAGTGCAACACGGCAGTCTAATTTATGAAGTATACAGTAGATATAGCGATTTCGATATAACGAAATCTTTAAATATCGAACAATGAAATACTGGCGTTGATTTTTCTCAACAACAAAATATTTGTTTTTAATATATATAAATATTTATTTTCGAATTTAGAATTATATTTTATATAATTCTTCTATTTTCTTCTATATAATACTTCCACACCACATACATCTCTACCTTTCACATTTCTACTAACTGCAAACTTATTAACTTTGACCTATATCACTATCGTTTCTAATACGTTGAAGATAACAAAAATCTCAATAGTGTTAGTGCTGGTAAAATAACGGGTAGAGGTGTTATCTAAAAGTTGACGGATTCTAAAAAATTCAAATAAATCATCATAAAAATCAGTTTATATAAGGTGGTACGATTGTAAAAACCTATATTTATTTTTATAGAGCATAAATTAATTTTTAAAAACGAGAATAGTTCTTAAAACTTGTAGTCCTGTTAAGTTTCTTTTAAAAATGAGTTTAAGTTCTTTTATTCTGTTCAAGTAAAAATGTGCGACATCTTGTAACTCAGGTCTTTCTTTAAAGGTTTCGTACAATATCTCATATAAACTCACAAGCTCTTTCAAATCAATTTGAAATATCGAATTACGTATCGTAACATAACTTCTTCGAGGTTCATAAAGTCATTGAAAGCAGTCCATAAGTCTCGATATGGTGCTAAACTTTCATTAACGTCATATGACATCTTAGCTTATGACATCTTAACCTAATAACGTATAATAATTCATCAATAATAATTGATATAATATTGTTGAAAATCACCAAATATGTTATTTTATTAATAATAATACATAACACTTATGTAAATTCAAAATTTATAGAGTAAGTTTTACGTCTTTATATATATAGAACGGGTGAGAATAAATTATTGGATCGTTTGATAATCTGTTTTTCATTTAGCAAATTTGCTTCCTTAATTATGACAAGTGGTAAAAATCCTTCTAAAGTTATATATATATATCACTTGCAGTAATGAATTTAACAAAAATCAATTTATTTTCAGATCTAATTGAGCGATAACTACACGTTTTCGAAATAGTTCAACAGATATCTAATAGTTCAAAGTCAATTTAGAAATCATATGGCCGTTTACTAATATCAAATCAACTGAACTGCAAAGATGAGTTCGCATTAAAAACTTTTTAAACATATTGAGCAAAACACATTTGTCAATATTTTTGCCACTTTTCGCTTTTAAAAACATTTAAATAATTGATATTCTCGTCTTGACAAGCTGATTCGATATGAGACTTAAGTAATATTTAACTTAAATGATCTGAGATTTAAATGTTTATGAAAGCATGTACCTCTACTCCAGTTTCTATTGCCCTGTGTGGATCAAATCGTAGTGACAATATCTGTATTTCATCGTTAAGATTCTCTAAATGTTTTTCAAAATTTGTGCATTCGAGATTATGTGCACGAAGGAACTCCTCAAAATCGTCTTTTTGTTCTTCACGTATTGTGCTGACTCGCGTCAGTATTTTATGAGGCCAAGCAAATACTTGCCATTTCATATCGAATTGACTATCGCTTATGCTGTAAAAGAAATTGTCCAATAAATCGTACTCTATAAACATGACATGTGCTTCAGATATTTGTTCTGTTACGTATTTCCGTACATTGTCACAAAAGTCCCTAATCTTATACAAATGCTCAATGCTTCTAGGTTTCTCGTCTATATTTTTAAATGTCGTTGAACACTTTAAGAGCAGACTCGAATTGATGTCATACATACGTTGTACATAGTATTCGAATATACGTTTCACAAGTCCTCTAATCTTTTTGATCATATATTGTTTCAATGGATTGACATTTATAAGAAATGGTCCTATAGTTATATTTGTTGGTAAAATTCTTTGAATTTCCTCTTTTTGACGCCTATATTCCAAAATATCATTTTTGACTATCGTAGATGGATTTTGTTTTATCTCACATTCTTTCATGTATTCATGGACGTCCAATACGCTTACGTCAATGAAGCTTTCATATTGTTTACAGTACGACTTTAATGGTATTATAGCTTTTATATAGGATAACTTAAGGTCATCAAGTGATTTCATATACAATTCTACCGCTAGTTCAATTGTTAGTAAATAATGATTGGATGGGAAACGTGACATAGTCTTTAACATGGTCTGATAGCATTAATGCAGCGGATCCGCCTTATACTCCTTGCACGTTCGCTACTACGTAGTGCAATGTAGTGCTGTTAATATTATTCGGATATTTTTAAAACCGAAATTATAATCGAATAACTTAAATAGCAACGAAGTCTCCGTTGAATAAAATCGGATTTTTTGTATATCTGGAGTCTTCGAATTTCCGGTTTGCGATTATTATTCGCAGTGAAATTAATCAAAGACCTCGTGAGCAAAACTTCAAGCGAAAGCACCAAAGCGAAAAGTGTTGAACTGTTGACGTGAGGCTATCATTGGTATAGAAAGTTTGGGGAAATATATATATATTCGTAACTTTGAAGATTTACACTTTTTTATGTCTGTGTGGTGTGAAGACGCTATCTGTCATTCTCGAGTCTACTTACTTTAACCCATTATTGAAAGAGATCCAAATGTCAAAAAAATGGTAGCTTCAGATTTGAGTTCAGGAAATGCAAATTATTCTAAAACCGTTGAAGAATTAAAAAAGAGAAAAAAATACTTCATTTTTGTCAGTGACAGACAGTCAGAAAAGACAATGCAATCATAGCACAGCCAAACATTTTCAATAATTTAAGTTAGCATATCACATAATATAGCACTAATAAAAAAATTTCAGAAATTGTACAATTTTTTATTTCTAAAACTTTCCAAATATTAAATGTAAACTGTATCAATACAGAACTCATAAGTCAATTAATGACACAATGACCGGAAGCTCAACAGCACATAATTTGAGAAAAGAGTCATGTCTCCAATCTTTGAAAAATTATATTGTACAGTCATAGAAGACACTACTGATCATAGCAAAGATCGGCACAGCGAAAAACGATATTTAACTTTACAAGACAAACGTTTACTCACAATAACGTACCCACCGCTAACCTTAATGCACCTGCTTTCAACACTGAAGTAAGATACTCTTTGTTGTCTTTTTCTGCTAACAAATCTAATTCTATTGCAGTCAGACGAATTTTATACACCGAGATGTCATCCATCATCAAAAAACGTAATAAAAAAAATCTCCTGGTAGTGATCGTATTAAGCATTTCCAAGGAATGGTGTAAAACGACAGCATACAGCAATTATTTTCCGAACTTCCATTTTTGCAGATCACACAGCAATTTTTGGAATTGATATTCTTCCTTGGGGTCAATACTTAACTTGAACTAGAAATACACAATAGTTTCAAGAATAGATTCAAGAAACATATTTTTTACCGAATAGCAACCCCTGCTTCATGCCGCAAAGGTCAATCATTTCCAATAGTACAATAATAACATATAATACAAAATACAATAGAGGCAAATGTAAAATATATAAATGTTGTATTGGACCTTGAAGTATTATTATTTATAGTCATGGATTGAAAATTGTATTTTTATTTATTCCGTAGAAGAATCACACAATATGACTGCCCGTCCGATAAAAAACATCTACAGAGAACTAAATCAAGGTGAGCAAATGAATTCCTCTCATTTTAATAAGTATTTAAGAATTTATTATTTATTTAGGTAAACGTGCTAAAGCAGCTAAAAGCCATCAAAAATAAAAAACGGCCATTACTAGACCCACACGAATATTTCTAAAATTAATAAACCTATATCCAATAAGTAATTGATCTGTTCATCAATCTTTTAATATTCTATCAATTGCTGTTCATTTAGATAACAGCCCTGGTAAAGATATAAGAAAAGGAAAATATTCCGAAGTAAACAAGATCAACTCTTACGGTGAGTAATTGAATTTATTTTTAATAATATATATAATAAATAAACTGAATGTATGTGAGCTCAAATCCAGTTTAAGTTTTTGATTATTAAATTATTTGTCAGGTTTTTAGAAATATCTCTACATTACTTATATCTTCTTCCATCGAGGCATCTAACCAATTAATAAGGGCTACATTTTGCCATCTAATCTCTCACATCTCTCTAACGGATGCTTCTTTCATTCTTACGTCATTATCATGTTCCACCTCTTTTCTAATCATAATAATCCTCCAAATATTGAAAGCGGAATGTTTTCTGCCTACTGCCTAACAGAACGGCTCTAATAGAACGGCCATACGCTAGACAACAAAAACAGTACTGTATGTACCGTGTATCGATCAGTTCGTTTGTATTTTTAATTTATTGAAAAGTGTTTTAATTCCTTTTGTTTTAATTTGGAAATATTTGCCACTATTTAATCGAAAACCATTTTCTAATTTTTTATAATAAAATCAGGCTCGTGACAATGTCACACTTGTAACCAGTAGCGAGGTGTCAACTTTTTGGCAAGGTGTTCAAAACAGAATTCCAACTATAACGTATTCTCCCTACTCCTAAGTTTTGTCTTTCACCAAGCAAATAGCGTACAAGACCAACAAAACAATTATTTAAATGTTCGCAGCCTGTAATCCACTGGTTTTTATGGTAAATAGCTGTAGGAAAACGGCGACTTACCACAGATTTCGACATTTTTACATCAGGTACCAAATTCTTCATATCTGGAGTTGGTCTATTCATTTTATGAATTAAAATCTTTTTGTCAGAAGAGCGTTTAAAAAAAGATATTTGAATCAAATCTTTAATCACACATTTATCCATTTCTAAATATTATTTTTCACTTCAAATCTCTTTAATTTTTTTTTTACTTTTACCATTTGCTAGTATAAAATTGCAATAATGACTTTGTTTTTGGTTTATTTCCAACCTCTACATAGGAGTAAGAAACTCTCATGCATTCATATACTCTTTTGCTTTGTATTTACTATGAGCGGTTCAATTTTTTTACTGAACCATTTGCCCATATAAAACAGCAACCGTAACTTTGATTGCAGTTTTTATTCTGAACGTTAGTATATTTTAAGAGGAATGTATTTTCTCTTTTATTAATTATAAGTAATGTTGGGTGTAACTAATATATGTATGTGTGGTTTTGTTTGTATTATACGTTTTGTGTTTATGTTAATCTGTTTGGAAAAGCTATTATAAAAAATGTTAAGTAGCAAAATAGCAAGATTATTTACCTAATAAAAAAAAAATCTAAAAAGGAAGTTTTGTTAAGGTGTTCGGTGAACACTCTGAACCATTCGACGCCTCGCCTCTGCTTGTAACTGAGTTTTATTATTTCTTACCTTTACATTATTAATTAGCATTTAGTTTTACTCACATCTGTAACGATAGGTCTCAAATTGACTTAAAACTGTTAGTTATATTCAGGTGCACGGGGTATATTAAATACCTATTAATATTAACCTATTGTTTCTATTTATTCTGTATAAATAACCAAACAAAACCGCTTTTACTTTTTATAAAGATTAATTTATTAAAATGATATATACTTTGATAATTTTAGACCTGTAATATCTCAACTAGAAATACAACACTACTTGGTGCAGCCCAAAAACGTTACGAATACGGACTGTTTCATAAGTTTTTACGTGGGATAGAAAAAAACCGCTGCCAAACATCCCGCGAACAAATTTAAATAAAGGTATATTGTCTGTTGATTTTTAAAAATTATATAGATTAATTCAGATTTTATTTTAGGTCAAAAGCACCCTGAAACTGTTATACCTATTAAGGCATAATAAAAATATCTGATTTCTTTTAACAATTATGGTCAGTAAGATCAAGAGGGCTAATAATACAAAAATGTGTTACTACTACAGTATTAATAGTAGTAAAAGTATGTAATCTACTTTTTAGGTTCATAAATACACGCCGAATACATATACTATTACAAGTAATATTCTAGGACATTTGGTGATTGAACCTGTTTTTAAACACAGGACGCAATGAAAACATCTATTGAAACTTTAAAAAAGACTTCCAATGGCCCCATAAATAACTGTTACACGAGTTTTAAAAACGAAGATTAATCAAGTAAGGTCGAACTCGAGTGGTCGTGTGAATAGATATGTGTGACTATGTAGATAAAGCAATCAAAGAAGCAGAATAATTATAAAAATCATAACTACGCTACTTATATTACGGTTGCATCCCGCCTGAAACTCTTAAAGAAGTCCTTAAGACACGATCAAAATTATATGACATAGTAAAGAAATATCACCTAATTTTTGACTTACCTGTACAGTTGCATAAATATTAGCAAAAAGTCAGTAAGACAAATCGTCGAAAAGAAATGCTGATTTTTGTTAATGTTTATATCTGTGATTGAGTTAATCATGTAAGTGAATAATCAGACTCAGATCAATCTGAGTTTAGAGTAACGTTTAATTCTGAGTTCTAATAGTCAGGAATATAAATAATGTACTAAGGACAAATGTGAACTAAAGTTTTAAACCTTTAGTAAAGTGATCGGTGATATAGATTAAAATATCGATTCATTAAATAATACACTAATAACATATAAAATAAAGTTTAAGCTAATTGTGAAAACTAAAATATGCTATATACTAAAGAAACGATACATTAAATTTAAAATATTTATATAAATTTGTAACTAATCTTTGAGAAAAATAAAAAGATACAAACATTTTTGAAATAAAGGTTAAAATGATATGTGAAATAGAGGTTCCAAATTAAGTATGGAATCTAAATTAAAGTATAATAATAGTTATGATGTATAAATTCAACCATAGTTAAAGACTATAAAATTGTACATTGTAAATAACTAATAAATAATATGAACTGATATTATGAAATGAAACAGTGCTTTTTATATATAACTTTGATATATTACATTACAGTTTTGGATATTGGATATATCAAGTAATATTTGATTTACAACACATATTTGGATTCAATATATAATAGATATATAATAGAAAAAATTATTTATTTTTCCAACTGCTCTGCTCAATCGTTCTAAATTGCATACGTCTAAACCTAATAAATTGCTAAGTCGCTTTTACTGAGTTGCTAAAATTTCAATTAGTATAGATTTCAGTTTTCTTTTACTACATATTACTCCAGGTTTCCACCATTCACACCTATTAATATGAACATCAAAATCCATAAAACGGTTTGTCATCCTCCTGCTTGTCCTCCTGCTTGTCGTCCTCCTAGTCACCTAGCCGAGATATAGGCTTTTTAGTTACGAACCTAAAAAATGCCAATTTGCGTCGCGAAAACATATTCCTATATACTCCTATCATATTCCTGTCTAAATAATATACTCTATGCACTCAATTTCGGTAAAACACTTTTTCGGCTTGTTATTCTTATGAGTTTTGAATATATCTGCTTATAAATAAACACGAGATATTAAGAATGGAATTATGGACCAGCAGAAACCTCATTGGTAAGCACTGGGGCCTTAATCCAAAACTCAGCCTTTGGATGTACACATCTATTGCCAGACCAATTGTAACTTATGGGTCAGCTATCTGGTACAAAAAAGCACAACAGAAGGCTGTGATAGATAAACTTCGTAAGCTGCAGAGATTAGCCTGCATAATGACAAGTGGAGCGACGAGAACTACCCCGACAACAGCCCTAGAAGTTGCATTGGGGCTCCCCCCACTTCACCTACTAGTCAAAAAGGAAGCAATGACTTTTATGGCCAAGCTACAGTTGACTAACAATCAATCAACAAGACTACTCGATAACTCCCTGCTAGGTAGGGAAATGCAAAGAGAGGAAGGACTAAATATCACCATATCTGACATTTGTTTACCTTAATTCAACTTTCACCAAAAGTTCCTAATACTAATACCAGACAGAAATGATGGAAGGAGTGGGGGCGGGAGTATATGGAGTAAGACCTAAAGAGAAAATATTTGCGAGTATGAGTAAAGAAAACTCAGTTTTTCAGGCTGAAGTACACGCAATTGATTTATGTCTCAAGGTATATAAAGGTAAACCCGTCACAGGAAAAAACATATATATCTTTTCTGACAGTAAATCGGCACTCCTGGCACTACGCTCACCTCGAGTAACCTCAAAAATAGTGTGGGAATGACTTCTACTTCTCAAAGACCTTGCTGAAAGGAACAGAGTCCACTTAATATGGATTCCAGGGTACAGCGGTTTTGGGGGAAACGAAAAAGCAGATGAACTAGCGAGAAAAGGGGCGGCCTCATACTATATTGGGCCACAACCATTCTGCGGTCGTTCGTGAAGCTTTTTCAAACTTAAAACTAATGAATGGCTGGAAAGAGCAGCTCAGAATGATTGGGATAATACAATTACCTGCAGACAAGCAAAAGAATCCATGCCGTTTCGATCAAAAGCCAGAACTAGGGAGCTACTTATGCTGAACAGAAGTGGCATCCGACTTGTCACAGGTTTTCTAACTGGACACTGCGGAGTTAAAAAACATCTATTGAATTACTAGGTATTACTGGAGACGATAGCTGTAGACTTTGTTACGAAGAAGAGGAAACAGCAGAACACATATTGTGTCACTTTGATAGTCTTGCAAGACTCAGACTTCGCTACTTATCCATTGCCTATCCGCTTATAACGGAATTAGGCAACATCTCTCCAAAGGATATACTGGCATTCTTAACTGCTACTCGTCTATGGAACTGAAGTGGGTATGTCACAATAATCCTCGAGGATGCAGTGACGCGGTGACTACTTCCCAACCCTTCTTTTAAAAAAACAAAAAAAAAAAGAATGGAATTTAATATATGTTATTGTAAATATAATCTAAAATATAAAAATTGAGTGATGTATTGATTTGTAGTTTTACAAAGTTATAGTCTAATAACTAGGTTACCTATACGTTGAAATCGGCATAATTCGGTGTTGACAAAGATAAAGCCACTGGTTAAACTAAGATAAACTGAATAAACAAATTTTCAGATTTTTGTTTATGTATTTGGCATACTCAAGAGCAATGAATATAGGAATGCTTATTATAGGCACTCAAACCTATCTCAACCGAATTGTTGAATCAAGAGAATCAAGAGTGCAATTGGAAATTAATTTATCCCAAATTTAATGCAAATTAATTAATTACAGACCTAAGTTTACCCTACAAGAAGAAAGTGGAAATCTTTAGATTATATAGCAGACTTTTAATTGTGCCAATACAATATTTACTAATATATAATATATATTTAAAAATTCCCTGAAACCAGATTATAACTTGATGAAGTAAGAGTTTTAGAATAATAGAATGACATATGCTGAAACCATCATAACTATCTATTATCTATGGTAATATAAATAATATAATTTCATTCAAAAGCTGAGTCATAAATAAATTCATAATGAAAAAATCAAATAATTAAAGAGCAAATATTTTTAGACACTTATAAGTATAAGAATATTAGTACAATATTCAAAAATTCAATATGTGATATTTAAGAACACATCCAAGGATATCGATATTTTAAGCGATAATTTATTGAAGCTGTACAAGATTCTTATATTAACAGAATATATCTAATACAATACAATTATCTGAAGAATGGAAATTACATGTATTCAGATGGAGCCCTATAAACTCCGAAAGGATTCTTACGAGTTGGAGCCCCTTACAAGTAATTTGTCTATGCTAGTACTTCATACTCGAGTGGTCGTGTGAATAGATATGTGTGACTATGTAGATAAAGCAATCAAAGAAGCAGAATAATTATAAAAATCATAACTACGCTACTTATATTACGGTTGCATCCCGCCTGAAACTCTTAAAGAAGTCCTTAAGACACGATCAAAATTATATGACATAGTAAAGAAATATCACCTAATTTTTGACTTACCTGTACAGTTGCATAAATATTAGCAAAAAGTCAGTAAGACAAATCGTCGAAAAGAAATGCTGATTTTTGTTAATGTTTATATCTGTGATTGAGTTAATCATGTAAGTGAATAATCAGACTCAGATCAATCTGAGTTTAGAGTAACGTTTAATTCTGAGTTCTAATAGTCAGGAATATAAATAATGTACTAAGGACAAATGTGAACTAAAGTTTTAAACCTTTAGTAAAGTGATCGGTGATATAGATTAAAATATCGATTCATTAAATAATACACTAATAACATATAAAATAAAGTTTAAGCTAATTGTGAAAACTAAAATATGCTATATACTAAAGAAACGATACATTAAATTTAAAATATTTATATAAATTTGTAACTAATCTTTGAGAAAAATAAAAAGATACAAACATTTTTGAAATAAAGGTTAAAATGATATGTGAAATAGAGGTTCCAAATTAAGTATGGAATCTAAATTAAAGTATAATAATAGTTATGATGTATAAATTCAACCATAGTTAAAGACTATAAAATTGTACATTGTAAATAACTAATAAATAATATGAACTGATATTATGAAATGAAACAGTGCTTTTTATATATAACTTTGATATATTACATTACAGTTTTGGATATTGGATATATCAAGTAATATTTGATTTACAACACATATTTGGATTCAATATATAATAGATATATAATAGAAAAAATTATTTATTTTTCCAACTGCTCTGCTCAATCGTTCTAAATTGCATACGTCTAAACCTAATAAATTGCTAAGTCGCTTTTACTGAGTTGCTAAAATTTCAATTAGTATAGATTTCAGTTTTCTTTTACTACATATTACTCCAGGTTTCCACCATTCACACCTATTAATATGAACATCAAAATCCATAAAACGGTTTGTCATCCTCCTGCTTGTCCTCCTGCTTGTCGTCCTCCTAGTCACCTAGCCGAGATATAGGCTTTTTAGTTACGAACCTAAAAAATGCCAATTTGCGTCGCGAAAACATATTCCTATATACTCCTATCATATTCCTGTCTAAATAATATACTCTATGCACTCAATTTCGGTAAAACACTTTTTCGGCTTGTTATTCTTATGAGTTTTGAATATATCTGCTTATAAATAAACACGAGATATTAAGAATGGAATTATGGACCAGCAGAAACCTCATTGGTAAGCACTGGGGCCTTAATCCAAAACTCAGCCTTTGGATGTACACATCTATTGCCAGACCAATTGTAACTTATGGGTCAGCTATCTGGTACAAAAAAGCACAACAGAAGGCTGTGATAGATAAACTTCGTAAGCTGCAGAGATTAGCCTGCATAATGACAAGTGGAGCGACGAGAACTACCCCGACAACAGCCCTAGAAGTTGCATTGGGGCTCCCCCCACTTCACCTACTAGTCAAAAAGGAAGCAATGACTTTTATGGCCAAGCTACAGTTGACTAACAATCAATCAACAAGACTACTCGATAACTCCCTGCTAGGTAGGGAAATGCAAAGAGAGGAAGGACTAAATATCACCATATCTGACATTTGTTTACCTTAATTCAACTTTCACCAAAAGTTCCTAATACTAATACCAGACAGAAATGATGGAAGGAGTGGGGGCGGGAGTATATGGAGTAAGACCTAAAGAGAAAATATTTGCGAGTATGAGTAAAGAAAACTCAGTTTTTCAGGCTGAAGTACACGCAATTGATTTATGTCTCAAGGTATATAAAGGTAAACCCGTCACAGGAAAAAACATATATATCTTTTCTGACAGTAAATCGGCACTCCTGGCACTACGCTCACCTCGAGTAACCTCAAAAATAGTGTGGGAATGACTTCTACTTCTCAAAGACCTTGCTGAAAGGAACAGAGTCCACTTAATATGGATTCCAGGGTACAGCGGTTTTGGGGGAAACGAAAAAGCAGATGAACTAGCGAGAAAAGGGGCGGCCTCATACTATATTGGGCCACAACCATTCTGCGGTCGTTCGTGAAGCTTTTTCAAACTTAAAACTAATGAATGGCTGGAAAGAGCAGCTCAGAATGATTGGGATAATACAATTACCTGCAGACAAGCAAAAGAATCCATGCCGTTTCGATCAAAAGCCAGAACTAGGGAGCTACTTATGCTGAACAGAAGTGGCATCCGACTTGTCACAGGTTTTCTAACTGGACACTGCGGAGTTAAAAAACATCTATTGAATTACTAGGTATTACTGGAGACGATAGCTGTAGACTTTGTTACGAAGAAGAGGAAACAGCAGAACACATATTGTGTCACTTTGATAGTCTTGCAAGACTCAGACTTCGCTACTTATCCATTGCCTATCCGCTTATAACGGAATTAGGCAACATCTCTCCAAAGGATATACTGGCATTCTTAACTGCTACTCGTCTATGGAACTGAAGTGGGTATGTCACAATAATCCTCGAGGATGCAGTGACGCGGTGACTACTTCCCAACCCTTCTTTTAAAAAAACAAAAAAAAAAAGAATGGAATTTAATATATGTTATTGTAAATATAATCTAAAATATAAAAATTGAGTGATGTATTGATTTGTAGTTTTACAAAGTTATAGTCTAATAACTAGGTTACCTATACGTTGAAATCGGCATAATTCGGTGTTGACAAAGATAAAGCCACTGGTTAAACTAAGATAAACTGAATAAACAAATTTTCAGATTTTTGTTTATGTATTTGGCATACTCAAGAGCAATGAATATAGGAATGCTTATTATAGGCACTCAAACCTATCTCAACCGAATTGTTGAATCAAGAGAATCAAGAGTGCAATTGGAAATTAATTTATCCCAAATTTAATGCAAATTAATTAATTACAGACCTAAGTTTACCCTACAAGAAGAAAGTGGAAATCTTTAGATTATATAGCAGACTTTTAATTGTGCCAATACAATATTTACTAATATATAATATATATTTAAAAATTCCCTGAAACCAGATTATAACTTGATGAAGTAAGAGTTTTAGAATAATAGAATGACATATGCTGAAACCATCATAACTATCTATTATCTATGGTAATATAAATAATATAATTTCATTCAAAAGCTGAGTCATAAATAAATTCATAATGAAAAAATCAAATAATTAAAGAGCAAATATTTTTAGACACTTATAAGTATAAGAATATTAGTACAATATTCAAAAATTCAATATGTGATATTTAAGAACACATCCAAGGATATCGATATTTTAAGCGATAATTTATTGAAGCTGTACAAGATTCTTATATTAACAGAATATATCTAATACAATACAATTATCTGAAGAATGGAAATTACATGTATTCAGATGGAGCCCTATAAACTCCGAAAGGATTCTTACGAGTTGGAGCCCCTTACAAGTAATTTGTCTATGCTAGTACTTCATACTCATGGATTACAGAATCAACGATTTCACGTGACTCATCAAACTCCGAAAGGTCATTCTTAAACATAGTTTCACAACGAAGCTTTCGTGGAAAAGCTGCGACTTGTATGCTAGCTGAATCCCATGGTATGAATTGTGCGAAATGACTTGAGTTGGATCGACTCGTCCTTGAAAAATGTATTTATATTAAATGTATATTTAATGGAAAATTTTTTAATTAATAACGTAATTTTAAATAAAATTAAATTGATATTTTATATTGTCATATATTATAAAATAAATATGTATATAATATCATAGATCATATGAACACCGTCGCTCTTATATTCCAATTATATATGTATATATAAGGCGTTAAATATAACACATATCTTACCGACATTGAACTAGTTTAGACGATATATATTTGCAATGAAATTTTACCAGACATTATCTCCATAGCAAATACAATCATACCATCCAAAAGGAAAAAATATATTTTAATACTTAAAACATCAAATAAATGACGGAAAAGAGCTATATATTTCGGCAAAAATACAAACAAAACCATTATCAAACATCTACATCGAACTTGAAATAATAGTCCAAAAAGCAGATAGATGGAACTTAGTTAGCCAACATCTATAAATTAACAATTCAAATAACACAGCACAAAATAATATATAAAACATTTTTGAACATTTTTAAAGTATTTTCCACAGTAAATATTTTTCATAGACCATGAAACTGAATGACAAAAACCCAGTTTATAAAGAAAATTAGCGTTTACCGCATAGTTATTCGAATTATTGCAATCAATAATCAAGTAAAAGACTTAATTTCTCCATTATTATAGTTTGATTCTCCATTATTAGTAGTACCAAACAAAAAAGTGGTCAGGCGACGATAAGATATGTTAAATCGTAGGTGTCAGCTGAAATAAAAGACTGTAAACAAAAACTTCCATTAATAAGGCTAGAAGGTTTGCTGGAGCAGGTAGGTAAAAACATATATTTCCCCGCCAAATAGAACTTAATGTTATCAATATCAATATAACAGTTTCAACATACGTTGGCCATCTCTTTAAATCGTTTAAACCTAAACGCTTTTCTTTACGTTAATGATATCACTGTTTTTGTATATTTCATGCAATATCATAACTATTGTAGCGTGCATAAGCATATGCTATGTGAGTAAATAAGCATGCTGATAATTATTATAACTACATTGCACTTTGTGCAATATGAGCCCTACCGTCCGTTTGACCATAGCATTTAAAAGTTAATTGATCATGTGTTAGTTATCATTATATCCCAGTACCAGCAATAAGGAGTAAAAAGGCCTTTTTAAAGGCCTTTTTCTGCAGTAAGTAGTACTTACACACTTGTATTTTTTACTATTTCTTTTTTGTTCTGGATGAGCCAATATCGGAGGCCTTACACACTCGCTGCGTAGAAAAGGCCTTTAAAAAGCACTGCAACACAAATTCTGAGGAAGGCCTTACACACTCGCTGCGTAGAAAAGGCCTTTATGAAGCACTTAAAATATGAATATATATGTACTTAATTATATTTATTAAAATTCCAATATCTTTTATATTATAATAAAATTTATTTAAATTAAAATTATTAACATGATTATAAATTAAATAATATTAACATTTTTTAAACTAATAATATTATGAAACTATCTATAACTATACCTAGAATTTATTTAAATTTAAATTAACATTATTATAAATTAAATAATATAATATTAACATTTTTCAAACTAATAATATTATGAAACTATCTAAAACTATACCTAAAATTTATTTAAACTTAAATTAATATTATTAAACTAATAATATTGTAAAACTATTTATAACTATATCTAGTTAATCTCTTTTGTTAATTTTTTTTTGATGCAAGCACTCTATAATATCTGTTTTTTGCAACCTTGAAACCTGCAGCTTCTTCAGTATCTGCAGCTTCTGTAATATAATGCAATATTAGACAATGTGTATGTTGATTTTAAAATTAAACAAACTGAAAAATATTTATACTAACTGAAAAAATATGCACTAATGACAACTTTACATATAATTCCAATCAGGTATAAAAGTACACTTACAATTGTTTTGTTACAATTTTTACGTACAATTTTCCACTGTTTTGCACTATTATTTAATATTTATGGTTCAGTTGTCTTTTCATTTATTTTAATTAGTTTATTTAATTATTTAATTAGTTTATATATTTTTATTACTTTTAATAAGCACTATTTATAAATTATTTCACTCGCGATCAGCTTACTTTCGAATTTACGAATGGACTAATTTTGTTAGAATTTCATAACTTGCAATAATTTAACTTAACAAAGAAGAGACAGTAGTCTAGACTACAACGAAATAAAGCAAAGGTAAGTCAAAACGAAAAAAAATAGATATACTTAAAAACAAAACATGCAAATATGATTTAAACACCGCTTGCGTGTACGCAATGCGCATCAACTCCTTTAGTGACGCCTTCTTAGTAAAGGCGTTTTTAAAGTACTTTAACAAAAGGCATGTGAATTTCATTACACTTTCTGATGGAGTGCTTTTAAAAGGCTTTTTTTGACAAGGCCATGAGTATTCTGCTACTGGGATATTACAATTGCTCATAAAATAAGGAATAAACAGATAAAAACATATTTTTCAAATCAATGTAATTATACATGATTAAAGCATTCGTCTTGTTTTATCCTCTATACAGAATGTATTATTACACCCAAAAGCATTACGTGTTAGAAGTAAATATTTACCCACATTTTCATCACAATGGTTTGATTTGATAAATTTTATATATATTGTACAATAACCAGCCATCTGATAAACAGACATGCACAAAAATATTTTGAACATAAATTTTTCGTTGTATAAAATATACATTCAACAACTGTGGCAACGAAGATGGAATGCAGAAAGAAAAGGAAGATTAAAGCAAGATTGATCCCAGATGCGGCAGAATGGTCAGACATGAAAACTGGCGAAGTAAACTATAATTCAATTCCTTTCTGGTCATAGATATTTTCAAAAATACCTTTTCCACATTGGCAAAGCAAATGATCCGAAATGCATATACGGAGATGCAGACAAAGACAACGCTGAGCACACCATCTTTAAATGCAACAAATGGAACACTGCAAGAACATCACTTGAAACAATAGTCGGTGAAATAAACGTCGAAAATATCACAACGAAAATAATGCTATCTGAAGAAAACTGGACAGCTAACGGAAAAACTACGATTTAAAAAATGGCCAATTTAAAAAAAAAAATAAATAAATCTAAGCTAGACCTGGACGCAGGCTAACGAAGAAAAATAAAAAAATTTTAATGGAAAACCTATATAGGGAGCCTATCCTAAAGTATTTCCGATAAAGTTCCAGGGTAGAAAATATCTGGTACATTAGGGAGATTGTTAATAGTCCGTGCAAACCGAGCAAAACATGAAAACAATTATAAAGTATCACTTGATAAGCAAATCAAAAAACATAAATGTAATGCTTGTGAACTTTATAGAATAATAAAATATTGTTGCAGTTCATATATATATTGATATATATTTTATAATCTAATAAACGAATCTGCAAAATACAAATGAATTATTTTATATTTTTATTTATTATTTTGGGGTGCTGACTCTGAGCTTCAAAATTTGACAGGGCACTGTTACTTGCAGTCTCAAAAAATTTTTTACTAATAATTATATATGAGAAATAATTCCAAGGTGGTAGGTATTTGGCAGTACTCGTAACAGCTATATGGTCAGCCAAAAAGTCAATTAATTTAAATAGTAATAAAAGAATTGTTTTTGTTGTAGTACACTACTTTTCGAAACCACAATTAATTGTTACAATTGATATAATTAACAAAATTTCAATTTAGATTTGCCTCTCTCAATTTTAGCATGAAAAACAGTATTAATACTTTGAAAATAACAAAAACCATTATTATTATTGCTTTTATATGTAGCTGATAAAGCAATATTTGAAATTATTTTAGCGATTAATTTCATAGTATACAATAATAAATGTATGTAGGAAAGACAAATGTTGGTTTGCATGTTTTATATGTTACTTTTGTAATTTTAAGCATAATTTTTAAGATAATAAATTTAAAAAATTCTCCATAAACATATGAATAGCAATAACTATAAGTTTTTGCTATAATATCTGATATGCAGTCATGGAAGCAAATACCACACGTCATTACTTTAAAGCTAAATTACTCTCTGTAGGGTGCACGCAAAGTGTCAAAATCAATTTTTGACATTTCGTGTGCATGACATTTGCAAGCAAGAAGGTGCAGTGCATTTGTGTGGAGTTTGTTGTTAATGTTGGAATAGTGCGTGATTCATTTGTAAAGATAGCGAACAATTGATTAAATTATTTAAAACTGATATATGCATTTTTGAAAAGGCTCCAATGGCGGCTACACTTAAACCATATTTAACAGCCGTTCGGCATTCGCTTGCAGCTGCGATGTGTTTACAAGATTTTCCCTCACAGGTAGTGGAGCGTCACAACAAACCGGAGGTTGAAGTCTGTTCCAGCAAAGAACTGGTACTTACACCTATTATTGTATCCCGAAATGAACGTGAACGTGTACTTATCGAACCATCCATCAATTCGGTACGTGTTAGTATCTCTGTTAAACAAGCCGACGAGATTGAAAAAATTCTTTGCCATAAGTTCACACGTTTTATGATGAGACGAGCTGAATCCTTCATAATACTACGTAGAAAACCAATTGATGGCTATGATATAAGCTTCCTTATTACCAACTTTCATACAGAACAAATGTACAAACATAAATTAGTGGACTTTGTTATAAGTTTCATGGAAGAGATTGACAAGGAGATCAGTGAAATGAAATTGGCAGTGAACGCAAGGGCACGTACCTGCGCAGAAGAATTCCTTAAGCGATTTTAGACATGATCATTTCTTGCAAAAATATATTTATATTATTAGTAAACCATGTAATTATCGAATTGTTTTCAATTTCAATTTAATGGACCTATTTCGGCCCCAATAAAAAGTATTTTATTTCTTCCTAAAATAAATTTCTCTCTACTATAAAAATCGACAATGAAAAAGTAGATATTGCTGTGTTATTTTTATTCTAAAACACTGGCATTTTGGTTACAAATGAGTGAATCCATCGGTAGCAGTATATTCGATAGCAATAAAAAAATTTTAATTATTTTTTTTAAAAAAAAGGCATTCAAACCTGTTGCAAAAATATAATCACGTCAGTGTTTAAGATATTGGTTTCTCGTTTTACTCAATATCAAAATTACTCTATTTAGTCGCTAAGAATTCATTTTCACTGTTTTAAATTATATAATATCCAATGACATAATTTAAAGCTGTAGTTTATAAGCTCGTTCTAATTTAGAGCACGGCAAGTGCTTTGGTTAATGTCACTAATTAAATAAAAAAGTGACCAAAACCTGGGACTAGAGCACTGAAAGTTTGTGCAGCATTGGCTACGTGTGGATAAACACGATAAGTCATCGCTTCTAAATTGACAGGCACGAGTTCTAAGCCTGGCACTTGCAGTCCAACTGATGATGAGTACTCGGCAACACTCGAAACAGCATTGTATGGTCAACCAAACTTCAATAAATATAGCTAGAATATAGCTTCTTTGTCACCATATAAAGAAAGCGTAACTTTTTCAGCGACACTAATACTTACTTCAATATCAAATCACATAAAAAAATTGTAGCATAGTCAGTGATTGAAACATTGATTCACTCTTATTTCGAAATTAAAGCGGATACGAAATTAATCAAGTTTTAATTTGACCAATTAATCAAAACATGTGAAGCATTTTGATAGACCACTTGAATCTGATCAGTTTGTAAACAAATAAGATGGATGGTAAAAAAAGCTTTTTGTATATAATTAATTTATCTTATATGATTTATAGTGCACCTCGGTGCGAGTATAACAAATGTAAAGCAAGAGTATCGAAGCTTATTTTGACTATGACGAATGTGAAGCAGTGGTTTATCTTTTATATTAGTATGGAATATTTCACGATAATTTTTTAAAAAGTGGGATGACGCACTGCAATTGAGCACAGACAATTAGTGCTAACCCATTTTAAGAACGGTCAACCTCCGCGGAAAATTGCGGAATTTGTTAATTTGAGTCGCTCCACTGTGCAGAGCATCATTAACCGCTTTGTTCGTGAGAATACGACTCAAAATATGGGCAGAGAATTCGATTAATGGTCGAGTACCTAAAAAAATTCTTTATAATCAAAAAAAATCAGAGCAATCGGCTTGCTTATGCTAAGAAGCATGCCCACAAAAAATTAGACTTCAGGAACAGCGTCAGAGGATCGGCTTGGTCCTCTCAGCGTCGTTGCTATCTAGGTTCAGGTATCTTTCGTTATTTTGTTTGTGTTGTGTTGTTATTATCTCGTTGCTGATGAACATAATTTACGATTTTTAAATTACTTGTATTTAATATAATTATTGCTAATTAAAACTCTCACACAAAAATATGAACTTATAAAAAATATTATAATATTTTAAATTATTATAGTATTTTAAATTTTAATTCATTATAATTATTATTAATTTTTTTGTACGGAATTACAAAAACAACTACCTTGTATGAAAAATGCATTTTATAATTTCATTTTAAAAATATTCGGCAGGTTAGCGCCAATTATTTATGATTTTTATATTTATAACGCAAGAACAACAGTTATTTGTGCGTTTCAAAATAAAAAGCAGAGTTTTAAGAGTTATTTCTGCGCGAAAAAATAAAAGGCACATAAAATAATCATTTTTGAGGGATATAATATAAAGCAAATTTAATTGTTATTTTTTGAGTTTTATTTTAGTATGCTCATATATGAAAAGCATGCATAATATTAAGGATAAAAGTTGTTAGAATGATAACTATATACTTAAATATGAACTTTTTGTTGCTGCTTTTTTTCATAAACATTTTTGAAATAACTTTTATTTTAGGTTTTTGAATAAGGCTTACCAAGTAAAAATGTTAATCATTTTAGTTTTTATAGAAATATTATTTTAAACCTTATGATAATTATATTTTACGAACTGTCTGTACTTATTTTTGTAAATAATGACTACTGTAAAATAAAAATAACAAAATAGAGGCTCATATTACTTGAAAACAATTTATTGGTATTTAAAATAGAACTCTGTAAATATTTACGTTAAAATTATTTGGAACACTTATACGTTGTGTGATATGTGTGGTCTTATACCCATATCACATTACAGCCCGAATGTTATTATGACACCATGCACTATTAAACAAGTCATTTTTATATTAAAGAACATATTTATTGCCACCACTGTAAATGACAGTTGTCAAATGAAAACTAAAAAACAAATCAAGTAAATAAAGAAAATTACTTAAATTTAAAAATGCCTGAATAAACATAATTAACGTTAATAGAAATTATTAATAATCTAACAATATCAATTTACAATGATATTATAAAATAAATTGACAATGTAAATTTAAAATAAAGACAGTTGCACTGAACAACAAAAATTATCTAAAAGTTAAATAAAATTAATCAGTAGCAATTAAAAAGATGAACACAACGCATAATATCTTTTCAAAGAAATTATTACTGGAAAAATTAAACAAGTGACAGAGAGATGAATCGATTTTCGGTATTTATATACTTGGCGTCTTGGAGAGTGATGAAACCCATGAGCAAAAAGCAGATGCTTTACAGGATCTGTTAGGTGCAGTGGTGGTGAGTTTGTGACAATAAGATTAAGTGTTTATAACATTACTTTGATCCTGTTTTAGGGTGATACAAGTGGTTTAGTTGAAATGATATTCGAAAAATGGAAAGAGCTAATGCCACAGAAGGAAGAACCAGCCAAACCTGCTCCTATTGACGTTAATGAGCAATTGGCAAAGTTGTTGGAAGCACAAAAAATACAACCTGTTAACAAGGAACGTCAATATACAGAAGAAGAGCGTCGGATACGTGAACAAATATTAGCACAATTATCAGAGGTGACACTAACAAATATTTAAATTGTGAAACTATTCCATATAAAACATATGCCTTTATTCGTCGATTCAGTGACTAGTGGGAATTTATAAATGTCTGTTTTGCATTAAGCTTGGGTGTAATTTATTTATAATAACAATTAATATGAACATAAAAGACTGGTTTCTCGCTAAAGCGATTATAGGAAAGACAAAATGATATTTTACATAAACATAATTTAGTTTTGAATAATTAGTGCCTAAAAAGTTTCGGATATAATAATCCACTCTATAAGGAAATGCAATAAATTAGACACCATTTAAAGAAAATTGAGTCTTGATTATAATTTAGAGTGAACTTTCCAATTATGGTTAGAGAAACTAACTAAAAAACTTAGAGGATTATGATATGTAAAAAGAGCTCTAATAGTTGATGGATTGATTATATAGTGACTTGAAAGATTAATAACCTGCATTACAAATAGTGAAACTTCAGCAAAAATGGGGTAATTAAATGTATTTGACTCTGTATTTAATCTATATTTGGCTATGAATTCCATTGTTAACTATAATCGTGAATTGATTAAGCTTAATCAAGATATTAACAAATATAAGTCTTGACTGAAATATACCAATAATTTTATTGCATTAACTGTTGTTGTTGTAACCAAACGCCCATCTCACAGCAAGCACATAAAAGGTTGACAAGACTTTGTACAATGGAGTGAGATGAGGAAGGAAGAATGAAAGACGCAGGTGTAGGTACTGGTATAGGGGTTGTTTTTAACATGGATCCAGATGAAATATCTGCACTCGTCTATATCAGTTTTGTAACTTCAAAATATCTTGATTATATTGTTAATAAATTAAAATTTTGTTATTACTAGAGAGCACCTAGTCTAAGTTTAATAAGAATTTAGCTGTTTTTAAATTTTTCGCATATATGTAAGTTCTGTGTAATATAGTAAAGTTAGTACCTTTTAGGAAGTAGAAATATATCGGAAAACATATTCCCTATGAGTTAAATAATATAAAAAATAATAAAAAATATGTATTTATAAGAAATAGGTGTGTCATTAGTCTAGGGTGCAAGCTATAAAGGTTCTTACTCTATATTATTTATCCGTCCTTTTCCTTTACTTAAGCTACTATCTAACTACCTATTTAAAATTATGATTATAATAATTTCATTAACTATTTAAACTCAAACTAATTTTTAATTAAAAAGAAGTCAATAAAATATTAATTTGTACTTATAGACAATGTTGCTTATAAATCCCTATCAAAGCTGTTATTGAATACAATTTGGAATGTGATGACATCACGTGGCTTGCTGTTTACTGCCTTCCACTGACTAGGTCTATTAAATTATGTGATATTAAGTCAATGTCGTCACTAAAATATTAGACCTGCCGGATTCTGTATCTGATGTTTTCCTTTCACATTTAATACGAATTACAAGTGCGATGGATGTAGAAATCTTCAAGGATGTAATCGAAATTTGTTTGAGAAAACCTATGCGATGTAAAAGAAGGAAGGGATTAAAATTTCGATATTAGTTAAAAAGAGTTTTAAATGGAAAGTAATATTAACAGAAAGTTTGACCAAATATGCACCTATCCAAGAAGAAATGTGTATGCAAGACGAATATATGTTAATGTTATACCCTCTAATGACAAATGAGGAATGATTGTAAAAATTTAAAAGAACAAGTTACAAAGTAAACTTTTACATATATTTGTATTTTAAAATTTATATACAATATAATAATATTTATGTCTCATGTAGATATAATTGTATGACTTCAATGAAGACATTTTCTTAATAAAATAGAATATTAGAATCAAGAAAGTCACCAATGTTGCCAATTTTATTGTACATCAAAGTAGGATTCTATCAATTCTGGAAAATAGTTTCATCGCTTTTTATGGGTTGTAGAAAGTAAAAATCTTTTCTATTATAAAAAGTATAACCTAATGTGAAACAATTTTATGTTAAGTGCATATTTTTAAGTTGTCCTTTAATTTGCACCTGAATACTTTATTTATAATTTTCTTATTAAATTGAGTGATTTGTAAAAAATAAACTGATATAGTTTTTCAAAGTAGATAGATATTTTAGACGTTATCAGTACTATATCATGGCACCCCTGGAAAGTTATCGGGTACTCGCTGGATAATGAACTAATAGTGCGTACAGCGAGTCCGATCCCCAGGATTTGAAATTTGGGCCAATGAAAGACGTAAGGATGCCTCGGAATTGGAAATCGGATATCAGTTGACTACCATCGCAAACCAACAAAAGACAAAGCTTATCTAAACTATTTAACTATCTTTAAAATCTATCGTGAATGATTTTTGAAAGAAAATGGAAACAGTCAGCTGTTTATTGTTTACATTTGTTCCAAGTGTTAATGAATAAATTTAAATATTTTAAGAGTAATATTTTAACAAAATTTGTGAAAATTACTGATAGACTAGTAATTGTGAAGAAATGAATTATTTATAAAGGATTTTTGAATTTCTGTTTTTATAAATAAATGTATTTCATGAATAAAAACAGAACCCAAACGTTAAAATAAAAACAAAAAGTTATAAGACAATTGCAAGACAATTGTTTAGCGTACATTTCGGCCAGCATAGATTAGCATGCATTTTTTATCATATTTACGAGCCACCGAAATACTTCGTATTGCCTATATGTATTTTTAAATAAGGTATTTTTTTTAAATTCAACCGCGATTTTGCTTATATTTTTACTATATATAGTATATATTAATTTTACGTAAAATGTGTGAACACTTCACCAAATATACAATACAAATTTTCTTAGAGTTATTGCAATATTTCCCGCCACCACTGTAATTGACAGCTGTCAGACATCATAAGCAATAAAAATTAAGTAAATGAAAAGAAAAGTGCCGGAATTAAGAGTACAACACCAAAAATAGCCAAATAAGTCAGACGCCGTCAATCATTTATATAAATAAAGCAAATGATAATATTCAATATAAATCAACAAAATATATAACTTCACGTTATAAATTTTGTTGATTTATATGTAAACGTCGAATAACAGTGAATAAATTGTGAACTGTTTAAAATTTATTATAAAATTAATCATAACAATTAATAAAATTACAATATTAACATGACCGACAACCACGCTATTTTTAAAAAATGGTTATTGGAAAGATTACGCGAATGGCAGACAGATGAATCGATTTTCGGTAATTATATACTTGGCGTCTTGGAGAGTGATGAAACCCATGAGGAAAAAACAGATGCTTTACAGGATCTGTTAGGTGCAGTGGTGGTGAGTTTGTGACAATAATATTAAGTGTTTATAACATTACTTTGATCCTGTTTTAGGGTGATACAAGTGGTTTAGTTGAAATGATATTCGAAAAATGGAAAGAGCTAATGCCACAGAAGGAAGAAACAGCCAAAGCTGCTCCTATTGACGTTAATGAGCAATTGGCAAAGTTATTGGAAGCACAAAAAATACAACCTGTTAACAAGGAACGTCAATATACAGAAGAAGAGCGTCGGATACGTGAACAAATATTAGCACAATACTCAGAGGTGATACCAACAAAACATTTAAATTGTGAAACTATTCCATATAAAACATATGCCTTTATTCATCGATTCATTTTCATAAACATATGCAATTGCACATAGTGACTAATGGGAATTTATAAATGTCTGTTTTGCATTATGCTTGGGTATAGTTTATTACTCATAAAAATTAAAATAAACAAAATAGGCTACTTCATCGCCAATGTAAATATTTTGTGACCATTTTGTAAGAAAATTGACAAAATGGTTTAATGAATGTAGTTGCTTTAAATGTTATAGATAAAGGTATCTGCTATATAAGGTACAGTAGAGACACAAATTAGAACCACTTGGTTTTTTGGGTAGTTCAAATTTCTGGACTTTTTTAGTTCCTATAAAAAATAATCAACAAATTAAAACTCTACATAAAAACTTTATTTTACAGTTGAAATCAGTCTTCATTAAGCATTATTGTTTAAAATATTTAGTAGTTTGTTAGTTTTTTAGATTTAGTCACATTTTTTTGCAATGATATCGTTGCGGATAGTTAAAAGATTGGTCATCGAATCAATAGAAAACGAGTCATTCTTTTTGCATCAATTTCTCAAAATATTGACGCTTTCATTTGCTTCAGAATGCGACACATTTGGCGGGGGATTAGGAACGTTATATTCATTGTTATTTAAAGTATAATCATTGTTATTGAACTCATATTCAGATCCGTCTTGAAAAACATCTCTATTCCATTCATCGTTTTGCTCTGCACAGATCGAAATACTTGAGTCCAATTTTGCTAGAAGAACCAAATTTGTTTGGATTGCTTTAGTGTAGTCCTCATTTTCCCTAATTAAACGTACAAGTGGCATTTTATCATCGCTGTCGTAATGATCAGAGTCCGAATACAATACCTTGGACCCAGAGTTTTTCACTACTTTGTGAGGCAGCTTATCCCAAGCCTGTTTTAGAAGAGTTATTGCATTTCGGATGGAATGATGTTTTTAAAAATTATTCACTTCACCACCTTCAGCAATTATTTCGGCGAGAAACTTATTTCCATAATTGAGTTTTGTCAACCTTATAGGATTTTCGGTCATTGGTTACACAGCTGTTGTTACATTTGTTGAGAAGAAATATGCAACAATATCTCCATCGTCGCTTTTTCAGTTTTTCTATCGGAGCATGAACAGAACAGTTGTCAATAAGTAGAAGAGCGTTCGGAGTCAATTTATTTTCTACTAAAATTCGGGAAACCTGTTAAACAAGAAATATATTTTTAAATGATAAATTCAAAAACAGAAATTCTTTCTGTTTACGTCTTTAATAAATATCTTATGAAACCACTCATTTACACCACGCACTCACTCACAGATCTTTTTGCGCTGACTTAAAAACAATTTAAACAGATATTTTTCCATCGAAGGATTTTCAGCGCCAAGCAAAGATTTTTTGCTTCCTTTTCCATAAGTATCAGAAGCAGCAAAAGTATGGAATTAATGTAAGTGATAGCAGATTTTGTCACATTGTACTTTAAAGCGAAATAATTCGCTTGGACGCCCTTATAAAGCTTTTCTAATATCTCTGCTTTAGTTTCCACAAAGAGTGTTCATTTAAAGGCATCATTTAACTTTAAATAAACTTTTAAGTAGTTGTAAGTGGGGTACATGACCTGTTCGTTATACAGTATAGATGCCGTTTTAATTCAATCGACTTGAATGGTGAATGACTCTCAGTTATAACCGTTATCCTTACAAATACTGAAACCCCAACGAGTATGGTCAGCTCCGTTTGGTTGGTTCGATTAAAACATAGTTTCGGTTAGTTCTGAATTTTGAATCCTAGTTGCTTTCATTACTTTATATTCAATAAATTATAACTACGTCTCAAGCTACTTCAAAATTGTTGTACCTGGAGTACAACAACAACAACTGATAGTAATAGTGTTGTCATTTGAAATTTTTTTTAGTTCTTGTTAAAACCAAAGTACTCATCACTAAAATTTAAAATTTTAAAACATTTTGTGGCTATATTTCATAAAACTTTTTGTTTCCGTTTTACTGTTTTCTAGTAATCTACATTAAGGTATATATTTTTATCATTTAAATTTCTACCCAAAACATAGGTCCATAACAAATGATTTCCATTGAATTTCATTTAAAGAATAATGGTTCAATTTTTCTAGTCAACGTATTGCCGGCGTATTTCAAGTCTAGAGAGTTTGGTGTTAGATAAGCCATAGTATATTTCCGGGTATTAATTTTCGATATATTTTCTTACTAACGTTGTTGTCAAAGTTAAAGTTAATTCGTTGTTTGTCATTAGGAATCTTAGTGGTCTGCTTAGGGTTACACACTATTCATAAGATGCGATAAAGACTGCGGTTGATAAAGCCTCTCAAACATTGCCCGCTGCTGGCGATTTTATTGCAGGTGTCACTATCATATAAAAGTGCGATTTTAACATTGGTATTAAACGATTAGATGTCGCATAATGACCATAATGTATATTATTTTATAAATATAGTCGTAGGTGCCTGCAAAAACTTCGTAATAGAGAGGTCTTCGTTATAGAGAGAGAGGTCTTCGTTATAGAGAGGTCTTGGTAATAGAGAGGTCTTCGTTATAGAGAGCTCTTCGTTACAGAGAGGTCTTCGTACTAGAGAGGTCTTCGTTATGGAGAGGTCATCGTTATAGTGAGGTCTTCGTAATAGAGAGGTCTTCGTTATAGAGAGGTCTTCGTTATAGATAGGTCTTCGTTATAGAAAGGTCTTCGTTATAGAGAGGTATTGGTAATAGAGAGGTCTTCGTTATAGAGAGGTCTTCGTTATAGAGAGGTCTTGGTAATAGAGAGGTCTTCGTTATAGAGAGGTCACCGTTATAAAGAGGTCTTCGTAATAGAGAGGTCATCGTTATATAGAGATCTTCGTTATAGAGAGGTCTTCGTTATAGAGAGGTCTTGGTAATAGAGAGGTCTTCGTTATAGAGAGCTCTTCGTTATAGAGAGGTCTTCGTTATAGAGAGGTCTTCGTTATAGAGAGGTCATCGTTATAAAGAGGTCTTCATTATAGAGAGGTCTTCGTTATAGAGAGGTCATCGTTATAGAAAGGTCTTCATTATAGAGACGTTAAACAAATTTTCTGTTGTTGGGATTTTTTTTTGTGTTTTACTGGGCATTGTGTACGTATTTACTTTAAAAATATATATAATTCATGCTTATTAATATAAACATACAAAATATTAAAAGCATTAATCATATATTGGTTTGTATTTAGAAAAAATATTTTTATTAATTACTATTTAATTTATTATTATATAGAACTTAAAGTTCTATTATTTATTATTTTATTTAACTCGAAAATAGTCTATTATTTTTGCTTTAAATCTTTTTCTTGTCATTAAAGTATTTCAACGAGTTAATAGACTCAAAAATTTCTAAACCTCTCTAAAAATTCTCTACCATTCGTATTAAAAGGGAGAGCACACACATGTGTTTGGTGATTACTCTTTCATTTAAATTTTTTTTACTTTCAGCAAATTCACATGATGTTCTTTCTCACTTTCATCATTCTACTCGCGAGCCAAACAGTCCCCATTCTTATTATAAACTGAATAACATGTCCACGAGCTCATATCGAGTATGATACGTGTTAGTTGAATGTTAACTTGTGTTTGAATAAATTCGTTATAGATTTATGGTTATTTTGTATGCAAAAATTTGCTTAGATACCTGAATAAACTTTGTTATAGAAAGGAATTTGTTACAGAGAGGTTCGTCAAAGAGTGGTTTGACTGTAATATTATAGATGTGTACTATTTATTCTTAACAAATTTGCTAGGCACTAAATTCGTATCACTTAAAATAATAATTTTGTATGAACCATTTAAAAATTTAATTTTTTAACTTTAATCAGTTATTGTAAGAGTTCCAGATATCTAGGAAAACACGGGTTGATGATTTGCTTAGCAGTCTCAAAATAACCTAACACAAATGAAAAATCAAAATAAAAAAAAAGACGCACTGTGTTATTGGGCTGACAGAATCTGCTTACATCTCAATTTTATTTAAAGATTTGTGATTCTGTATTACGCTGTGAGGACCCTTACTGCCTCTGCAGCCAGGTCAAGGGCTACTTGGCCCATCTATTCCAAATATAGAACCTCTGACTTTATTCGTAGAAACAAATCTGAGGTGTCCAGGCTAATATCTGTGTTTACGGGATACTGGCCCACAGGAAGACATGGAGCTAGACTCGGCCTTCCCTGTGGTACCTCTTGCAGTGCGTGTCTACCAGCTCTTGAAGATATGACACCAGAACACCTGATGTGTTTTTGTCCAGATCTGGCCAGAACTACGTTTAAGCTTCTGGGGGCCCCCTTCTTCAACTCACATAGCGATATCTCCAGCATTAGCGTTAGCCAGATTCTTACCTTTGTTAATGCCTCTGGCTGGTTCTAGGTTGACCCTCTATCTACTAACCACTATTACGAGGTTTTTTGTGGATTCAAAACGGCTTTCTTTTTTAGCTAATTGGATTCGTCCTCCCTCCACCACAACTAATAAACTAACTATTACGCTGTGAGACACCACAAAGCTTTTATCTTCGTACTCTAGTTTGTTTTCATCGTTGTTGTGACTAAATGCTAAGTGGAATCTAGTAATTTAAAAAGACAAATAGATCTAGGACATATGCCTGGTTGTTTCAGAAACCTTCGTAAATTTTTAACTATTGTAAAATTTTTTATAATACAATTTTATTAAAGTTTTCAGTATATTACAATCCATATATTTGTAATCTTTAGTAAGACTAAGCTTAAGTGTTGTTTTCTATGATATCAATTATTTAATTAATTCAAAAACTCCTCAACTTTTTCTAGTAATCTCAAATTAATTCAAGAACAAAATATGTTAGAAAACAGCACAAATGACTAAAATAAAGGAATAAAATAAATCCAGTTAGGTAGTTATAAATTTGTTAAATGGTTTGTATTTTTAAGATAAGCAATAATGGCCTCATATCAGGACAAATTTTATCACTATCAGCAACGTTCAGAAGCAGTATAAGGGACAAGACAACAGACGAAAGCTGTTTCTTCTGTAGCAGTCAGATTTCAGGTTTTTATAATTATAGATCGACTCCCATTTATTGTATCTAATGTGCTCGAGGTTTGTCTATACATTTTTTGTTCTGAAGCATTACTACTATTTATGGTTGGTCGTTGTTTGTACGTTTTATTAACATCAGCAGTTCCTAAGCTTCGATTTTCCGGGCACACTTATTTAACAACGGGTTTCGGGTTTTAGTAAGAACGGCTTTGAGGAACAACTTTTTTCAATACACTGTATGTAGACCTATGACTTAGGTTTTTAGATGTCGGACTTCAAAGTTGGAATTCGGTTTTGTCTGGTTGATGATTTTTGAGTTTTGAATTTTAAATCATTTTTTCTTTCATACGTCACTGACAATTGCAGTTAAAGCCCATTTGGTTCTGAAAACCAAATGGTGTTTTGGTAATTTGAGATTGTTATTATAATTTGAAAAGACCTACTAGTTTTGTCCCTGTTACAAGAGCCACTACTTGGACGTCTGAAAACATAAGTGGTCCCGTTATGTGAACACGATAAATCATGAAAATATTGAGGTTAAATTATTAATTTTTCTTTTTAAAAACCAGTTCCATGTTTTTTTTAGTTCTCCATTTTTGTCAACAAAAAACTGTTGCAAAGATCGGGGTAAATAAATAAAAATCTTACGCTGGCATTTCAGGGATATATGATGAATACATGAAAACTTCCTAGATATGGTCTCTAAATATATGACGGGCAGCAAAAGATGTGTGTGTCCTCGTATTATGTGTTTAATATAAAATTTGTCTTTATATCAAGTAAGTTATTTTTTTTCTTTTAATTTATTACTTCAACTGCACTAATTGCTGACAGATTCGAATCAGTCGCTTAGCTTACTTATCATTTTAAAGTAACCTCCGTTTTAGAGATTCATCATTTTTAACTCATTTTCTACAATATACAATTTTGTTGGTGTGTTACGAATAATCAAAACCTTTAGTATATTATAATTTTATGATTTTTCTTATAAATTCAATTTCATTAATTAATGTCATGTCCATGATATGATAATTTTATTATTAATATATAGTGTATATGGTACCGAGATGTTAATGAATTGCGAGTGCTTTTGTCAGTCCTACTTCCTCTATAAATGATATTGTTTTTTCCATTTTACTGATTCTTACTTCATTATTAATCCAAATGTTTTTTCAATTTATTCGCAAATTATTTTCTTTACCTTTCTGCAGACTTGCAGACCACATTTAATACAGTTTCCTATACAGTTTTCGAATATAAGGAATATTTTAGGCTTTGACTATGGAAACTAATGTTCGCTAACCCAAAATTATGATTTCACAAAAGAAAGCAACTAACAAATCAATACAGAGTATCAAGAAATAAATAATTTTGAATTAAAAAGAAAGATAAAGATAATTACAAGTACCGAAAGTTATATCTCTTTGTTTATTATATTCATTTGATGTAACGACTTTCACAAATAGGCTAACCAATAAATCGTTCTTTATGTTAGACAACTACCGTATTGAGACGATAATTGAACCTACAATGTCCTGTTATAAGTTTAGTTATAATTCTTAAGTTTTTCGTTAAGTTCAAATACTTCTTATAGCAATTTAGGTTGTAGCTACCTATAAGTAATATAAAGTGTATAAACCTAATAAGTTATTCCAGTATAATCATCTTTAAATTTATCTTTTTATTTTTTAATACATAAGGACAAGCTGTCTTTTAATAGGTCATAAAATATTTCAGCCTGCTGGAGGTTTTTTGTCGAGTTTAATTGTATTTTTATTTTTAATCCCAACATGCCACGAAATCCATCAAATTCATTTCTGATTGTTTTGGTCAACTATGTTTAGGTTTCTAGACACAATTGAACAATATCTTAACCTGCTAATATACAGTCGTGCGGATTTCAACTGGTTCCTATCGCATGTCTCATATTTATCATCTTTATGTAGAATTAAAATGCTTCTTATATTGAAATGTAATCAAAAATTATCTACACAATATTTACCGTCCCGTCACATAAATACACATCCCAATAGCAACATGATTCGTAGTTCTTCCACAATGTATCCGACGATACCTTTTTTGTATAATAATGTTAATGTAACGTTCATTGTAATGGAGCAAACACCAGTGAGGTCGAATTTAAACGTAGACTTGTAGCTCTCCCCACAGATAAAGTATATATAAAGATAAAGTAACACAATTGAACTTCAACACACTTCTTAGCAGGACTGATATGTTTAGGGAAGAACGGAAAAACAAAGGTAGCAAGAACAGTCCTTGGCTAACTGAGACCAGGGTAAATGAAGCTCTACTATCCATGTAGCCTATCTGTTCTCATGTATCAATGTGGACACTAATTTTGGCCCTATTGACTTTGGCTCCGACCCATTGAAATAGCACAATTTTTCTACTCTGCGCATGGCTAGTTTCAAATAAATCCCACCCAGTCCTTATCTACATGTTATGTCAAACAATTTCTCGTCTTCGCATTTATCCCTTCCTATCCATATCCTAATTATAGCATTCGCGATTTCTGTTTCCTTTCATGTCTACTGCAATATATGTTAGATCTCCTCAGGCCACAACAACAACAGAACATCGAAGCACCAATCTATATATATTTGTCTATTTGCTTGACAACTCTGATTACTATATTTTTAAATAATTTGTTTTCTTGAATCTAGACTGCAGTTAGTGATGAAGATTATGCTGATGAGCCTGAGGAAACTGCTGAGAAAACCACTGCCAATAGTTTAACCGGAATTGAACGCAACACTAACGTTCACGATGTCATACAGTTGCAGAAAGAGCGTAGGGAGCAAGCGCGACTTGATAGTGCAGCCAAAAAACAAAAGGACCGAGAAGACCGTGAAAAACAGAAACAACAACGCGAGGAGAAGAAGGAGAAACGCAAAACAGTTAAAGGGGAACGTCGTCGGTAGCTCCGTCGCTGAACTCTTTAAAAACTTGCAATTAAAACATGTCATTTCAAAACTGTTTATTTTCTAAAAGTTGTCTTCGTTTAATAACAAATAATATATTTTTAAGTGTATTGACAATTACCGAAAAACCATGTATAAAATTTGTTTTAAAACAGAAACTATGTAAATTTTATGTATTCTTCACAAACGAGTATGTAATCTAAAAGGGTTAAATTAAATTAATCAAAATACAAGTAAGGCGATTAAGAAATCGTCGAACATCCATGTGGGTCATATACTCGCATATCTATAAACAGCGTTACAACACGAATATATTAAGTGATGTCTGTCTGTTTGTCTCTCTGTTTATTGCTAAACTATTTAGTCTCAGTTTTTGATATAATCGTATTAATTGTATTTCATAGGGACTTTTAGTGCATCCAAGCAAATTGGATGACTGCATCGTGTTCATATAAAATATTAGCGATAATGAGATATCTCATCTTTCAAAAAAAAAAAAAAAAACAGTTGTGTGAAGGATATTGAATCTTCGGCAAAGCCAAAGCTTATTTCATCCTTTCCATGGTATATACAATATTTTAAACTATTAAAAATTTTATATTTGGTTTAAAAATATATTTATTCGTAGAATTACATATTTTTATTTTATTTTGAATATTAAAATTTTATTACTGATTATATCCGTATAATTTTTAAAACCTTAATTTGTTATTACCAAGTTTTGTCATACGTATGATGCGGTTAAATGCTTATATCACTATTAACAATAAAATATAAAATATGAATTTTAAAAATGTATACTAAAAATGTGTAATAACAATTTGAGTGTCTTGAATTTATTATTATTTTTATTTAATGTAAAAGCAATAAAAAAAATTAGAAATACAATATAATAAATTAAATTGTAGAAAAGATTTATAAATGTGTGATTTTAATGTAGATTAAAGATTCAATATTTTCAGTCTTCAAAGAATTTGGGGAGACACAACATTTATTTTTTAATTTCAGTCAATAAATTTAATTTGTTTTTACTTAAAGATAATGGTTTATTAGCATTTCAGTCAATAAGAATTCTATTGGTTGGAAAATATTTTATTTTTAATACTTCATAGTTTCATTATTTGAAGACAAAATTCCAACAAATATCAACTATCTCCAATAGGACTTACGAAAAGTTCCTTGTGGTTAGCTGTTTACAAAGAAAAATAATAATATAACAAAGAATATATAATAATATAATAATTTTAACTTAATAACTTAGATTTTAATTACTTTTCATATTTTCATTTTTAAAGTCGATAGATCCACTTTCTAAAATAATTCTCACTAATTATCTCCTCAATACTGCCAATGACCTTTCCTCTTAACTATTTTTTTTCTTTTTGGAAACAAGCAGACGCCATATATCGCTGGATCTGAGAAATATAGTGCTGGACGAATTTTTTGAGTTCCTGAAGACATTATAATTTTGTTTGTTTTTTAGCAGTGTCAGATATCGCGTTTTCTGATGCTGACAGTATCGACACTGTTTCCTTTTGCAAAATTATGATAAGCAGGTGGCAGTTTAGTATTTAGCACTTACAGTATGGCCAGTCTTAACCTTTTTTCTAGTGACGTAAATTGACATCGTTACTTTTGTTGCCGGATTTTAACGTGTTGATTAGCACTTTCTGGGCTCCATACTATCGTCTGTTGCCATGTTTCAGGGTTCTACTTGTAGTATCAAGCTTTATCAACTATTTATGGTGCTGGTCTTTCCATTTTTAAAATTTTGAAGATGAAATTGAGCTAAATTTTTTTAAGGTTCAGTTAAAATTCAGGAATCTAATCCTGTTGATTTGTTCGTATGTCCAAGATTTAAACCTTGTTCAATAGCAGTCATTTCTTAGGTCAATCTCGGAACTTCATAAATTTTAAAAGTCACGAGAGTGACGCTTACATTATTAGTCGATGATCTTGGGCAATTCGACACATTCTCAAACGATGATACGTTTTTTTAGAACAATTGAAAAACGCATATATGTATGCAGTTAATGAAACCTAAATCGATAGCTAAACAAAATGTGCTACGGACATTCAAAACTATTATAATACTCACTATTATAATACCCCTTCTCACACATAGATGTCAAAACAGATATAGTATGAAATATAGAATGAATGAAAATAAAATACGTTAAATGAAAAATATCGTAGAAGACTTATGACAGCAAACAAGCTATGATGGTTGGAAGGTTACTATTTATATTTTGACCCTTGTCAATACTGATTATTGTCAGGTATCATCTGGAGTTTCAAAAAGAAAGTTTGACATTATTAAACATAACCTACCTGAGAGCGTTATTAGTGTTATTTAAAGTGGAAATTAAGTGTTCGCAAAAAAATTGAATCAAGACAAGAGTGCATCGATCAACTTTCACATTTGGCGATGTGAAGTAAGCTCCATCATTTGCCACTGTGAAACACTGATACAATGATTGTAATCGTGGTCGAAACGAATGATCGACAATGCGAGTGCTCATACCGACTACTCGTATTTGAACATTAAAAGAATCGAATTGATGGGCCATCCTCCACACACCCAATGACACCTAATGACTGCTTCTTGTTCCCGAACGTGAAGAATACGAGTAAATTGTCGGCGGAAGAAGCCGTTATTGCCTTTCAAAACCGTTGTTGCATGAAGTGTGGTTTAGAGGTGACTGAAGAAGATTAGACAAAATGTGTCAATATTAAATAAAACTCGCATTTCATCTAAATGTTTTGGTAATGCTATATTATATGAATTTATATCATCATTCACCATCATTAATATAAAAAATAGTTTGCACTAAATTTGTTTATTCGGAGATGGCGTATATGAATATGTATGATATGCCCCCTACAAAAATTAAGTGCACTGAACTGTTTCTTAGGGTATTATAGCAAGTTATAGTTAGTTATATTTGTTGATGTATATCATACTTGATTTGATTTAAATTATATATATAATATATTATATATATATTTTGTATTTTTTTTATTACATATATAGTCTCAGAGTTTCTTCGGATATGCTATTACTATCAGACCTTAATCAACTAAATCAAAGCATTTGCCTCACTGTATGGTGGATTCTATAGCGCGAAGAACGTGAAAGGAACAAGATGGTTGCAGGTTCACTCTATGTAAAATCTAACATCAATTATTTGAATCTAACTTTATCTCACAATATAAAAAGGTAAAACTAAATTGCATTGCTGAGTTCATTTTATTATATTTCATTTCTTAATGTTGTCTGAGCTCGAATTAAAGATATAAATAAACAAGAAACGGAAAGAAATGTGGATGGACACATTCAGGAAGAAATATAGTAAAATATTGATATTGATATAGAAATAAAAATAATGAAAAGTGCCAAAAGCGATAGATAGAGATTGAGGGAGACAAAGAGAGAGCGTGAAAGAGAAAGAAAGTAGCACATGAGAGAAAAATATTGCTGTCCATATTTTAATGCTGAAATAATGAACTCTTAAATAATTTCATGTATATATATATATATATATATATATATAAGTGTAAAAAAACTGGCTTACTTGGTCTTTACCAATTATGTCATGTGTGTCGTACTTGACAGCAACCTGCCAAGTATCGGTGTTATTAATACTGAGTGCTTTTATATTATCACTGACCTAGGTTTTTCTAGTGAGGATATGAACGTTGTCTATTATTGTTCCTTCTATTTAATTCCATACTAGTTCTTAGGTTGTAAGAAACCATATATCTTGCAAAGAATTTCTTTCTCAAATACGTCTAATACTTTCTAATTCGTGTCAGTTGATGTCCATGCTTCTGCGCCAGTAAGAAAGGAACGATAAGAGACTGGTTAGTCTCTTAGTGAATTTATCATAAGATTTATTAGTTTTCCATGTTTTACTAAATAAAAAAACCACATTGCCGGTACGGGTGCTCAGGCTAATAATATCAATATCATTGGCATACACAAGCGGTCTGAAAATATTGTACTACGTGACAATATGGTGATATATGAGGTGAGTGTATGAAAGAGTGACGAGGAAGTTATTTGATGCAAAACCACAAGGATCCAAAAAAGAGATTGACCACAGATTAAAGCATGACAAATATATAGTTGAAAGCAAATATGAACTATAAGAGTTTTTGTTGGATTTTATAATGACTTCTTATGGAAAGTGACAATAATTGCTGCACACTTGCGGAGTTAAGTGCGAAAGTGTAAACATACTAAAAACATTTAAAGGTAAGAAAATCTTAGTGCATTTGTTCAAGACAATGTTTTAGCTTCTAAAAGGAATGAACGGTGTTATCCTTAATTAAGTTAATTATATTGTATAACTAAGTCATTGTCTTATTGTCCTGATTTGCTTAGTAATGTATATTTCCTGTTCATGGTTAATTTTAATCTTTCCATCACTTTTCAATTTAATATAATTGAAATAGTGACCAACAGGTCAGAGCTATGTGACCTATTAGGAATAAAAATGAAATTGGTCTTGTAGTGAATTTATAAATAATCAAGTCTTCGTTTTTATTATAATAAATATTAGACGAATCGCCAGTAGAGCAACTGGCTAAGGCTAGTGGGTTTCAAAAGGTGTCGCAGACATCCTTATGTCGTGTTAGTCGTGTTAGTTTAAGATAGCGAGTATATGAATGTTTTAATGCATAATTCATGTAAATTGTTGTAAAATATTATGTATGTAAAATATTTAAAAATAAATTGTAACAAACCTGCAACAAAAATTAAAGATTCACAGTTTTAGTTACACAATGTATTTTATCATTTGCTGTTGTAAATCATTGTAAAATGCAATTTCGTATTCTAAGAATATTTGTAGTTTATTTATTTCTAGACTCTAGACACCTTGCAGAATGTAAGGTACGAGGAAGATTTTTACATAATATAGATTATTCACTTTAAAACATAATTATATATATATCTAGATACGTTGCCTTACTAAATATGATGTGAAAGAGTGTCAGGTGGATCAGCAGTGCTGCGAGGGAAAATGTCATCCAAAATATCATTTTTGTTATTCAAAAAATGAAGTAAAAAGATTTAAATCAAAATTCATGTGATATAATCTATAAAACAATCTTTGTTTTCTTATAGCCATTGAGTGGTTGTATACCGGACGTGGTCATTTCCACCTGCCGCAAGCACAGAGAATGTTGCTCTGGTTTTTGTCATCCCGATTTTAGGATTTGTACATTTGATTTCCATAAATTATAAAATATATTACAATATTAAATTATTTAAATAAAAAATAAATTAAATAAATATTTCAATTAATTTAATTTACTTTTTGTTTGTTATTTACATTTGCTTTTGGTACCATTAGGTCAGAACAACATTTAATTGCTGCATACAGAGCGATATTTATTATTATTCAAAATAGTAGATTTTGCTTTGAAACTTTAAGATTATGTCTTCTACTTGGATGTAGAGTAACTAACTAGGTTCTACCTCATCAATAAATAGCACTATTTGTTCCATTATTCGAAGCTTCAATTCATTATCAGATGTTTAGTCTATATTTAGGATATTGTTTTGATTATGTATTAGTGCAAGGCACTAAGGTCTTCTCGTCCTTTCTCCAGAACTTCCAAATTTCATTGGAGACAATTCTCAGTTTATTTTTCTCGGTTCTCAGTTTATTATAAAATTTCAGTTATAATTCTAAAATTACCGACTCAGGTTGTAGATATCTATAAGTGCAGTTGAATGTAGTAAACCTTTTAAGTTATTGTTGTTGTGATTTGAGTAAGTGCTATTGCGCACTTTTACTCTTTTGTGGCTGGGGGGCTTATCCCTGCCTCACACTAAACTTTAACTATACTAGAAACATTATTATTTATTTATTTTCTAACTAATGACGGACCGTAGATCAGCATATCTTCCTGTGCGTCCTGAGGTGGACTTAAGGTTTGTTAGAGCGGGGTTGGGCAACGTATCAACTTTTGTGAATAATAATAGGGCTCTGTCGTTGATATACTTTTTTACTGAGTCGATTCTTAGATCTCTATGCATGTCTGTTATTCTAATATACCAAGAAATCTTAATCAGTCTTCTTAAAGCCAGATTTTGTGCTATTTGTAATTGCTTTATGACAGCATTTGACGCTTTGCTGTTACACATCCATACAGTAGTGTTGGTCTAATTATTTAAGTATATAATAACTTTTTGTTTTTGAGGTTGAAGCGATTATTATTGAACAGCGGCTTAAAAAGATATAGAATTTTAGAGCAACTATTCCGTTTGTATTTCATATGTTTATATTTTTCTGTTATAATCTTCTTCGTTTTTCTTTCTTCACTTCTAATAAGTAGGAAAATGTTACTCTTGCCTAGGTCACAGATATGTTCTCAGTCTTCAAGCAATAATACCGTTTCTTTCTTTGCCAGCACATTTGCCTTTTCATTGTAGGCCCCTATAAAACCCAGTAGTATGTAGTTAATCGGCAAGTTTTGTTAGTATAACCTTTTTTGTTTTTTTTAATAAGTATGAAAATGATAATTTTGTTAAGAGTACAGAATTGCTCTTAGCCTACAAGCTATGATCCTGCTTCTCTCTTTGCTAGCACATCTGACTTTTCATTGCTTTCAATCTCAATTAAGCCCAAAATCCATAGATGCATACTTATTTATATGGATGCCGTATGTACAGCTGTTATAGTTTATTAGTTACAATAAGGTTAAAATTGCGCTATAAAAAATAGAGTAAATTAGTATTACACGCGTTTACATATTTATACCACATCCATAAGTTCAGAGCATTTTAAACGCTTTCAGAATGCTGTGTCTCTAATAGGTATTTAGAGTATTGGTAGTAGGATTACTTAATTTTTGAGTGTGAGAAAACAATCGTATGGTACACCTTATATTGTATTTATGTAGTTCTACCATCATTTAGTTAATCTCTATGTAAGTTGATATACATTACACTGCATAACTGCAATTATCAGTATTTCGAATTGGTGCGTATGTGCCATTGAAATATTAGACTTGCTAGCGATACCCCTGTCTTGCATATGAATAATTTATTTGCACATGATAAAGTCGGGTTTGGATCAAGCAAACAGGGTAATTTATTATTCGCAAAATATTATCTTTCCAGTTGAATTCTCAGCTGTCAGCTGACAGTTGGCAGCACTTCAACTCGGAGGCATATATTGCCTACTGTGATGCCCTTAAAAATTGTGTCGGGAGAGGCGAGTTGCTAACCTTTGTTAACCTTGTTAAACGATTTGGTTTTTCAATAAAGTTGAGGAGATACGATAAGTTTGCTTTCGTTATCTCTTCTAAGTCAGTGAAAAAGCAATCCCCAAGACATTGAAGTCCTGCATAGAGACGCAGGAATTGGTTGATAGATTCTACCTCCTCTTCATATTGGCAACTCCTGCATAATCCATTTGTTGGAACTCGCCATCGTTGGAGCATAGGCGCGATGTCACAGTGCCCCGTTAGTACTCCAGTAAGTACACGAACTGTAGGTTTGCTGCAGCCTAAAAAGCTTTTCGTTTTGTTTTTGTCTAAACCAGGCCATAAGGTTCTAGTAACCTCACAGTCTTCACGGTTAGTCCATAAATTGTTTGTCATTGTATAAAGAGGTCGGCTTCTCTTGTATGTAGTTCACTCCCTTCAGTTTCTCTATGCCCAGAAACGCAGCAAAGAAAGACCTTTTAATGTTTGATGCTCATCAGTGAGGCACGACATTTTAATATAATCTTGGAGTTAACCATTTTGGTAACTACAGAGTTACCTGTAGATCCAAGCTTCTAGCTACCTCTGGTTGGATAAAAAGTGGAAATTCTGGTTTTGAAATCTGGTATTGGTGTCATGTAGTCTGTAACAGAATCTAGATTCGCCACGATCCTTCCTTTTGATCTGCTTAAAAATTGTGCGGTGTCCATAGTTAACTGGTTACTACATCTTAGACTCTCGAAGTCTGAAAGCACTTTTAGCAGCACAGCCTTAAATAAATACCCATAGTGATAGGAGGCGTAGTATTACGTTTAAGCCCTATTAAGGCGTACTATTTATTACTCCAGTGACACCAAAGCAAGCCAATCTTTGTGCTTTTCCGATGCGGGCTAAATTGCATTTTTTGTTCAACACCTGCTACCAGACGAGGGACGCATAGGTGATGATGGGTCTGATGGTCGTCATGTACATTCCGTAGACTACATACGGTGACAATCTCCTTCGCAAACATAATCTTTTTGCAGCTAGTTCTTTCTTAGTTTTCTACTCAATGTTCCTTCTCCAATTTAGTTTGGAATCAAGGACTCCGAGGAAAGATTCAGTGAAACTCCATCTAGTCTAGGATAAGATGAAAGTAGGTATTTTGGTTTTCCATGTGAAACACACAAGCTTTGTCTTAGTAGGATTAACCGATACTTTTAGCCCACCTGGAGATTTCACCAAGTGCCGATTCTATGAGCTCACTAACTGTTGAATAGTAATTGTGTTTAGTGTTTACGTTATTGAAAGCTCGCTCGTTGTCAAGGAAATCAGCCAAGGTGTACTCCTTTAGTTCAAGTGACCTTTCAATAGTGCCAATCACTTCATGGAGAGCACTTTCTACTGACATACCTCTACGGTATGTCTTGAGACTTCATTTACAATCTCGACAGTTCTATAGAACTGATGCCAGGAGTTTCTCTTTGCAGTTTTAATTCTAGTTTTTTATACGTTAAAACTGATTCTGTATATATTTCAGTTCTCTTCTTGTTGGCTACTCTTTAACTTGTTAAAAAGTTTTCTGGATCTAGTTCTCAGCAGCCTCTAGTTAGCATTCCACCAAACCGGTTGAGGTTTGGTTCTTGGCCTAGTCATGCAGCAAGCTGATTTAAAAGATTTATTTAAAATGCCCGCATTTCGACCGACCGCTTTATCAATGTTTGCGTTCCCTTGGCCAATTCTGACTTTTGGATTTGATTTTAGATTTTAAATAAAATCAAAATTGGACTCACCTTTACTGTTAGTATCACTGCTACCCCAGAGCTCGTGATGTTCATTTGCGTCGCAGTCAGCTACCAGAAACAGTCCCCGTGATTTTGCATAGGCAGTCAGTGATCGAAAGGGTACTGATGATGGTTCTTCTTCGTAGTACGGAAAGTATACGGACGTTAGCAACAATCTGGGGCTATGCCTTTGTTCACATACTATCACTGTGAGATCTCCATTGCTGAAAGAAGTTAGGTGAAAAATATTAAGACTTTTTTTTGCAACTGTACAATCTTACCTTGTTTAAGTGGAGTGTAAAGACGATAACCGTCCATTCCAAGTTCTGCGATAATGAATGTTTTCAGCGCCTGATTTTGCCGTCCGATGAGTTTTAACAGGATCGAATTGAATGTGGACACAGAAACAATTGGGCTTACAGGGAGCTGAGAGCGAGGAACTACTTCAAGTTGAGTTCCTTGCCACAGTGTGCCAAAATTGCTGATTGTGCGCACTAGGAAATCGAAGGATTTCTTGTTGCTGCAACCAACAACCTTAACACCTTTCTGTAATTCAGCTCCATCGTATACTAGTTGGAGCTGGATGACAGAATGGTGTTAAGGTTGTTGGTTGCACCTCCGCCATTGCCGTCATCAACCACGCTTCAACAAGTAGCCAATTCTTAGGCGATATCTTTCCTTCAGGTTCAACTTTGCCTATGATGGCTAGACAAGGAATTTTTCGTTATTGGAATTTTTATGTTTCTCTTCTTTAGACCGTGCTCTCTTTATAGCCCTATAGCGGGTTTCTGTACGTTAACGTAATTGAAATACAGAGACTATATTTAAATTTCAAAATTATTTATTGAGTCTACTTATTTTCTTTATCAGAAAACTGAAACTTCTACTTCGAATATAATTTTCTTTTTTTAAATTTCAAGTTTTAATGTTGTCAATATACTTAAATAATAATCCAGTTTACTGTGATTATTTAGAATATGAACAGCTACAGCCCGAAGAAGAGGATCCTGTGGATTTGGTCCTTGGTGGCCGCTTAAGGCTGCTGTTCTTGACCGCGTTCGATTGATCCACTTTACCTTCAGTTGAAACGATATCCTTAACGGACTTTGCTTCGACTTTGACTTACCCTCTTCTGCTGATGAGAGCGATTTGTAGCGTGATCCTTTTCGAACTTTGCTACAGCCTTTTAATGCTTCCTAACTAGATCCTTCTTCCTCTAAAGGAGGAAGAGTCTCTTGCTCTCATTTTCCTAAGACAGTAGATTGAGTATACTACCATGCGGTAGTATACTCGATAGTATACTTTGTATTCACTATAAAAGTATTTGTTTATTATGTAGCGTTAAATCGTAGTAATTCTTTGAAAGTGTGGATGTAACGAAGAGTATTGTATTTATTTGAGTCCATGTTGGGATTGAACAATGTTAGCTTCATGTTAACTTCGGTGTCAATGAATCCGTCAGGTTAAGCATTTGATCTGATGCCAAAGTAGTATCGATCACAGAACGAATAGTGTTCCGATCACAGGATCAGATACTCTTTTATTTTTAACAAAATGCAGTCCTTTTTTTAGTAAGGAGTGTTCCACCAGCATATATATACATTTCTTAATTCAAAAATAAATTTGATTATATTTTTATTCCACAATGAATAAGTGAGTTTAAATTTATTTGCGATATAATAGAAAAACTGCTTGATATTGTTCCTTTCCTAAAAAAATACAAATAAGTTGATAAAATGAGCCCATTTACGTCAAACCTAAACAAGCCTGTTTATTTATGAACACATTAAGAAGATGAAAACTAATTTACTGATAATATCGGCGACATTATATCCCTTGTAATCGAATATTGCCTAAAAAGGAGGCATGTAGAGACTCTAGCAAGAGAAAGAAGAAGAAACTTTCATCTATTATATTACAATTCTTGGAAAATACTTTTGTGAGAAGAGCTAAAGTTACTGATATTGGAAGCCTTACAAAATTCTCACAAAAAAATGATACACCTTAACAGAAGTACATATTTGACAAAAACCCTTTATTCGTAAAATGATCGAATTACTGAAGAGGATACAATATAACGACATCCCTAGTATAACGCAATGAACCAGGCATTTTACATAGAGTCTGCTGTCATAGATCAACTCTTACTGGCACACCAGTTCCTAAAGTACCTATTCATTATATAACGTGTTAAGCATTATAATTTTCAAAGCTTGTCGATTTATGTGGTTATTCAATCTTTGAATATACTTAGAGCTTTCATTTAAATACTATTCTTAGTCACAAAGCAGGGGACTTGCACAATACATCTAACCCTTTTGGATTGAGGTCGTTGCAGTATTACTACATACGAGTTACAAGTTACGCCAAAATTGTGTTGAATAGTATTGTATAATGACGTTTTCGATGGGTAAATCTGGATTCAGTCAAGATTTATACGCTATCTGTCGCATATTGTTGCCCAATCGAAAATTTTCAGAGTAATCTTACTACTCTGGCGAAATATCTTGAGTGTTGTAAATTAATCTCGAGTGTTGTACATTTTGCTCCAGATTTAACAATCGAAATTAAAATTGCCCTCAAAGTGCAAAACAAAGTATCTGATACTATCCAAAAGCATTTTCTGCAAATTTCTACTGAATATGGTATAAATATGAAAATGTCTGTTTACATTGTAGTGTGAATTGGTTTTAATATGTTGAAAGAAGAAAGATATCTTGTGCATCTGGTTTATAAATGATAATGCATTAGTATGTTTCTAAAAAAATAATTAGTAATCACGAATTCAAAAGAACTGTAGACACGAGTACTTATTTATATCTTATATATAAAATTAACATTGTCAAAATGTTAGTTACCGTACTCCTCCGAAACGGCTTTACCGATTTTCACCAAATTTTATATGCGTATTCAGTAGGTCTGGGAATCGGCTACTATCTATTTTTCATACCGCTAAAGTGATTAGGGTGTCCCTATCCAGCAAAAATATCTTTATTGCTTTAATAAAAATTTTTTTATTTTTTTGACATAAATTTTTTTATATTTTTAAAAAGAAAACTTGCTATGATATGAAAAGTTGTTGTCTATGAAAATACTGAATTCATAAAACTGCCCCCTAATTTCTGCACTATCGTTGATTCCCAAAATGCTCTCATTGACCGCGTATTTCCAGATGTACACATACAATACATAAATCATGGGTGGCTGGGAGAAAGAGCCATTAGCAGCAAAAAAAAACGTGGACGTTGATGAATTAAACTTCAAGATAAAAAAGACATTGCCAGGCGACTTAATATCATACAAATCGATCGATACAGTTTGTGATACCAACGAAGTTGTAAACTATCCAGCAGAGTTTTTAAACTCACTGGATTTGCCAGGCATCCCACCACACATTTTACGACTGAAAGTTGGATCACCGATTATTTTACTTCGGAATTTGAACCCACCACGGCTATGCAATAGTACGCGATTGGTAATTAAAAAATTGATGAAAAACATTATCGAAGCCACCATTTTGAATGGCAAGTTCCGAAACGAAAAAGTTTTATTGCCATGAATTCCAATGATTCTCACAGACAAGCCAATTTAATTCAAACGCGTTCAATTTCCTATTAGATTGGCATTTGCAAAGACCATCAATAAGTCACAAGGCCAAACGATGTCTGTTTGCGGTCTTATATATAAAATTTCCATGTCACAATATTAGTTACCGTACTCCTCCGAAACGGCTTTACCGATTTTTACCAAATTTTATAGGTGTATTCAGTAGGTCTGAGAATCGGGTACTATCTATTTTTCATACCGCTAAAGTGATTAGGGAGTCCCTACCCAGCAAAAATATCCTTATTGCTTTGACAAAAAATTTTTTATTTTTTTGACATAAATGTTGTTTATATTTTTGAAAAAGAAAAATTTTTTTCTTAATATTTTATGTAACTACGCCAACAAGTACATCGAGCATTACATCCACTTCGTTTCTTCGTCTTCGCCTTGCATGGCAGATGGAAAATGTACTAAAAATTTTTCAAAAGATTTCACTAATGATACTATAACAAATACCGACGGATATCCAATATATCGTCGAAGAAATCCCGATAATAGGGGACAATGGCGGGTGGTGCCGTATTCGCCTCTGCTAAGCAAGACATACAATGCTCATATTAATGTTGAGTTTTGCAGTTCTGTGAAGAGCATCAAATATATAAGTATGTCCATAAAGGCAGTGATATGGCTGTGTTTAGAGTAGAAAATACTAATGTAAATGCTCCTCCAATGAACAAAAACGGTGAAATTACGCTCTACCAAATTGGTCGGTACATCAGCTCCAATGAAGCTGCTTGGCGTATCTTCGGTTTTCTAATTCATGAACGGGATCCAGCAGCTGTTCAGTTAGCCGTCCATCTTGAACACATCATCTGTATCTACACTCACTGCATTTTTTGAATTGTGTAATAGTACGGATGATTTTGGTGCCTTTGCAAGAACATTACTCTATTCACAAGTACCACGCTATTTCACATGGGCTCAAACAAAAAAATGGATGCCCCGCAAGCAAGTTTCACCAGTTGATCCATGTCTCAATTTATTTAAATCGAACGCTTATTTACAGTTAATCCAAGACACACTGAGTGCTTTTATCTTCGACTGTTGTTGGTTAATGTTACTGGCCCATTATCATTATTATTATTTACAACAGTTGTTGCCAGGGAACTTGGTATCATACAAATCTATTGATTTTAAATTAATAATTTAATAAATAAACTATAATAACTTAAAAATAATATTGTTTGGCGTTTGTTATATTTATTTTCCTTTTCGTTCATAGTGCTCCATGCCTATTTCATGCATATACTACATACTTACACACTTATAATAAGTAAGTTACTTTTTGTCTACACTAGAATTTATCTAGAAACTAGAAATAATTTATAAGGCAAAACAACGTTTGTCGGGTTATCTAGTTTATATATAAAATAATAAATATTAGTGATAACAGAGAACTACTTTTATATAAATTATTATCAAATATCTGTACATGTATAGATATAAGAAAGTTCAGTTTGGTTTAAGAATTATTTAATGGGTAGGTACTATCAAAAACAGTATTGCTATAGTACAGCGTTTCTAAAACAAAATTTTACGATATATAGTTAATGATATAGTTAAAGTCAAAAATTCTGACTTACATTGTAATCCAGACATTCGTTCCCAATATAGCGAAAAAATTTACCAAAGTTCATATAGGAGGAACTAATATACCAATGTCAACGATAGAGCACCAAATGTATAATAACTCTGTAGGGATTTTAAGCGGTATATAATGAATTCTTGCCCTACAACTCATTTCCTTTGAATACGAATAGTGCTTTTTTATTTATGGTTTAATTTGAATTAAACTTATTTAGTTTCTGTAATTTCTTTTTTATGTAGCTTCTGCTCAAAAAGTATCCGGATTTTGATGCTTGTTAACTACTTCTTAAGTAATGTACCTTTTTCAAATTGTTTTTTTTTTTGTTATGTTGGTACACTCTTTCTTGACATATGATATAAATTTGAGCGCCATCTGTCAATTAGTTTGTTTACAGCAGCTGTTAATGTGAGACTACCTCAATACCTCAAGTGCATTTAGCGATTTTTACTTTGGTAAATTCTTGTTGTACGCGATTTTTTGACCAAACACGGCTGTCAACACCACTGTCATCGCTCAGGCACCATATTCGCCAGATTTGGCGCCGTGCGACTTTTTCCTGTTCCCGAAACTCAAATTGTCCCTTCGTGGTAAGCGTTTTGAGTCGATTGAATCGGTAAAAGAGAATTCGCCGAAGGAAATAAAAGCCATACCTTCACAGGCCTATGAAAAGGAGCATATTTTGAAGGAGATAAATAAAATAAATAAATTAATAATAAATAATAAATTAATAATAAAAAATAAAATTTAAATTTGTGTTTTATTTACAAAATCCGAGTACTTTTTGAGCAGAAGGTATATATTTAATGCATACGGAATATTAGGACTATTTTTATGAATGAAAAAGAAATTAAAAATAACACTAAGAAGCAATTTCTCCAAACATCATACATTTCTACTGGATACTTACATATTCACTGTTATATATCCCATATTCCAATGACACAAATTCATTGGTACAAATCTATAGCAAATTATGATGTATGATTCTCCTATACCGTATGCAGATGGTGCCTTCGTACTACCTATATTGTGTGAATCCTGTGTCACAAACAGTTAAGATGTAAAAACAGGTTTTTTTGTGCTTTCACATGACTTTAGTGGACTGGTTTGCTTCTTGGGTCTGTGAATGGAACTTTAGTCAAGAATGAAGATGCCATCGTGCGTAATCTACAGAATAACATATATACGACAACCATTAGGCTCGTCCTTATCTACAGACAATTCTTCTGAATCATTGGATAAAAAAAAAACAGGTAAGGAAGTCAGACCAGCTCTGAAGTTAACATAAATACTTTTATAAAAACTGTTTGAGAATATGATTAGTTTGGTTGGTTTTAGTGGCAGCAGAGTTTCATGTTCTATCCAAGTCTGTTTAATTTTTAAAACCAACCTACGTGTTTGATAAATGCGAATGTTTTTTAGAGATTAATGTCTGGGATATCCGCCAGGTTCCTTAATTATGTTAGGGGAATTCCAGTTCAGAAACATAAACATAAATGGTTTTTTTATTGCGGCGACGAATGCCTAGGTTAGATAAGAAAAGAACTGAAGATCTTTTAGGTTCCAGCAATTCTGCAGTTTGTGTACTTAATGGGTGTTGATTATTTTTATCGTTCCGGCAAATTTTAAAATACGCATTAGTTGAGAATTATTATCAAATATTTTCTTTTTTTTGCGAACTTCATCAGTATTTATTCATTCAAAAGCAATTAAAAATCTCTCATACAATTTTATTTTTTCAAACATAATGCCTACATTTTTTTTTTTCAAATTTTTATCATTAAACATATATAAATTAAATAAACCAAAGTACAAATATAAAACGAAATATTAAAATTTGAAAAGTTAGAAAGAACTATTTATATTAAAAAAATAGTTATTCTTCGCTATTGTAGGTGCTGCAATAATCAGAAAGACTTGAAATCTATCGAACTTTTTCTTAGTCTATACTACAGACAAAGTGACTTTAATGTCTTGCAGAATGTTTTTTAATTAGTTTAAGAGAAATAAAAAAGATTAACTTATTAGATTTGTTTTCATCTAGATAATCAAGTAGCTTAAAAAGGACAACGCACACAGTTATAATGGAAGAACGGTACGGTCTAGCTCACCTCATTCAAGGACAACTGATATGCAAGGACGATGATAAGGTCAACTTTGATAATGACAATAGACTCTAGATGTGTTCAAGTGGCAATAAATTAACATATAAGTTGTCGCTCACACAAACCTAGAATTATAGAAAAAGTTAAATACTTTTTGAGGATCCATACCATATTTTTATAAAGTCAAGTGTTATACTGTTTCTATATTAATTTAATATAATATAGGATTTTACACATTTTGAAACTTCTTTGATATACATTTTTGCATATATGGAATACGAGTATATACTCTTATGTTTTAACTACTGAGTGTAGGGAAAATTTATAGACCATAGAACCTAATAATATATATTGTTAGAATGTCAGGAATCAGATTAACAAAAATAAATGAACGAAGATAGCAACACTGCTAGCGATAGTCAGTATGCAATTAAATATGTTAAGGTACGAAGAATCAGGAAATATCTTTGAGACCTGAACGTGTTCTCAATGTTAACTTTTACTTGTATTTATATTTCAGACGTTGGTGATATACAAAAACAAATTATTGTATTGTTTGCTGAGGAAAGTTAATGTAGTAAAAATATATTAATTTTTTTTTGTTTTCGTCAATTTGAATTATTTTTAAATTTTTGATAAATAATTAAATGAAAAAAATATGTTTATGTGCAAAGCTATTGATAAAAATGTGTTTATGTGCTCTTTAAATTAAAAAATGTGGTTTAATCAAAATTAGTTTATCTCAAAATACAACAAATTTTCTTATGTCAAGTGACCAAGAAGCATAGCTTAATATATATATTTTATATAACTTTAAAATGATAGATTTGTGTAAGAATATTTCGTGACTATTACTAGCTAGAATCATGCTAGTTCTCATAATATAGTGGTACAAATAATTAATCAGCTTTAATAAAGCTGACAACAGCTTTCATATGAAAATATATATTTAAAGATTTTATTAGTGTTGGCGAAAAAGCTACGCTTTCTGTCTAATGACAAAGAAGCTTTATTTTAAAATTTAGAAGGGTTTGAATAGAAATAAAAAGACAACAACAAAAATTATAGTTAATTTATTGAAATTTGGTTGAGCATACAACGCTGTTTCGAGTATTGCCAAGTACTCATCATCAGTGGTCTTAGGAAATAATCGAATGTTTTAATTAGCTTATAGTCATTAATCACTAATCACTTATCGTGTTTATCCACAAGCAGATAAGGCTGCACAAACTTTCAGTGCTCTAGTCCCAGGTTTTTTGTCACTTTTTTATTTAATTAGTGACACTAACCAAAGCACTTGCCGAGCTTTAAATTAGAACGAGCTTATAAACTACAGCTTTATTTGGAAACACAAATAATTATGTATGGACTATAAACTAATTATATACGATTATTTCCAAAGACCACTGATGATGAGTACTTGGCAATACTCGAAGTAGCATTGTATGGTCATCCAAATTTCAATAAATTAACTATAATTTTTGTTGTTGTCTTTTTATTTCTATTCAAACCCTTCTAAATTTTAAAATGTAGCCTCTTTGTCATTATAAAGAAAGCGTAGCTTTTTCGCCAACACTAATAAAAACTTTAAAAATATATTTTTAAATGAAAGCGTTTGTTTATTATATTTTCATATGAAAACGTTTGTTCATTAAGATGATTAATTATCTGTACCACTATATTATGAGAATTAGCATGATTCTAGCTAGTAATATATGTTTAAAATGCTTCGTAATCAGTTTCTAAATTTAAACCTTTTTATTTTCTCTTAAAAATGATGTGTGATACAAAATATGAGACCTGATAACTAAGACTCTAATGTATATATAACTTCTGTCAAAGGTTTGGGTTTTGTTAGGCATTCGTTTATAATTTTTGGAACTTTAGACATATAAATATAAAGAACTTAAACACAAAATTTTTTAGTTTTCGAACAAACTCGTATTTAAACAGAAGCAAACATGCTTTCGTGTTTATCGATAAAGTTCTTTGCTATAATTTTACTCATAATCAAGTGTTTGGTGCTTATAGATGCGCAGTCCGCAACCAGTGAGTTAATATCAGTAACACTTTTAAATAATATAAAATAGTGTATCATTAAATACTTTCAACATAAGATCAATGATAATTCATAATGTGAATTATTTATATTAAGAATATCTTTTAAGGGAAATAAAAGAGACTTGTTCATATTTAGTCCATGGCAGATTAATTCTTTCATTAAAAATAAAACATTAATTGAAATTGTAAAATTGGAATTGCAGTAAATAAAGTACAATAATTAAAATAACAAAAAATTATAAAATTTTTATAAGCAAAAGATATTAAAATATATATAAATAAATAAATAGAGTACTGATGCCTAACATGGATCCTAATGTTTTCTACAGATAATCAGACCTAACTCTTTATAACACATCTAGTTCTTCGAATCAACACCATATTGTCACCAGTAAAGTATTTCTTCATAGCAGAAAACTATAGGAAAAAATGTATATTTTTTTAACAGACTAATTGAGAAAAACAAAAATATAATCATTTAATTAAATATCGAATAATATTTATAAAACTTAAAAAAAATGAAATGTATATAATACACATATAAGTCAGATCAATGTGAAGGATTACTATATAATTCTAAGTGCGTCATTAATGAAAGATTATAATTATTTATCCAAGTAAATACTATAGTATTTATGTTGAAGCTATATGAACCAGTGCACTTGAGTACTTTTACTCTTTATTAATTCGAGGTATCTTCAAAACTCCTCTTTACGCCTACACTGGATTATTGTTTATCACTTCATCAGACTAAGCAATAATTAACCTCAGATCTGCATACCTCCCCGAGGAGCTGTAACCATTCTGAGATTCGATAACGCAGTGTTGGTAAATCTGTCAGTTTTCGCAAATAATTTAAGGGCTCTATCCCTGAATTCAATAAGTTTTGTAAATAAGTAATAAATAATAATACCAGATTGTTTCTCAAGAAATGCGGCACAAATACACAATAAAATTATGGTAAGCTACCTGTTTTGCTTAACTTTACATTAGGATATCGATATTACCAGTATTAAAATTTTCTAATTTCTATTATATGTGTGTATTTTATATTTATTCATTCATTCAATTTTCTTGATAAATTCAACATTGTATACATTATAATTGTCTTCGTTATAAGAGTTGTATTTCGAGGGCGCTAGAAAGCGATCACAATTTTTCAGAAAATTATGAATATCATCTACACAATTTGTAGGATGCTAGATGTGAAGTAGTATATAATGAACAATAAAGTAGAGCCATTGATTCTACCTCAGGTGTTAGACAAGGATGTATATTTTTGGTAATATTATTTATTGTTTTGTTTAATGGGTTCCAGGAAATCTTTGTTAGTACCAATAAAAAACCACCTGGCGATTAAACGAGTGTTTAAAGGATATGCAGATGAAAACGTGTTGCTAGTAGAACCTGGACTAAAAATCAATATCAATACAAAGGAATCCCTATACGTAAGTTCAACTAATGGTACGGCATTTTAAATCAACCGATGAAATATCGCAGATGTCAGAATATCACACAACATTAATATTGAAGTAAAACAACGGAAGTATAGTCAAATCGGTCACACTTTACGTGAAACCTATAATATTATTTCTCAAGCAGTATTGACTCAAAATCCTCAAATCACGCTGTTAGTAAAAAGCTTTATACAATGTGGAGGTGCCAGGTTCTTACTGAAAATTTGAAATCGTTTAATGAACTACGATTAATAGATCGAACTAGAAATATTTTGTGAAATTATTGTTGAAAAACTATGGTCATTTAATTTGAATAATTTTCTGTCATTATAAATAATTCATTAAATTATAAACAATAATTTTAATAATAATAATTTTCTGAATTATAAATAATAATTCATTAATTCATGAATAAAATAAAAAAATTAATGACAAAAAAATAATTTTGCAGATTCGGCACCACAATTTCGAATAGGTGATACTGAGTTTTTAGTCTGGAATCAGACAAAAGTAAGTATAAAACTTTTTATAATATCATCCAAAGATAATTACTTGTCAGTTTAATTGAATTAAATTAAATAATTAATAAATGTAAATTTTAAACTAATTTAAGATCAGTTGGATAGCCTAATAGGTCAGAATATATAATTGCCTTGTAAAAAAATATATTTTTAAATTTCAACCATGAGATCTTAGGTAACGTTATAGTATGACAATACCAGATCCAAGTCAAGATGTTTATATACGCGGACTTCGCGATTTCTTGCGTTTTTTAATATTTTCGGCAGCAAGTAGTTCAATACAGTTTGCCTTATAAATCAAATACACATAGTAAGCATCTGAGCAATAACTCAGAAATGAAAGCTTTCCCTTGATTTTGGTAACAAGCGGTGCCATTTTGCTTGACATGTGAAGCGAACAAATACTGCAGTCGATAATCACCGAGTTACTGTTGTAACATAAATATTCTTCTTTTATTAGCTTTTCTATATTTAATACTATATCAATTTAAGGTGCAACTGTCTACCTTATGCTCAAAAAGTAACCGGATTTTGTTGTTTGTTAACTACTCCTTAAGTAATAGACCCTTTTCAAAAATTTTTTTGGTATGTTGGCACACCCTTTCTTGACATATGGTACAAATTTGAGCGCCATCTGTTAATTAGTTTGTTTACAGCAGCTGTTAATGTGAGACTACCTCAATACCTCAAGTGCATTTAGCGATTTTTACTATGGAAAATTCTTGTTCTACGCGATTTTTTGACCAAACACGGCTGTCAACACCACTGTCATCGCTCAGACACCATATTCGCCAGATCTGGATCCGTGCGACTTTTTCCTGTTCCCGAAACTCAAATTGCCCCTTCGTGGTAAGTGTTTTGAGTCGATTGAATCGGTAAAAGAGAATTCGTTGAAGGAACTAAAAGCCATACCTTCACAGGCCTACGAAAAGTGTATGGAAGATTGGGTTAAGCGTTAGCATATGTGTATCGCTTCAGAAGGAGCTTATTGAAAGAGATAAAATAAATTTGGAATAAAATTTAAATTTGTGTGTTTTATTCATAAAATCCGGGTACTTTTTGAGCTGGAGGTACGTTCAATATTCTTTTTGCAAAATAGCTGTTCTTCACCGTGAGAGATATTTCCGCCCTGCAGCCATAAAGCCCACATGACTAAACTGCTTTGCGTACATCTTGAAAAATCGTTTTGGAAAGCTGCTCAGAGTGTATTTAAATTGTCCTTTGATCCCTATATTTCTCACCCTCAGTTCTGGGTATTTGTATTGCTGTACCGTTTTCACTGGTTCACCATTAAAAATCAATTTTTCGCTCGCAGTAATTTCAATAATGCAATAAAGTAATTACTATAAAGAAGGATGAAGAGAAGAAAGAAAGAAAAAGCAAGAATCAGACCACCTTTCAATGTTTCAGTGTGTCTTCTATAAGCTATGGACCACTTGGAAAGAGTGTAAAGACTAATTGCATAAAGTAGAACCTGATATAAAAAAGAAATTATACAACATATCATAGATGTTCAAGGTAGAAAAGGTATTGCTCTTATACAAAAAATTATCTCAATTCAGCTTATAGTCAGGTTGATGTTATTGAGAATTGGTAATACTCGTAGACTATTACTAATAGTTGACCTTACTACAAAAAACTATTTTTAAAGGAACTTACAATATACATTAGTTTTATTTACATAATAAACAGTTCAATAATTATATTAACCAGTATTCTCAAAATACATATACTAAATATTACATATAAAGAATGGTGTTTTTTTTCATTATGTTTATATAGTTTCCATGGAAGGAGGCGTTAAAATTCTGTGCAAATAACGATATGCAGTTGTTAACCATAGAGTCAGAGGAAAAACAGATGAAACTGAACGAACAATTAGAGAAACTTGGTAGGTAATATATAAATTATGACTCAAATAATTAAAATAGACACAAATAATATAGTGAAAAATAAAGTCCATAGATTAATTCTTGACTACGTAAAGTTTAGTTTAGTGGCTCAAAAAATATTTTTTTATGTAAATGGTTAGATTTTCATTTCTGCTAGGTACATTTTTGGAATATAGGGTAGACAAATTTTTTAGGATATTTCTTAAGTTTGTTTTGAATCCCTGGCTAGTTATGATAGAAAGAAAGTTAGTCATTGTCACTTTAGTTTAGAAAGAAAATAAAGAAATAAAACATACTCACCTTAATGTATGCCTTAAAAACTTATAATTTTCAAGATCTCAGTAACAAAAACAATACTCGGAATAGACCACTTTTCCAAACTGCTAGCTCTTTGCATGATTTCAATGATACAACATACACAAAGAAATTGGGGAAAATACTGTTATTTATTTATATATAAATAATATTATATATTATTTATTATTAAAACCTTTGCTTAAGTCAGATAGATTCAATCGGTGAAGCATAGTTCATTCTAAGTTCCTTTGGTTCGGTACGAAATCTGAATGAAATTTTCTGGTTTAACTCCAAATCCAAATCTAAATCCAAAAATGGTTTAATAAATTAAGTAATGTAGCATCTGTATAAGCATATACTATGGAAAATGCTTTATAGTGGAATAATCATAGAAATATACATATATTTCTTCCATTCGTATTTTTCTGTGGGGTGGCCAGGAGTGTTTTAAAGGGGGATTACACTACAAAATATTTTATTTTAAAGTTGTTAAACAATTTACTAAACTATAACTAATATTAATTAGAGGATTGTGTTAAGGGGGGATTCTATTAGAAAAATATTATTGTTAAAGGTTTTTAACAGTTCACTTGATGAATTATAATAACAATTACTGTAGGTGTATCTCAAATTAATTTTCAAACAAAGGAGCGCCAAAGAGTATACAATAAGAAAATAACCGACTACTATACTCAACAAATGGCAGGAGAACAATAGCACTCAAGGAAGATAGACTAATAGACTAATAGGCTAGACTAATACCAAATGTAATCACCTAGCTTAAACAGAAATCGGGAGACATAAATGACTGTCTCACTCAAACGCTGACCGGACATGGGTTCTTTTGTAATTACATGGGAAAAGTGAATCTACCCGACTGCATTTATGGCGACAGAGACTGTGAGAACGCATAAAAGGGACCCTCTTCGAAGTAATGGGAAAAAGGTTTCGAGAAGTAATAAGTCTCGCCGAAAAGGGGATGTTTTAATTTGTATACCACATATCAGTATACTACATGTAGTATACATATAGTATACTACATATCCCTATCGGGCACACCATTCCGACAATGGTCGGTCTGATGGTGCATAAAGTATTCTACCTCCTCACCACAAAAAAAAAATGCTAAAGTAATTATCTTGATTGTTTACATTAAAGTTTTTTTTTTTTTTGATTTTTTTTAATCTTGTATTCAATGGTTTGTTGGTTTTACTTCTACGACTGGAATCAGAATGATATTTGTATGCATATCGACAAAAGTCCGATGTGTTATATATAAAGACAAACCAAGAATTAATTTGATTTCCATCAGACTGCTTGTTATTTCTGTAGATTATGTTATTATATATTAGATTTGGCCTAAGCCCTACACTTTGTGTCACCAAGGCACCAAGTTACCAAGTCAACAATGAAGCAAAGGCGGTGTAATATCTCATTTAATTCATATACCGTACATATAACATAATAAGTAGTACGTTTTCATTTTTTGAATAAACTTGACAGTTGTATATTAACATAGGGATATCTTATCTTTGAAACAAAATCTATGTAAATGATCGAAGGCAATGATTAGACCTTTGTGTGTGTTTTGTAGTAAAAGTTGCACTTATTACTGTATGTTTGTGGAGTGATAGTGTAACCGTACCGTAGACTTAGTCAATACTCATGTTTTTAATTCTATTTCACAGGCTTTATAGATCGTCCTGAGATTGATAATAGATTTATTTATTGGACATCAGGCAACGACAACGATTCTCGTGGTAATTTTGTTTGGGCATCGACTGGTGAAGCGTTTAAGTATACAAACTGGTTACCCGGTATGCCCGATAATTGGCAGAAAAACGAACACTGTGTGGAGATGGGCTTTCGTGAGTTGGGTAAATGGAACGATACTCAATGTAAATATCGTCGTCATTTCATTTGTGAACGCTTTACCGGTGATTCCGATAAAAATATAGTTTGAAATAAGAGGATTATGGAAAATTCATAATACTTCATAATACTTCAGAATAAAGCGCAAAATTACAAAAAACAAAATTATACATTTAAATACACTCATTTATTTATAATCGTTTAGGTTTTTTCTCTTTTCAAAATTGTTAATTATTATTTTTAGTAAAGATAAGTTTTCAAAAATCTTGAATTGTTGTGAATTTAGTATCATTTTCATTCAAATTTGGTTTTGATTAATTGTTTTTATTATGTTTTTTTTTTTATTTTCACACTTTAATGGACATTGATATATTTTTATTTGTAAATATGCATGCAAAGTTTAAAATTAATTGTTGACTATTTTATATTTTGTTTTCTTTTTTCTTTTTCAAAAATTCTTATGAGCATCTTAGTAAGCAAATAAATGTATGAAAATATTTTAAATATAAATAAATTTAATTAAAACAATAAAACAACTTTTAGTAAAATAAATGTTATAGTTATAGTTATTTTTTAAAAATAATTTGGCAACTTTCTTTAAGTTTTACATTTTTACAAAATCCTTACATCTTAGAATAATGCTAAAATATTTTCTCTTCTCACTAATTTTAATAATTTTTCAGTTTATTTGTAAATAAAGCCTAAAATTTTTTTGACCATTTGTTTTTCCATTTTGTTTTTGATTTATTTTAAAATACAAAATCTTTGAGCCTTTTTACTTTTTTCGCGTTTTTAAAACTTATTTAATGTTTAACTTAACAGCCTCATGTAGAGCAATGACTCGACTCAAGGACCTCTCCTACAACAATTTTCTCGTAATACTGTTCACTTTAGTTTCGAACCGGGAAATCAAAACAAAGATAAAATAATAGTATAATTATAGTAAGAATCTATATCTAATGTACATCTATACGACTTGAGTTAAGACAGTAAAAGAACGTATTCCGCTGTTCCAAATAAGTCCGTTAGTTCCGTCACTAAATCATAGGTAGATCACATCTTCCAACTTAAGCCAACTCTCAACTCAATTTCCCAAATTTCATTACATTTCTAAATATGTTGGTGATTTAAAAATTCGTGCTACAATAAAAATATTTCCGGTGTTGTAGCCGTACAATACTCTAAAACACTAGAGTGGTCTTAGATTTATTTAGTTTTTAGATGTTTCAATAGTTTTGTTTTTGGGTCCAAAACTAACAACCTTTCGAAGTCTTATGCTTATAATAAGTAATACCACGGAAATGAAACGAAACTTTATATGGATAACAACTACGAACTATAACAGGCAATAGTTGGACTCACTAAACAGTGAGCGGATTAAGTAAAAAAGATACAAGCCCGTATTATTACTGACTTAGACATAAAGTAGTATATCTAAAATAACATTATAGCTCTCGTACCTTATTAGTTCAAAAACATCCGACATATACACTAGCTTGATAGTGCTTTTGTAGTAGTTATTTGGTAAAGCTTTTCTTAAACAGACAGACTTACGGACTTTGGACTGATTTTTAGCACTTACACATACATCTATATTTTATACGATTAAATACAATTAATTTGTTTTTGAATTATTATTTTTTTCTGATAAAAAACACACACTGTTGCAATTAATATTAAAAAATTCTATTAATTGTCATCGTCGTCTTCGTCTTCATCTTCAATATCTGCATCATCGTTATCTTCGATGTCACCATCATCGTCGTCATCTTCCTCTTCAATTTCTTCTTCTACTTCTTCGTCATTATCATTTTCGTCTGTGTTGTCGTTGTGCTTCATATCCTTGTTTGCCATTTGCTGGTTGAGTGGTGCCAATATTTTTATATTTATCCCAGCACCAGTATTGGCGACAGTAGTTCTTGCAGTCTTAATCGGTATATTTGTTGGAGCTGATTCCTCATAATCGCTATCGTCACTATTAATCTCAACTTCACCCTGTGTCTTGCTAGCATCTTGTGGTTTTTTGTAGCCTTCTTCATTATCTGAATTTTCGGCTTCTGCTTTTTCAGTTGCCTCTTGTGATAATTGCTGAAGCTCGGTTGTATTTATAATACGGACTCGACGATTATTTGGATCCATACATTTAACTTTTATGTTAGCAAAATCACAAATACGTTTATCATCCCAGCTGGAATACTGAAATTTAATATTGAGAGAAATATATTAGTACATGTATTTCGAAAAAAAATTTATAAATTATTTGTTTTATTTAGTAAAACTAATATTTAATTACTATAAATAAAATGTTTGCTAGTGCTGCATTTCACAAGTACCGGTATGCGGGCCGGTATGTCATGGGGTCCATGACATTGGTGCTTATATAAAAGTATTTTTATATTTAAAAAAAAAAATTAAAACCTACAGCATCATTTAAACTACATTTGCTTAATGTACTTAACTATGTAATTAAAATAAACAAATAATTACAACGAGTATTTCCCCTTTTAGATAAAAACGAGCTTGCTTAGCTGCCACATAGGTCCCCTGTCGTACCATAGGTAAATTTTAAAGCTGACCAGCTGAGTAAGCATCGTTTTAAGGATGTGGAAAGCATCTTAAATATGTACGTTGGAGATATACAATTGAGGAGAAAATAACGTTGACAATTCGGTACAAGAAATAATTTGGGTTATTGCAAAAGAAGTTAAACAAAAACATTTCCAATGAATAAAATCTTAAATTTTTTTTAAAAGCTTATTTACACCAAAAAAGTTCATATAAAATATCAAAGAAGTTCTGTTCTTGTAAAGTCTTTGTTCATTCGGATACAGTCGTTATCAAAATCCTTCACATTTAGGATTAAGTGTTAATATCTCATGGGCAATTTTTTTATAATAAGATATTATTTCCGCCATATGCTTTCAGGGGGTCTTCGTTTCGTGTGGCTCACTAAGGCTAGTATTGTGCTTGCTGTGGACTTATGTGCTTGTCGATAGGTCATTCTACAGGAATGATTTGGCATAAATATTCTTCATGCGATATTGGTTAAGGTGAGATATTGATATTTAATTATTGGTGTACTATATATATGGATGAGTAACCAAAATTTGGTCTCAAGAACTTAACTTTAAAATAACATTGAACGAAATCATTTCTACATAATTATTTTTAAATGAAAATATGCCATACCTATACTGGTGTCTTATAAGCCTTTTGTTTTAATTTCAAATTAATAATATGCAGCTTTTATTTACTATACTTTTACTATATACATAATAACCTAGGTATGACTAACATGAATTGGTTGTTGAACTTTTACAGCAACTTAACAAAAATCTCCAACTTCGATATACAAGTCAAGTACGACTTTAGGTCAGTTGGCTAATGAACACTGACTCTGAGCTTCAAACTTGGTTAGGTACGAGTTCAACCTTTGGTACTTGCAGTTTAAAAATATTTTTTATGAATAATTAAATATTAGAATTGATTCCAAGACAACTGATGATGGGTATTTGGCAATACGCGAAGCAGCTATATGATCAATCAAAAATTCATTTAATTAAAATAATATAAAAATAATTTTTGTTGTCGTAGTTCACTACTTTTCGAAATCTCTTCATAATAATATAGTAAGTGTACAAATAAATTATAATTTATTTCCATTTATTTATTTACTATGGAAAATATTTAATTATAAATAATTGATTGCAGAAATATTCGTGAACCTTACCAGATTCATATTTTATTTTGTGATTTTACACAAATCATTATTTTCAACGTAAATTTATTAATTAATTAATGTAATTAATTAGTAATTAATTATTTAAATCATTCCAAATATAAGAAGAAAGTTTGTGTGCATTTTTACAAGAAATAGAAAGTTAATTACAGTGTTGGACGTCCTTAACCTTTTTACATCTTTCTTCCAAATAAGCAATTGTACAGCCACTGGGATGGACAGACGGTGATGTGTCCTAAAAGCAACACGTAGCGGAAATGAATGTGTATACTAACTTTCATTTTCAGACGATTTTTGTTTTTGAGTATGAGAAACTTTTTTTATTAATTTTTGTATTATAGTTTTATGGTATATGACATTAATCGGTTTGTATGGGTGGATAACTGTGGACAATAGTGGATAACAGTGGACAACAAAATTGTAATAAAATTCAATTGCAAATGTCAAATAAAAAAATATATTTCTAGTGTATACTTAATACTTAATATAATTCGCTGTTTTAAAGAATATATGTTGCGTGCAGTAATACCACAATGAACCTACTTCCGAGGTGTCATGGGGATCAACCATCGATATGTGTTTCTTATCTTGTATTGAAATTACTTGCCGTTGTAATCACAACAATCTAACAGTTAAATCCTAACATTTTGTGCGCATGAGTTTCAATATTCAGTAAATAGGTATACCTCAATATTTTTAAATATGATGTCCAATTGTATTATATATACCTGGTTTTCAAAGCAACAAACTATTAATTGCACGAAACCCGGTATCAATCAAATTGCAACCTCTATAATCATTTTCACTTCCGTAAATCAATAAGAATTTAAAAAGAACATTAATGACATTGAAACTAACAGGATTCTGGGCTTCCACCGGAGCAAAGCATTGCGACTATAATGTATATTTTGGTATTAGCAAAGAACAGACATGAGCTGCTACATACATCGCTACATACTTCACAATATAGTTAAAAAAATGAAAAAAAAAACTGGCTAGTTTTGATCATATTGTAGGTTCTCTGTTGACAATAGGAAATTTCAACGATTTTTCATTTTTTTTTAGTTTGAGGACAAGAGACTACCCCTCTTTCAAAGCGACTATTTTGCTCTCGAGCTTTCCGCTGCGTAGTACCAACAGACAAAACGTAACACTGACGTGATATGATATGTAATTCCTGTTTTAGCGGGGTAGTAGCTCCAATTGGAAAATATTAATTAGTATTTATTTTTTGATATGAGAGAAATAGAGATATTGATGTAAATATGAACTACAATGATAATTCTTAAAAAGCATATTAGCAATTGAGGTGAATATATGTTAGATCTTCAAATTTTCTTTTAAATCATTATTATGGATTATGCGATCTACGTTATATAAGATGAGGGTTCATTACCCCATTGATTACAAAACCGAAAGCTTATATTCTTATACAAAATGTATCCGAAAGAAAACAGAACTGCTTAAAAACGGGTATTACTACAAAGGCCATCTGTTTGCAATTATTTGGGTCAATAATATCGATTCCTAACTGATGTATTGAGAAAATTCGATGAAATTTGGTCAGAAAGATAGCAAAGATATTGCATCTGTACTCCATATATGAGTTTTACTGAACATATTTATGGCTTTTTGTGAATCAAAGCGGTGGGTAGCTTACTTCAAAGAATGATTGCTTAGTAAAAAGTGTGCAAGATAAGAAAATATTAATAGATGAAAATGAACCAAATAAATACGGAATAATATTGTTCCGTTCTTGATTTAATTTTTTTCAATATACTTAATCATAATTATGCCCTGTGCATTCTAAGAACGGTAAACACAAACTTTGGCTTGTTATAAAATCATAATAAAAAATATCTCAAAAAGATTATAAGAATGCTCGACGTCAAAATCAGCAAATACTTATTATAGAAACAATGTGGCAGAGAGTCAATTATTACTTGCTACTATTATAATGGAGTATTATTGTTGTCAATCAGTCCCATTCTGATTCTGGTTACATATGATTTACATACCGCAGTATACAGTTTACTATAGTCAGATCTTTTATTTGCAGTTATTTGAGTTAGTAAGATATACAAGTAAGATACAAAGAGAAAAAAGAGGATGTCCAAAAGCATTTTGGATGGATTCTATTATACACTCAGCTAACGATTTCTTTTCATTGATGAATACCTGATACCTTTTTATTTGCAGATGTAGGTAATTGACAATAAATGGCTTTATTACCAAGCTCGACAGTACTAGTTACTATTTTTCAAGTGTTGATAGTATAGAGAGTTTCTAAGTAGTAGGTTTGTTTCACTATTGAGATCGGTAGAGAGATGGATTAAAGAATATCAAAATCGGAAACCAGTTCAAGTGCTTTTTAATTAGAATTTGCATAAGGAATATTAGAACCGGTTTTACCAGTTTCAGTGCTAATTATACTTATTATTAATAGCCTGTAATATTTACTGGGAGAACTGATTGAAGTAAGCGTTAGTTATACTCTCTTTATTAATATAATTCAACTCTAAAAACCTTCTCCAGTGCCATTATACTTTTATTAAAGTATTTCAACTGAAACTTTAGCTATTATTCATTATCAGGTATAAATTTTTATTCCAAGCACTTTTATCTATTCTATATCAATACATAAGTAACTCCATCTCAGAATCTACAAATAGATGCGATATCTATGTTGTTTTTGCATGTTCATTTACATGAGCCTGCAGAGACCAGCAAGTTTGCCATATATTAAATCTAGTTTATGCTTTGATATGTCAATGCGGAATTCACATCTTTTATTGATTAAGTTGTCTAATAGCAATTTTAATTATCTTAAATCCAAAAGCGTTACAAAACTTCCAGACTTTTTTATTTTCTTTGTTTTATTAAAACTACCTTTTAGATACTTCTGCCTATATCGTAATAAGGTTCAGAGCTTATCATTCCTATTGAGGGTCCTTTTTTCACTGAACTATCGTTTGCTGTCTTCCTTGGAATGCAAATGCTACCCTCTATATCTCTCTGCTTATATCGAAATGAGGTTAAGACACTATCATTCCTATGGAAGGTCCTTTAAGTCCTGGTGAGTTCAAAGGCTTATTCATTTCCCTGGATCGTCACTATCTGAAAATGATGACACCCTTATTCTCGCCTAACACTTTTAATTTATATTTTGTACTTTTTATGACTCAATGTTTTATAAATTCAGTGTCGCTTTAGAATTATAATGTGACTTTGTGCTAATTATAATTATTCTAAATAATTAGTTTATCCGGGTAGACTTTCATTATGCCAAGTATGGTTCTGTTAAAGCTTGCTAAAAAATTTGTAAATTAATATGTTGCGCGCTTTCCGTAATTCCTACAAAAACAAAATGTATATTGTGATGCGCAGTGTGAAACACTCAATTAAATTGTTGTATTGCAAATTTTAAACTTAATTTCGAAAACTTATTTTCCGGATTATCACTTAAAATTAAATTTTATTAATTGAAAACTTACCACTGAACTTGATGTGAAAAGAAAATCATTCGGTATAGTTTTGACACGTATGTATTTTTGCAAGAGATTATTATCATCTCGGCGCCATAAGCACAAGCGCCCATTCCGCGAGTAATCACCAATTAAGTCCCGTTTATATAGTAATAGTTCCAATGTGTCCTCAGCGGTTGTATCAGCAAATGTTTGTTCAATAGCCTTGACTTCCGGCAACTGTTTCTTTTGTGTTGCACTTGTTGTTGCTGATGCCGCAATTGTTGTATCTGCAACAGCTGGTGCTGTAGCAGGTGTTATCTTTTTATTTACTGAACTCCGTGCAACTTCATGATCATCAAATTGATTAGGATTATCATCACTAGGTTCATCATCATTGTCTTCATCACTTTCCGCGTAGGTGGGCTTACGTTTTGCGGCCGCTCGCCTAGCTGCTGCTGTTGCACCCTTACGTTTCCTTCCGCGTTTTGCGCGGCCACCACCAGTGCCACCAGCACCACTACCACCACCAGCAGCTCCACCACCACGAGCATGTTTTGCTTTCCTGCCATTCTTATTTGCCGAAGATGCTGTTGGACGCCAATCTTCCTCAGAGTCATCATCTTCACTAAATTCTTCTTCAGAATCAACAAAAGTGGTTGTTACCAATTCGGTACGACTACGCATAATTCACTTATTCCGCTTGTATGATTTAAAATATGTATGTTTTTTTCGCAGGTGGGTGAGCGGTCGGTTTCTGGGCGGGTGATGTGTTAAATGTGCAGATATTGATAAACTATAAATGTAAAGTTTTCTGTATTGTTCACTGTTTAATGTCACACAAAATCTTCAATTTACTTCTTCTCTTTCATTTAATTTCATTGAAGTTTTAATTGATTCTTTTTATATATAACACAAGAGAATTTTTGCAAATCATATTATATTTATTTACTTTCTTTTTTAATTATTTTTGCACTTGATTTACAAACATAAAACTTTTCACTGTCTCCGCTGCAGCTGTATCCTGTTTTTCGTGATTTTCTTTTGTTCTCCGAAATTCTTCGAAACCCCTGTCAGCTTTTTTTCTTGCACTGGTTTTGTGTATAGTCAAATTTACTTCACATCGATTTAAGTTGCTAGCGTTTGACAGTTTGCCGCGAAGTTTACTGCCATCTTCACACTTCAAGAATGAAATGCCGAAATATTGCCATTTTCCGAGTATATCTGGAAAAAGTATCTATTTGGTGGTGTAATCGCTCAAAAAGTCCTACACAAAACTAAACCCAGAAAATGCAGCAACAAGGGATGAAAGTCTGAACGTGCATTCGTGCAAAATAAGCTTACTGCACGCGCTCTTTCAAAAGCTTCGCATTTGTTTATACTGGACAACCGGTGCGCCATAACAGAATAAGAAAATCCTGGGATGAGCAGTATACATACATCGTCTGCAGCAAACATAGCACAATCAAGGCATTATTCAGTTCCTTGTATTTGCAGTTTTGCTAAGGCGAATTCTACACTTCGGCAACTACGCTTTTGGCAAAATGCTAAAAAGCTTGCGCACACCACAAAAGCTTTCAGCGTATCCTATGTTTATTTTTAGGTATATTGGTTGATTGTGACTACTCTGTGTACACAGTGACTATTTTTAGTAACTGGGAAAGTTTGCGATGGCGTTAGACTAACCTCATAGAGCTTTCAAAAGCTTTCAAAAGCTTTATGAGATTATAGTAAGAATAAAGCTAAAATAAAAAATGTCAATCATAATGTTACATTTAGAACATACATATAATATTATATAAAAAGATACATATTATTTTAGGAATATTAATATGTTCTAGTTCCTCTATTAAATTTGTATTTTATACAAATATTAAATATTTCAAGGCAGTTGCCTATAATAATTTGCTATAATATAAAAACAATATTTATAGAAACTTACTATAAATCAGAGGAGCTTAAATACTTTATTATAAACTTTTAAAAGCTTAGAAGTTACAGGTCCTGAAAAGTGATTTTATAAATATAGGTTCTACCCTAAAATACCGTTACAATAAATACCGCTACATCAACTTCACATATTATGTACTTATATAAGTAGTATTAATTATAAGTATAATCGCAAAAATAAAAATAGGTAAATGAAAAAATTAATAGGGATATTCACGAACTCCTGTAATGAGCTTAATAACTGAGTAACCTAGTAACGTAGTAACGTAGTAACAGTGCGAAATGGAACAACAAAATGTATTTTGAGCATATGTATTTTGTTGTTGGCGCTTTATGGTGCTTACCATGTTACCCGACTACCGAGTTCGTTACACGAGTAGTCGAGGAACGATCCAGAGGTATACCTGGACCGTTCAGATGTTTCGAATAAATTCCTAAGGCACATTAATTGGTAAGTTCAGAAATACATAGCAATCGAAAATGTAAAAATGTACGACAACTTTAAAACATTATTACTGACTATTTCCGTCTCACAAATGCTACAATGATCAGGCAGATTTTCCTATTTGTTCGTTCAAAAGTCTTCAAGGAACCATCTTTTCAACCAACTTAAGGCCGTCAGTTTATAAGGTTAAATCTCTTTCAATTTGAGACGACTCGTCAGCGAATGTTATTTTGAAATTAAGAGTAAGTAAGATGTGTAACCACTATTACCTGAATTGTAGCTGAACATTTTTGGGTGGACCTGTGGCCATAATTATCAGTTTTTCATCGTGAAGAAAGTTTAAAGAAACTTTGACAATAACTGCATGTCTTTTCTAATATGGTTTAATTATAATTTAATTAAAATCGGAGTAAATTTGCTTATTCACTAACCTAATTAACCAGAAAGTAATGTTATCGGTCAAGATAAAAAAGTTTTGATGTGATCAGTGGCGGAGCTAGACCAACTCTGCACGTCGGCGACACAGAATTGCGAGGCCCCCTTTATAACCCAGTTGTAAACTTTCAAGTTACATTGTTTAAAGTTTTATTGCTAATCAAATTAAAATAAATGAATTTTCCTACTTTTAGTCTCACTCAATTTTTTTTAAAATTATATCATAATTTGCGCCATCTGCTATTTTTGCTTCAGTTTATAGAATTTCCAATGGAGATAGTCTCTCTTGGATCTTCATACTATTCTAGTACGTCTTAATCACGTCTTTTAACTTTGAGTAGCATCTTTCCGTAGAAGCTATACTGACTGGAACTGTGAACGTGAATCTGGTTACTATATAAACATTCGGAAATACTTCAAATGTGGTTAATGCCACATTAAGTGCTTAGAATCCACAGTCGGTAACTTTTTGCGAGGCCCCTGAGGGCGCGAGGCCGTCGCCGACATCGCTGACGCCTAGCGACGCCACTGGATATGATGAATCTGTTTAAAGTCGCTCTTAACCCTAAACCGTAAAATCTCTACTTAATAAATCGTAATTTAGATACTTTAAGTGTTAAATCTTTATCAAGAATATTTGGTGAATATTTGGTATAAGGATATATCATTTCTTGAGAACGTCGTTCTCGATTATCTTTTAGTTTTTGATTTATAATATCTTTATATTTGCATATTTAACAGATTGGGTTCGTTGAATCATGACCATTAGTTTTTGAACCAAATGTTTCAAATTTTTAGCTCTGTAGATTCATTGTTTTTATAAAAAGTTTTTATAAATTTCTAGTCTGATTATGAACAAATAACATTATATAGGAAATTTACCAGTAAACCAGTACCAGTACTTTTACCAGTACTTTTTAATTTTCAGTCGTCTGAAATCATGAGTGGTATCCAAGAAGTGGGACCTCTCTATTTAAAATAGTGTACATTACACAGTATTTTGCTACGGCTTAATCGCATGGGCGCTTACAGAGGCTGATAGGTATACATAGTGTGAAATTCGAAAAAGAAATGTTATGTTAAAATGTGTTGCAATTTCAGATGAGGGTGAAGGTGGAAACATAATTCGGTTTATAAAACTCTTCTTAACTAAATTAAGCACTGAATTAATTACAATTTAATATGATGCTATATTTATATATTTAAGTTGAGTGGATTAAGAAACAGCTTAAAGTAAAAATATTGATATTTTTCTAATCACAAAATCAACTAAATCGCCATTTTAACTATTAATCGCCATTTTAAAATCACATTCCTCTTCGTAAACTTCAAAATTTATATAGTTTAGCAATTATTTCGTTCTTACCGACGAGCAGTCCGACAAATATGTCAAAAAAATGCTTCCCTAAAAACATATTACTTTAAGTTATCATAGAAACAATTACAGAGAAAATGTATCATAGTTTTTCTCTTCTCCAATCACCCACAACTTCAAAAATGACTATTAAAAAGAATTTGCAAATCATCTACGTGGGCTCCTATATTGCAGTATTTTTAAAGAACTGCAATTCATCTTGCAATATCGTTGATGAGAACCTGGTCATGAGATCGTTGTTTGTGATCTGTTTATATAAATAAATATGTTGTGTCATAAATACCAACTAATTACATATTGGTAATGTTCATCAATGCATAATTAAGTTACCTATAGATAACTTCATACCAAAAAGTATTGCAAAGTCATCAAATTATCATTGCCAATCAATATTTCCTGAGTTTAAAATTTTTTACTTAACGAATCATACAGAAGATAATCTCTATGTATAAACATGAATACTAATGAAGTCAATAAATAACATTCATGCTTTAGAACAATATTCCAAGCCCCACATATAAGAAACTTCAATATGTATCAAATGCATTGAAGACGACAACGTCTTTAGTTCTGTATGTCATAATGTTTTGCCAGGTTAATTATAACCAAAGCCCAGTTTGTTTAATTCGTAAATAGTAATGTTACATCTAAAATATATTTGTAGCAACAGAAGACCATTCAAGATGTCCCCAAAAACTTCTAAACTTATTCGGATTTGGAATAATAAAATATACAGATAAGAGAGCTGAAATCTACGATTTCGATTTACAAACTATTATCCGGTCTCTCTCCAGATATTATAAATTCTTTCAAAGAAGCTATAAATAAACCAATTAGAGTACCAATTGACTTAAATTTCGTCAAAATATTAACAGTCACGTAGATGTGATCTCATTTGTCGGGAAGAGCACTTCACTTCACAACTCGAAAACAACCGCACCTAAGACGGATGTGGCAAAAAAAAAAAAATAAACAACAATTACATCTAATTACGACGCAGCTAAAAGACATCTTATAACTGCATTACTGGAAGAGATGAAAAGTAGGATAAACGTATACATACGGAAGTTAGCTCGTACACAAAATACGCATAATTCTTTATGAGGGTCTTAAGTAATATACAAACTCTGAAGAAGAGTTTCACCGGTTATTTCTATTAGGGTAGAAATAACGAAAAAAATAAATATGCTTACATATAATAACTATGATCTCTATATATAGAAATATATATTATTTCGACATATAATAAAATAATTTAATCAGCATTTTCTAGTCAAATCCCATAACTAATATTTTTAAATTATCACATAACCACCCTTAACTTAAAGAGTGGTCATAGCTCAACTTGGGTTTTTTCCATCTCATTGCATAATATCTCAAATTGTAATGATTTCTTAACCAGGAAGAAATTTAACTCTAGAGACAACATATAAACCCATAAGTCTTATAGCACTTCTATCAAAACTTTTTAAGCGAATATTTCTTGGGTTCACAGCACTACAGATTATATTAGAAAAGCATACAAAAATAAAAAATATTGTTTAATTATATTTCTTACTATAGCCTAAGTATTTAATAGAGAGCTTGCTACTCCTAACTACATATGTATAATTCTTGAGTCATATTTTAATGACATAAAAAAGTTGGAAGGTGTACGACATATAATTTCGGTATAAATGTCGGAGTTTTTTGAGGGAAATGTTCAAATAACTTATGTTTTGTTACGGCAGACTTTAGTGATGACAGTGCCATTCTTAATTCATTTCAACATCGATTCGTGACATCGTATTAGTAAAGCACTCAAGTCTCTCTCAACAGTATCTTTCATTTCAATTTTTTATATATATTATATATATCATGATTCTATTTTGTATATCACACAACCAAATGCAATGTTGTTTGTTGGTGATCATTAATATAGGAGACTAACTTGGAATAAACTAAAAACGGAAATGGTCCACTACTAATTGCGACTAAACCACAATGTATTTATCTACAATAGTCTATTGAGCCTACATCTCGAAATATGATAAATAAGTATGCGTTAGCATCTGTTAATTATGTTAACAGATAGATGATATTATGTTAACTAATATTAAGTTAATTCAGCGCACACATTCTAAAATCTTTTGCTTTATTTCTAGTGCGGTATGGTATATCGAAAGCGATGAAATTCATATAGATCTGAAAAACCACTACTCATGGATAATCAAAATCAAATGCAAATGCAAATATAAAAAAAAATTTGAAGTACATTCGAAAAACTTGGCAGGCCATTACTACAAACTCGACCTTTATAAGAATTATACACAATGGATTAAAATATTCTTATGAGTTAAGTACTTTAATTTTATTTTAATTAAATTCATGCTGATAATTAACTCCGACTATGTTTGCTAGTTAATTTTGTGTTCTTCGAGCTCTTTTTTTTCAAGAGAGATTTTATAAATAAAATACAGTGTTATTATTATATATTATTTAATAATATATGATAATAATAAAAATAATAATAATAATATATATATAAAATATTATATTATAACGATTCCAAATTCTTATATTAAATAACAGCAATAAATTAAGTCTATAAGTATTTCTATCTGTTCATATGGCATTTATATCTAAATCAATGTAATAATTTGTAGGCACATAACTAGAATGACTGCCGGAAGAATGTACCATAGCTGAAGATAATCGGGTGTAGAATTTTGGGAACAAACAGAACAGGATATCCAAGAACGATGTGTATCACAATTGAAAAACGTTAGCGGAAAATGTTGATGTAAACGGATGTATAATTGATGGTTTAAGTCCTTAATGGACTATCAAGCTGTAGAAAAAGCGGAAAATAAGAAGGGAAGAAGTCGAGAACACGAATACGATAAGAATTCATAGCAAATCTTTTTATTTCAATTGATTAAAGAAATATATAAAAAATTTTGCCTAATAAATAAAATCTTTTATTGTTTTATTTTAAGCATTTATAAAAGTAATTGCAAAATTTAAATATTTTATTCGTTTTCATATGAGTACTTTTATGTTTTCTTTCTAAAAGGTTTAATATAACAGTTGTCAAAAATAAAAAATAAACTTCTTGAAATAAAATTTGAGGTCATCGTAGTGATGACCAAAAGTACATGAAACAGATCAGATAAAATAAAAATATTTTATTAAAATATTAAAAGATAACAGAAAGTTCTCGTATTTGTTAGTCATCTTCTACAGTAATGATTTTTTTTATATTTTGTTTTTATTCCTTAATACATGAATTAAGCAGAATGTATATTAAACTATGTACAATTCATATTTAATGATTTTTATTGAAATAAATTCATATCATTTCAAAATATGGAATATATCATGAGTATATTACTATTCTTTACATTTTTTCTAATATGTTACTATGTTTACTTCAGGGTTTTCTACTCTTTGTAGACTGTTTTACTTTTTGGACTGCATTACACTTTTAATTAAATTAATTATTTCTTCTTTAAATTCATTTTATTATATTTCATTCTTTTATTTTGTAATCACATTTTTAAGAAAATAAATTATTTTCAAATCAAAAAATAGTACATATAAAAGTATTGTTGACTTTTTACATTTAACATCAATTTAAAAATATGAAAAGATTTAAAGTTATTAAATGTAACTTTTACTTTTTATTTTAATATTTTTAGTTGACCATCCCAAATTATATACTCGTAAATAAAATTTTTTGACTTCAAATATATTTAAGTCGATTTAAATTCTTTTTTAATTTTTTAAAATTATATATTTCCATTTCAACATTTTTTTTATTATTATTTTTGTATATTAAAATTTATCAACATTTATTTCTGTTTTTAATATTATTTAAATATTTTCAATATATATTTAACAGCTTAATAGCAACAAACTAAAATTCAACAAAACAATTTGGAAGAACATATATAAAACATGGAAAATTTTAGTTAATTTAATCAAATTAACTTTGTTTATATTTAGCTTAGTAATAATGTAGTCAAAATAACAACATTTTCAAATTTAATATTTTTAATATACATAATGTTAAGAAACAAATCTGAAACAAAACAATACAAGTGTACTATATTTAAGTAAAAATTCGTAGTGATTGTTTTAAGTGAAATAATTTCAAGTTTCTTCATTCAATTTACTATAGATAGAACTACTTTAGTTAATTAGTATATAAATATTTTCATAATCTATGCATATTATTTAGTAGCACTACTATAGAATTTCCACTACTAATATTTATTCTATATATAGTCTATGAAAATAGCATTAAGTGTGATTTTAATACATTGATTTTTAGTCTGAGCAATTTTTCCTTTTATTCGCTGTTGTTTTCAATTACATATAATTTCAATTGTAATAATTTTATATTATAGTATTAGTTAATTAATTAATTCAGTAAATAATTAAAATTCTACTACAACGTTTATATGACTTAATAAAAAATGTATTAGTTTTAAATATTTGGTGTTTGCTTACTTAGTGTATTATAAATAATTGATACCAATATTCCATATTTCAGAAGTGCAGATGTTTTCGCTAAAATATTGAATATAGTGAAAATAAATTTTAGCTTTTTATATTAAATTTAATTATCTAAGATTTTCATATACATATTTAATTTTGATTCTTAATTGCATATAGAATAAAATTTATTTAATTTAAATCTGTTATTAAATACAGTAGCAGAATATATGTAAAAGTTAATAATCATATTTAAATATACATTCTATATAAATAACTATACTATAATATAACTACATGTAAGTTTAAATTTAAAATTTTATATTACATTTACATATTTATATTTCGCATTTATATATGACTTTTGTTATTATAATTGATATAACATAAGCATTATTAATTTTACTACTATTATCATATTAACTTTTTTTACTATTATTTCTCTTTCGTCAAAACAGGCGTTAAAAATCAATTTAATTACTTATTTAATAAATTTTGATATTATTTATATTAGCATTTCATATTCTATTTAGATTTATATATTAATATCATACATTCTGGAGTATTTTTATACTCCAGTATTAATTTATTTATTATAATTATATTATTAATTTTATTAATTAATAATTTATTATATTTAAAAAATTATTTATTATAAGGTTTTTGTTTTTATTTTAAGTTAATAAAAAAAAGGAAAATTTAAAATTAAAGTATAAAGTAAAAATAATTATATTAAATACAATAAAAACAATGACATACATAAATATAAAACATCAATATAGAAAATATAGATAAGATTAGATATAGATAAGATTAAACTAAATATTAAAAACTAGTATAATATATATAATGATTTCTATGGGCTATTAGGTCAACATTGTTTATATTAAAAACAAAAAACGAGTTCCTAAAGGTGGTCATAAGAAGTGGTTCAAATATTCGAGACTGATATTATTTTAAATTTGTTTATAACATAAGTACTGTAGACTCAATAGCTCATAGAAAATAATTATATATTATAATAATTTTAAATATTTAAGTTAAATTATGTTATATGTTTTTATTCTACATTTATATATGTTGAACCTTATTATATTCTATTTCATAATATCAACTTCATTTTTATGCTATTATATATTTTAATAAATAGTTAATTATAACATTTGTAATGAACACTTAATTAACTTTTACATTTATATTTTTATAAAGTATGCTCTTCACTTTTTTTAATTACTATTCAAATTTTGTAATAATTATTTTATTATTTTATTTAATTTTAAATTTTTTATCAATTATATGTTTGCTTTTATGTTTTTATGTTTGTGTGTTATTAAATAAAAGAACTCTCTTAGTTCGTTATTTAACAATTCACAAAAAGAAAAGGCTGCGGGTTGTAAGGGCCAAATAATTAATAAGTTCACAAAAAGTCTTAAAAAATAAACATAATATTACTATTATATTAATATATACTACATTATTCATAGTTCCTTTAATTATTGACCTTGATATATATATCCATATTACATATATATAGAGTGTTCGCAACTCTAATATTATCATTCATATCTATCATTTGTAAATAGTTAGATTGATTACATTATATTAAATAATATTTCTTTCTTAAAGTTGTAGCTTAATACAAAATCTTCGTAAAAAAATCTTATTTTGAAGCGACTAAGTCATCTTAGATGTTCATATTAAATGAGAACTTATATCGTTTATGAAATAAAGTGTATTGACAAAAGCAAAAGTTAAGGTAATAAAAAACATATTTATTATAAGTAACAAGGTCCACGCAGAACCCATATATCCTTTTTTAAATGACTTAGCAGATATCTTATCTGTTAACTTATAAAATGGAACAAAACTGTTACATAGCAAGATAACTTCGACCGGTAAAATGCCACAAAAAAAAGAAAAAATTCCCTCCTGAATTTAAAAAAAAATAGTGTCAATCTGCTCACAACTATATATATAAATTATTATTTTATAGGTACACATAGGTTTATGTGAAGTGCCACATCTAAAGACTAATAAGTAAGCGGGTATAATTGCTGCAAGAAATGATCAACTGAATTTCAGTTATGTTGGCATTTGACCCCTTTAGTCAAAAACTCAACTTGACAAGAGATTCCTCAATCAAAGGTTTTCCTTTCCAATAGAAGCAAAAAGTTTAGTAGTTTTAATCGATGCAAAAGTAATAGTTTATCTATCTAATCTTATCTCTGAAATTTGTTTTATGACTTAATATATTTTACTTCCAATGTCAGCTCGAATTGTACACTTGCTTTGGATCATAAGGTTTCGTAAACGGTATTAGTATCCTTACACATTGTCGAATCCAGTGACAAAGTACAGTTTGTCCAGTCTGTGATTGATGCAAGACTGATGATGGATGGCGGTAGTTACGCTCAATGAGAATATATAGTGAAGGATGCAACCTCATCAATGGTCTATGTGGCAACAAGTAGTGGTCTATGATGGTTACACCAAGGATTGTAGCGATCCTACTGTGTACGTCTATGTAAATGCTATTGTAGAGTTTTTGTGAACTTTAGAAGTTGAAGGTTGATTTATTACTTGCTGTTCATTTCCACCACCAAGATTATTGGAATATTTTGATAATATAAAATGCGTATAAATAATGTTAAAACAGCAGTTTAAATTCTTAAAATCTTCCCAATGGTTATTGGGACGATTATTGCTATGCGATCAATATCGGAGGAAGCAGAGGGTTTCACAAGCTTGTAAAATTATAAATATATAAGCAAAATTTGATCCATATTCCTAGCATCCATACACTATTGTTTACTGTGAGACGAGTAATTATGTATGAAAATAGACAAATAGTGCTTGTGTCCATTGTTTATAAAGTATCATTATTATTTCATTCCAAGTGGTATGAAGGTACCCATAGTTCTTAAATATTATTACCCATTGTATTGCATTGTAAATTTCGTACGGAATTATCATTTCATTATTATTTTGCAGTATTATTATTGTAATAGTTTTGCATTGTTTTTTTTATAATGAAATACATTAAGACTGAAAAGTTTTCGGAAATTCTCATTTAAAATTCGCGCGCTGTATATTTTTCGATATTTTAAGTTTATGTAGTTTGGCAGCACTGTCCTTAATTACTATGCCAAAAATGAGCTCGATCTGTCAGACAGTTCGTTTACGGCAGCTGTTGAAACCAGTTCACCTCAGTAGTGCGTTGCGAAATGTCTTCGACGGTCGTACGACCGTCCTGGAAGGCTTTGTACCACTCATAAACTTGAGTTTTCGATAAAACTGATTCCCCATAAGCCTTTTGTAGCATTCGCAACGATTCTGCACACGAAATTTCGTTCGAAACACAAAATTTGATGCAAACTCTTTGTTCAATATTTTTTTCCATTGTTTTTTTCGCAACGCCCTACTGAGGTGAACTGGTTTCAACAGCTGCCGTAAACGAACTGTCTGACAGATCGCGCTCATTTTTGGCATAGTAATTGTCCTTAAGTGCTGCCAAACTACATAAACTTAAAATATCGAAAAATATACAGCGCGCGAATTTTAAATGAGAATTTCCGAAAACTTTTCGGTCTTAATGTAAATATAACTTACATTATATAGTTTTATATACAGAGTTGTAATTAGTTGGATTTATTGTGAAAATATTAATAGACACTTATGTAAATGAATAATATTACGAATAATTGATTATTATTTATGAATATCACAACAATTAGTTAAAATACTAATCTATTGCAATTACTTTATAACCTATTTTCATAAGATAATAATATTTTTCATATTGCAACATTTTTATATATAATAAAAGCACACTTAAGCGGACATTTATAGTCACCGTCATTTATTTGTCCCATTGGAGTGTCTGTCCAAAAAAGATTCAGTTGTTACATCCTGGCTTCCGTTTAACAGGCCCATGTGTTTAATACAGGATTCCAATAAGTATTAAAATGTTTGATATAATGAAAAAAAAAATGCTTTAAAACTTGTCTCCCTAAAAGTGATATCCGTTTAATTGGAGCGTTCGTACAATAGAGACGCTTAATAGGGATTAAGTTGTGGGTAGAATTGTGGCCGCTCAATGGGGAATGTCTGTTCGATAGAAGTATACATTTAATAGGGATGTTCTATCAGTAGTAGAATTTGTTTAATAGAGACCTCCGATCAGAATGGGTGTCCATTTAATGGGAGTATCTGCTAGGTGAGTTTTTTTTTGTAACGTTTGTTTATTTATATAGATTTTATTTATGCTTATTATTTAAATTCTTGATTTATACTTATATTGAAACTCGAATTTTTTGAAATAAATCATAATCAATAAATAAATGAAAATATAAATATATATATAGTCGATTCCGGAGACGCTACAGCCACAAACTGTAAGTGAAAGAGATATACTCATAAAAATAAAAATTGGTGGATTCTGTTGGGTTACTAATCTAGCACATATTAGTGACAAGCAGATGTTTGGAAAACTCTTTATGATCGATTATATGGTAAGTGGCAGCGATGCAGACAATGTCTGCAGCAGAAAAATGACGTATATCAAGAAGCTTGCAAAGACTGCAAGTAGCACTCAAAATCTATTTATAGTCGATATCGATGAAAACATTTGTTTAATGAGGTTATGATCGGAGGCCGTCGTTGTAGTGCTGAAGATGATGATGTTTATATATGTGATTATTAAATGTGCATGCATTTGCTTTACACTTTATATATATATAGCTAATATAAAGTTAATATTCTATATGATAAAAACTTATGTTATTTCGATTTAATTTCGTTATATAAATTACATTTACATATATTCGATTGAAATTTCAAAAATTAAGTATTGTACACATATTAATTAATAATTTTTCAAAAAATTCCTTTTACTGTATATTCGATTTAATTGATTAGAAAGAACATTCTATAATTTTTACTAAATATTAAATACATCTGCTACTGTATTCAATAAACAATTGGTCTCGTCTTGCTTTAAATTAATTTATTTGATTGTTGCAACTATATAATATTAAATGTTTATAGTAATAAATTTTAGAGTATATCGTATATGTTTTTCTATTTAGTATTCAATTTTTTTAGTTCTTAATTGCTAATATTATTTTAAATTTTACTTCGTAACTATTTATCGTTAATTAAATGTTAATTTTGCTAAAACCTGTTTTATTCCTTTCATTTAATTAAATAAATTTATATTAATTATTGTTAAAGTAACGCCTTCCTTTAAGTAATTCCAACGTAGCTTTAGATCTTTAACCGCTATACGCGAGTAGGTGTACCGAAAATGGGAGTATTATTGCGTCTTGTGGTTAATGGAGATACATTGTTGTTACTGCTGCGTCGAGCCGGCAACTGTTGACAATCGGAATATGATCGATCTAAATATATAAACCAAATGTTGAAATAATTTTTTTAAACAAAATTTAAAAATTATAATATATTTATATTTAACAAATAGAACTTGCTTTCTTTGCTTATATAATTGATGCAGTTGGTATGTGCTTCATGCTTCAACTGAGTGCGGCAAAATAAGTTAGTTTATTTAAATATTTTTTTTTTGTGATGAATTTTTTGAGTTAGACGTGCGGTGACATGCAGTTATAAAAATATATGAAAACAAAAAAAAAATAAATAAATAAATAAATTGAGATTATTTTATATTAGTAAAATAATGGGCTTGTTTTTAATTTTATTTAATTCAAAAATATTTGTCTAAAAATATTTAGATGCGTCTGTTATACCAATCTTATATAATATATATCTTTCCTATGACTAAACATATTGTGTATTTATTTATTTCATTTTAATAATGTTTTTGTTGACCCCACTTGAATCTATATAATAACTTTGAAGGAAAAGAAATTTCAAGTAAAAAATAATAATAATAATAATACAATAATAATAATATAATAATAATATTATAATAATAATATAATAATAATATTATAATCATAATAAAATAAATTTATAACAATAATATAATAATAATATATAATTATAATATAATATAATAATAATATTAATATATAAGAAAAAATAATATAAAAAAATAATAATAAATAAAAAAAATAATATATAATTAAGTAAAATATACAGATATATAAAAAATATTTCCATATTTTTGTAATTCTGTGCAAGCTATAATTATAATTAACAAAATAGTGAGAACGTCTATATGTCCAACGTTTTTAGACAAAAGGATTTTAATGTATTCATGGACAACTTGTATATAGACGTCATGTACAATAAATGTCTACATTATTAAAAAAATTTATCATTATTTTTACTTATAAAGTATATTAAGGAACATAATTAAATAATTTTTATATATATTGTTTATTGTTTATATATATTTTTATATATTCAAAATGATAGATTTTAGTGTCGATTTAATTAATTTATTTATTTTATATTACTTATTATTATTAACCCATTTGGTTTCATTAACACTCAACCCCAGATACGATAGATTATCACTTATTTAAAAATGAAAAAAAATTGATTTTTAACGTCAGTTATAACTGTTGTATAATTAAGTAGTATAATTACAACTCTGTAATTATTAGTTGTAATACATATTATATATTGAATAAATAGAGAACCAGTCGAAGTCAGGCTATCATAAGTAAAAGACATATCGTTTTACTTATATATATAAATATATTACTCAGTTGGTTGTATATAATATAACAATAACGAAAGTAACTATTTACTTAACAGAAGCTATAGTTTTTAATAAAGAGGCGAACAGTAGTAATATAAGAGTTTACGAACAGTAGTAAGTTGGAACAACAACATTTATTTATTTGTTATTAATTGAATTCTTGGCTGACCAAACAGCTGTTTCGAGTACTGCCAAATACACACCATCAGTAGTATTTTTGGAATTATTCGAAAATAATTTTTTCAGACAACAAGTTCAAAGCATGAACTTGTATTATTATCTATTATCTATTTTTATCATTATTATCTATATTATACATACATATAATATAAAACGTTTAAATATGAATAAGAATGTCATATATGTATAATTTACAAAAACAGTATTGATTTAAGACACCAGAATTATTAAGGATTTCCCACATCTGCAATGTTGTAACAAACAAAATGATTGTGTGTACGTGATCTCCACAAGAGATCAAGCACCTCCATTTGAGAGTGTGCTTCCATTGGTGGATTTCGAACGTGATGTTACAGTATAATATGTCTATTTCGTGAAAGTTTTGAGTGGAGTTCTTCTTTCGCCGTGGTTAGTTTTCGATTCGATAAAATCATGATTACCAACTAATAATGGTTAAGGTTAAGAGAAATAAGCAATTTTAAAATTATTTTGAAAAATATTTAATTTAGATATGTTCGACTATTTTCAAAATATCGACAATAAAATCTTTTAAGAAATTTATTACAAAAATATATAAATATAATTTAAACCATAAATAATAAATGACTTCTAATATAATAAATACATTGACATTAACATTTCGATAACATAATAGTCTTACGATTTTTACTACTCGTATATCTATAAATCTTATTACATTATTATAATAACAGAGAATATTTCAAAAAAGTAATATAGATATATTTAGTTTATAAAAATTATAAGTATATATATATATACAAAGATATTTTATAGATCAAAAAATCAAAACATCACTATTAGTATAACATTATCTCTCAGTCATTACCTCTAAATTTCATGCCTTGGGATTCATTAATAATAGCTGCCAGCGCAGGATGTTGGTAGCGTTCACGAAAAATAGCCGAACCATTTATTGGAGCATTGCCGTTAAGATTTGGGCTATTATTATTACCATTGCCATTATGTATATGAACCTGAGCATGATTTGGTTGCATTTTGATTGGTGTATGTTGTGGTGTTAAAGCGGGAGACTGACTGCCATTCTTAAAATAACGATTTTGGTTCGGATCATATAATTCGTTTTGGTTGATACGATTTGAAGATTTTATAGAAGCAAAACGATCCTCTTCATTACGTATCTTGAGTATGCGCTCTTGTACGCTGTAACGTGAGCTATGCAATGCATTTACGTGATTCAAATTGGTAACGTGGTTCAATTGCTTAGTACGAAAACTGCCGCCTGGCGAATTTAACAAAGTACCACGTGATGAGCTAACTGTAGTCTCACTAGAATCGCGGGGCGAAGCATGATTCAACTCTCGATAGCTGGACGGGCGATGTGTAGATGGAGGTGTATCAAGTCCGCTGTCATGTGCCGAATAGTCCAAATCGGCTTGATGACTATGGTTAGCATTGTTGATACCATTTCCATTAGTAGATGTTGATAGCATTGGTTGCACTACAGTAAAAAACATATATATTTTTAATAGCTTGTACTTATTGTTGTAACACCGGTTAAATAATATAGCAAAAGAACAACAAAAAAAATATTTTAATACTCACCAGAGTGACGCATGTCAGTAGGTGCTCTGGGTTTCCGATACAACCAGTCACGATCCAGTTCATTTCCATTTTCGGTATTGTTGTTGCGAGAAATTCGTGGACGTCTTAACAGTACTTCCCCATCTTCAGCTTCCTCATCAACAACATGATTGGAACCGAAACTGCTGTTAATAAATATGCGTCGTGGTGAACCATATAAGCCGGTGCAATTGGAGAAAGAACTGTTCTGTGATGAGTAACCATTAGAATAGCGACTTAAATTTGCGTTATTTGCTGAAGAGTAGGGTATTTTCTGTGGTGTTGAATGATTTGTGGACATGCCACTTATATGATTCTGATTCTCGTTATTTAAAGCACTTAAATCTGGCACTGAATCAGAGAACAGAAATGGATTATTGCCAGCGAAACCGCTTACACTGCCAGTGCCTAGCTTTAATCGACCTGCGCCACTACCACTCGTCATTAACCAATCATCAAAAGCACTCGAATATGTCCCGCCCAGGCCGAAGTGATGATTTTGCAATGAAGCATGTGAAACTGGCGCGGCCAATGAAGCACGAGAACGAGGCCCTTGTGCAATTTTTAAGGCACGTCGACGCTCTTTAGAAGTTAAAGTACATTCCTGCATAAAAAATAAGTTTAGAGTATTTAAAACAGAATTAAAATTATAACTTAAAAAATAAAAAACATACTATATTAAATATTGTAACCGGTGAATTATTTAAGTATCTGATTTTTTTTTAATGGGCTAAAATTTAAACAATAACAGCATTATTGTATTATCGTTATTGTTATCATTATTTATTTAACAATATCGTAAGTATATAGAATATTCTTTTCAAGCTTTCCTGATCAAAATCATTTTTCTCACCTCTAAAAGTTCATACCAGTCTTCGAGGCCATCGTCGCAACGTAATAAAACTCTTCCTTCACGGCCTAATAACAAGCCAATGGCGCTATAGGAACGGCGATTTAGCCACTCCACCTTTTCAACGTCAACCAATTTAACCTGAAATGAAAAAAAAGCAAACAATATAGGTAAAGTTTTTTGATTGATGCTATTTTTATTAAATATACAAATATAATACTAATGTAATGCCATACATGGGCGTTAACAACCAGCCACTTAATTGAAGTGATCATACAAGCTAAAGTAGTGGTGCGAAAGTAACTAGAATCTCAGAGGTTCATGGAAACAGATACTTCAGTACATATTTCGAGAAATAATGTTTAAGATATACAATTTCAATCAGTGGAGAAAGAAATTAAGGTAATATTACTCTTTTCCTCTAACAACTTTAAAGAAAAACAATCGACGGCTCACGGTACAGACTGAGTCTAGTATAAAAATCAGACTCCAATAGCGAGACATACTGGAGTACTGTGGGGGCCTTATGCTTCACGAGAAATAATAATAAAGACGGCGAAGAAGATTATGTTTTAATAGGAACAGTTAAAAAATATATATTGTATTGGATTCCGCTATAGTAAGTTATGGTAATTTGTAAGGAAATCACGTCCCAGAAGTTTTTATAGTCAATAATTTTGTTGACATTTTTTTATTAGATGTTTATAAGTTAAATTAGTTAAATTAATTTAATTTTATCATTAAAATGTTAAAGTGATTTTAATTCGTTCCATAGATGATTAACACAGAATTTAATTTAATATTATTTTTTTATGAACTTAACTAATCTTCTTTAAACAATAAAAATACATAAATTACTGTGTGCCACTAAAAAAAAAATAAAATTTCTTTGAGATGGAAAGTTTTAGTACAAACGTAGGTGATTAGTCATACCCAGGAAATTTTTGCGGTTTAAAAAAAAATTCAAAAATATTATTTCTTATGTAAAATTTTTGATAAACGCATGTTGTAGTTCTCTTTAATCTTAAAGTATTCTTATTGGAACAGCAGTTCTTTAAATGCAAGTGTGTATTATAGATCTTAAGTGTATGCACTACATTATATATTTAAAGTATATTAGTTAGGGGTAAGACTATGTCACTTATATATTTATATATAACATTATTAATAGAGCAACTATTAACATAATGTTTGACAGCGACGTATACTTACTGATTTTAAATTCTGTTTAAACTCATTCAGAAATATTGGACAATTGGCTATCGCTGTTTAATGAATCGTGACAAGACAGTGGCTAACAGACGCAATAAAAGGGCCGAATGTATCGTCATACGAATATCTCCATTTTATACTTCGCGAATTTCTGAAAAAACTCAGATACTGCAAGAAATCTTATTTTAAAAGCTACTGGATAAACTTTAAAGGCCAAATATAGGCTGAGACATTAACTAATCCGTCAAAGGGAGTGTCTGTAAATAGATTTTGGAACGTCTGACCAAATTCTCTGTAAATTAATTAAATTTTTTTTTTTTTTTTTATTTAATTTAAATTCAATAAGTATTCTGTCACATAGTACGGTGACATTTTACAATTTTTTAATAAATACTATTTGAGACTTGATCATTTACAATTAAAGTAGTTCTCTCTGTAGAGAGCTACTCTTTTCTTTTTAATTTAAGATTTCTTTATAATAAAATTTGATTTTTATAATAAAATTTGAAGCGGCGTTTTCCTTTTCAGTCTCGTAAATATATTTAAGGGGGACATCAAATTCGAAGCTAGGATGTTGGGATGAATTTGTATTCGTTCATGGTATTTTCTAGCTACCTTTTTTACTTCATCTCTTACCGGGATTATCCCAAGGTCCCGATGGATTTGAATGTTAGTTACATACCATGGGGCATTTACTATTTCCCGTAAAGTTTTAGATTGAAATCTTTGAAGAATTTCTATGTTGGATGTTGAGGCTGTTCCCCATAATTGAATGCCATAGGTCCATACTGGTTTTAGCACACTTTTATATAAAATAAGTTTATTCTTTAGGGATACTGAAGATTTTTTATTTAGTAGCCAAAACATTTTTCTGTATTGAATCCCAAGGGATTTCCTTTTGTTAAAAATATGCGTTTTCCATGTCAGACGTCTATCTAAGTGCATGCCCAAGTATTTAGCGCTATTTGATTGCGGAATTATTATATTATTAAGTTTAATTTCCGGGCAGGTGTCTTTTCTCATTGTGAATGTAACATGAGTAGATTTTGTTTCATTTGCTTTCATGCGCCAATACTGCAACCATTTTGATATACGATCAAGACCAGCTTGTAGTTTGAATGAGGCTACAGAGGGATCGTTTGCACTCGCCAGGATAGGTGTATCATCTGCAAATGTGCCGGTTACAATTCCTACCGTCTTCGGTAAATCGTATGTGAAAAGCAGATAAAGGGTTGGACCGAGTACACTGCCTTGTGGTACTCCAGCTCTAATATCATGTAGAGAAGACATTTCATTTTCATTGTTGACATAAAAGAGTCTTTTCAATAGATACGATTTTATGAACGTATAATAGTTAAGTGGCAGAAGCTTTTTACATTTGTAAAGAAGTCCTTGATGCCATACTCGATCAAACGCTTGAGATATGTCCAAAAACGCTGCTGAGCAGTATTCTTTTCGCTCGAAAGTGGTCTGTATTTTTTCAACAATTCTATGAATTTCCTCAATGGTTGAGTGTTTTCTTCTGAATCCAAACTGGTGGTTCGGAATTATTCGTTTCGACTCAATTACCGGCATAAGACGTTTTAAAAATAATATCTCAAGAACTTTTGAAAGAATGGGAAGGAGACTTACTGGACGATAGGATTTTACATCTTCAGCTGGTTTCCCTGGTTTTAGTATCATCTTTATTTCGGCAACTTTCCATTGATCAGGGATGAAACTTTTTAACAAGGATGCATTGAAAAGATGAGTAATAAATATTAAAGCAACTTCTGGAAGTTTTTTAAGAATTTCAGCAGTTATGAGGTCATAACCAGGTGCCTTTTGATTTTTAAGAGATTTAATAGTATAAATTATTTCTCGTTTTTTAAATTTCCTAATTGGTAACTCCATTTGGTGAGTTTCTTCTAAAAATTTGGAAACATTGACATCTATTTCTGAATCGCCAGTCATATCATGTGGAATAAAAACGTTTTTTAGATGGCTTGCGAAAAGTTGAGCTTTTTCAGACGGTTTTTTCGCCCAAGTATTATCTGTATTTTTAAGTGGGGGTCGATAATCTATTGTATTATTTACTTTTTTATTTGCTTTCCATAGAGAATAGTGAGATAAGTGAGACGTGTCGAGGCTATGTAAGAACTTCTGCGTATTTTGTTCCGTCTGTCGTTTCAGCAGAGTCTTTAGATCTTTAATAATTATGTTAAGTTTCCTCTTGTCTTCAGGAAATCTGGTACGATGCCATATTTTTCTAGCATTTCGTTTATCCTTTAGTTTTTTTGTGATCTCCCCAGTATA